>NC_138307.1:39677500-39700000 GCF_965601325.2 Salmo salar
TAATCTCCACCCAGCACAGCCAGAAGAGGACTGGCCACCCCTCATAGCCTGGTTCCTCTCTAGGTTTCTAATCTCCACCCAGCACAGCCAGAAGAGGACTGGTCCACCCCTCATAGCCTGGTTCCTCTCTAGGTTTCTAATCTCCACCCAGCACAGCGAGAAGAGGACTGGTCCACCCCCTCATAGCCTGGTTCCTCTCTAGGTTTCTAATCTCCACCCAGCACAGCGAGAAGAGGACTGGTCCACCCCCTCATAGCCTGGTTCCTCTCTAGGTTTCTTCCTAGGTTCTGGCCTTTCTAGGGAGTTTTTCCTAGCCACCGTGCTTCTACACCTGCATTGCTTGCTGTTTGGGGTTTTAGGCTGGGTTTCTGTACAGCACTTTGAGATATCAGCTGATGTAAGAAGGGCTTTATAAATACATTTGATTTGATACTTTAGACCAGAGCCCTATATAGTGCACTACTTTAGACCAGGGCCCTATATAGTGCACTACTTTAGACCAGAGCCCTATAGAACCCTATTCCCTATATAGTGCACTACTTTAGACCAGGGCCCTATATAGTGCACTACTTTAGACCAGGGCCCTATATAGTGCACTACTTTAGACCAGGACCCTATATAGTGCACTACTTTAGACCAGAGCCCTCTATAGTGCACTACTTTTAACCAGAGCCCTCGATGGTGCACTACATTTGGCCAGGGCCCCTAGGGCTGAGAAGGACAGGACCTGGGGTGAGGCCGAAAGGGGGAGACTGAAAGACAGGGGGGAGACTGAAAGGGGGAGACTGAAAGACAGGGGGGAGACTGAAAGACAGGGGGAGACTGAAAGGGGGAGACTGAAAGACAGGGGGGAGACTGAAAGACGGGGGGGAGACTGAAAGACGGGGGAGACAGTGGGATGTGTACCTGGTGTCCTCCTCCAGCTGTATGATGCGCTCTCTGAGGGACAGTATCTGTGTGTCTCTCTGTCTCACTGTGTCGATCAGGTAACTGTAGGGCTGCTGGGCCTGCTGTAGGAGATGGTTAGCTGCTTCCAGCTAGGACACACACACACACACACTTGTTTAACCCGTTTGTTGATTCATGCTACAGTCACTGACGTGGCCTTTGATTGGGAGGGTCCTCTGAAATAAACACACCTTTCAGGTGGAATATATTTCATGTTGAAAACTGACAGGAAGGAAGGTGTGGTTTGGATAGAGGTGGTGAGACATCTAGTTAGCTAGGAGTCTGTACCGCTACACTGTGAGGGTTAGGAGTCTGTACCGCTACACTGTGTGGGTTAGGAGTCTGTACCGCTACACTGTGTGGGTTAGGAGTCTGTACCGCTACACTGTGTGGGTTAGGAGTCTGTACCGCTACACTGTGTGGGTTAGGAGTCTGTACCGCTACACTGTGAGGGTTAGGAGTCTGTACCGCTACACTGTGTGGGTTAGGAGTCTGTACCGCTACACTGTGTGGGTTAGGAGTCTGTACCGCTACACTGTGTGGGTTAGGAGTCTGTACCGCTACACTGTGTGGGTTAGGAGTCTGTACCGCTACACTGTGAGGGTTAGGAGTCTGTACAGCTACACTGTGTGGGTTAGGAGTCTGTACCGCTACACTGTGTGGGTGAGGAGTCTGTACCGCTACACTGTGTGGGTTAGGAGTCTGTACCGCTACACTGTGTGGGTTAGGAGTCTGTACCGCTACACTGTGTGGGTTAGGAGTCTGTACCGCTACACTGTGTGGGTTAGGAGTCTAGAGATCTGTCCTGTGTGTTACCTCCTCAGAGATCTGTCCTGTGTGTTACCTCCTCAGAGATCTGTCCTGTGTGTGTTACCTCCTCAGAGATCTGTCCTGTGTGTTACCTCCTCAGAGATCTGTCCTGTGTGTTACCTCCTCAGAGATCTGTCCTGTGTGTTACCTCCTCAGAGATCTGTCCTGTGTGTTACCTCCTCAGAGATCTGTCCTGTGTGTTACCTCCTCAGAGATCTGTCCTGTGTGTTACCTCCTCAGAGATCTGTCCTGTGTGTTACCTCCTCAGAGATCTGTCCTGTGTGTTACCTCCTCAGAGATCTGTCCTGTGTGTTACCTCCTCAGAGATCTGTCCTGTGTGTTACCTCCTCAGAGATCTGTCCTGTGTGTTACCTCCTCAGAGATCTGTCCTGTGTGGTACCTCCTCAGAGATCTGTCCTGTGTGTTACCTCCTCAGAGATCTGTCCTGTGTGTTACCTCCTCAGAGATCTGTCCTGTGTGTTACCTCCTCAGAGATCTGTCCTGTGTGTTACCTCCTCAGAGATCTGTCCTGTGTGTTACCTCCTCAGAGATCTGTCCTGTGTGTTACCTCCTCAGAGATCTGTCCTGTGTGTTACCTCCTCAGAGATCTGTCCTGTGTGTTACCTCCTCAGAGATCTGTCCTGTGTGTTACCTCCTCAGAGATCTGTCCTGTGTGTTACCTCCTCAGAGATCTGTCCTGTTACCTCCTCAGAGATCTGTCCTGTGTGTTACCTCCTCAGAGATCTGTCCTGTGTGTTACCTCCTCAGAGATCTGTCCTGTGTGTTACCTCCTCAGAGATCTGTCCTGTGTGTTACCTCCTCAGAGATCTGTCCTGTGTGTTACCTCCTCAGAGATCTGTCCTGTGTGTTACCTCCTCAGAGATCTGTCCTGTGTGTTACCTCCTCAGAGATCTGTCCTGTGTGTTACCTCCTCAGAGATCTGTCCTGTTACCTCCTCAGAGATCTGTCCTGTTACCTCCTCAGAGATCTGTCCTGTTACCTCCTCAGAGATCTGTCCTGTGTGTTACCTCCTCAGAGATCTGTCCTGTGTGTTACCTCCTCAGAGATCTGTCCTGTGTGTTACCTCCTCAGAGATCTGTCCTGTGTGTTACCTCCTCAGAGATCTGTCCTGTGTGTTACCTCCTCAGAGATCTGTCCTGTGTGTTACCTCCTCAGAGATCTGTCCTGTGTGTGTTACCTCCTCAGAGATCTGTCCTGTGTGTTACCTCCTCAGAGATCTGTCCTGTGTGTTACCTCCTCAGAGATCTGTCCTGTGTGTGTTACCTCCTCAGAGATCTGTCCTGTGTGTTACCTCCTCAGAGATCTGTCCTGTGTGTTACCTCCTCAGAGATCTGTCCTGTGTGTGTTACCTCCTCAGAGATCTGTCCTGTGTGTGTTACCTCCTCAGAGATCTGTCCTGTGTGTTACCTCCTCAGAGATCTGTCCTGTGTGTGTTACCTCCTCAGAGATCTGTCCTGTGTGTTACCTCCTCAGAGATCTGTCCTGTGTGTGTTACCTCCTCAGAGATCTGTCCTGTGTGTTACCTCCTCAGAGATCTGTCCTGTGTGTGTTACCTCCTCAGAGATCTGTCCTGTGTGTTACCTCCTCAGAGATCTGTCCTGTGTGTTACCTCCTCAGAGATCTGTCCTGTGTGTTACCTCCTCAGAGATCTGTCCTGTGTGTTACCTCCTCAGAGATCTGTCCTGTGTGTTACCTCCTCAGAGATCTGTCCTGTGTGTTACCTCCTCAGAGATCTGTCCTGTGTGTTACCTCCTCAGAGATCTGTCCTGTGTGTTACCTCCTCAGAGATCTGTCCTGTGTGTTACCTCCTCAGAGATCTGTCCTGTGTGTGTTACCTCCTCAGAGATCTGTCCTGTGTGTTACCTCCTCAGAGATCTGTCCTGTGTGTTACCTCCTCAGAGATCTGTCCTGTGTGTGTTACCTCCTCAGAGATCTGTCCTGTGTGTTACCTCCTCAGAGATCTGTCCTGTGTGTTACCTCCTCAGAGATCTGTCCTGTGTGTGTTACCTCCTCAGAGATCTGTCCTGTGTGTGTTACCTCCTCAGAGATCTGTCCTGTGTGTTACCTCCTCAGAGATCTGTCCTGTGTGTGTTACCTCCTCAGAGATCTGTCCTGTGTGTTACCTCCTCAGAGATCTGTCCTGTGTGTGTTACCTCCTCAGAGATCTGTCCTGTGTGTTACCTCCTCAGAGATCTGTCCTGTGTGTGTTACCTCCTCAGAGATCTGTCCTGTGTGTTACCTCCTCAGAGATCTGTCCTGTGTGTTACCTCCTCAGAGATCTGTCCTGTGTGTTACCTCCTCAGAGATCTGTCCTGTGTGTTACCTCCTCAGAGATCTGTCCTGTGTGTTACCTCCTCAGAGATCTGTCCTGTGTGTTACCTCCTCAGAGATCTGTCCTGTGTGTTACCTCCTCAGAGATCTGTCCTGTGTGTTACCTCCTCAGAGATCTGTCCTGTGTGTTACCTCCTCAGAGATCTGTCCTGTGTGTTACCTCCTCAGAGATCTGTCCTGTGTGTTACCTCCTCAGAGATCTGTCCTGTGTGTTACCTCCTCAGAGATCTGTCCTGTGTGTGTGTTGCGTTTCTCCAGATCTCTCCTCAACAGTGTGTTTTGTTTCTCCAGCTGCAACAGTCTTCGGGCCAGATGGACACTGCAACAAACACACATTAAATAAACTCTCAAACAGAAAACCAACCAATAATCATGCATCCCAAATTGCACCCTATTCCCTATATAGTGCACTACTTTAGACCAGGGCCTTATAGAACCCTATTCCCTATATATAGTCCACTACTTTAGACCAGGGCCCTATAGAACCCTATTCCCTATATAGTGCACTACTTTAGACCAGGGCCTTATAGAACCCTATTCCCTATATAGTGCACTACTATAGACCAGGGCCCTATAGAACCCTATTCCCTATATATAGTGCACTACTTTAGACCAGGGCCCTATAGAACCCTATTCCCTATATAGTGCACTACTATAGACCAGGGCCCTATAGAACCCTATTCCCTATATAGTGCACTACTTTAGACCAGGGCCCTATACAGTGAATAAGAGGCCGTTAGGGACCGTCAGATCAGATCCAGATCAGATCCAGATAAGATCTCACCTCTGCTTGAGTCGTCTCTTGGCGGTTGTGGGAATGTTGGCTCCGTAACCGTAGGAGAACAGAACTCTCTCTGCTTCCTCCTCATTATCAACTGACGAGAGATGACACCAACAACACAATGAATAGTTACATTTGGTTACATAGCGGAAAATACTGTATCAGAGCTGTGTGTGTGTGTGTGTGTGTGTATCACTCTCCTGGTTGTGCAGCATATTTTATAGTCAAATAATCTGTATTGTCAATCACTACTGTTGATGATGATATGACTCCAGTATTATTCTAACGTCGTGCCAACATGACTCCGGTATTATTCTAACGTCGTGCCAACATGACTCCAGTATTATTCTAACGTCGTGCCAACATGACTCCAGTATTATTCTAACGTCGTGCCAACATGACTCCAGTATTATTCTAACGTCGGGCCAACATGACTCCGGTATTATTCTAACGTCGTGCCAACATGACTCCAGTATTATTCTAACGTCGTGCCAACATGAGTCCAGTATTATTCTAACGTCGTGCCAACATGACTCCAGTATTATTCTAACGTCGTGCCAACATGACTCCAGTATTATTCTAACGTCGTGCCAACATGACTCCAGTATTATTCTAACGTCGTGCCAACATGACTCCAGTATTATTCTAACGTCGTGCCAACATGACTCCAGTATTATTCTAACGTCGTGCCAACATGACTCCAGTATTATTCTAACGTCGGGCCAACATGACTCCAGTATTATTTTAACGTCGTGCCAACATGACTCCGGTATTATTCTAACGTCGTGCCAACATGACTCCGGTATTATTCTAACGTCGTGCCAACATGACTCCAGTATTATTCTAACGTCGTGCCAACATGACTCCAGTATTATTCTAACGTCGTGCCAACATGACTCCAGTATTATTCTAACGTCGTGCCAACATGACTCCAGTATTATTCTAACGTCGTGCCAACATGACTCCAGTATTATTCTAACGTCGTGCCAACATGACTCCAGTATTATTCTAACGTCGTGCCAACATGACTCCAGTATTATTCTAACGTCGTGCCAACATGACTCCAGTATTATTCTAACGTCGTGCCAACATGACTCCGGTATTATTCTAACGTCGTGCCAACATGACTCCGGTATTATTCTAACGTCGTGCCAACATGACTCCGGTATTATTCTAACGTCGTGCCAACATGACTCCGGTATTATTCTAACGTCGTGCCAACATGACTCCGGTATTATTCTAACGTCGTGCCAACATGACTCCAGTATTATTCTAACGTCGTGCCAACATGACTCCAGTATTATTCTAACGTCGTGCCAACATGACTCCAGTATTATTCTAACGTCGTGCCAACATGACTCTAGTATTATTCTAACGTCGTGCCAACATGAGTCCAGTATTATTCTAACGTCGTGCCAACATGAGTCCAGTATTATTCTAACGTCGTGCCAACATGACTCCAGTATTATTCTAACGTCGTGCCAACATGACTCCAGTATTATTCTAACGTCGTGCCAACATGACTCCAGTATTATTCTAACGTCGTGCCAACATGACTCCGGTATTATTCTAACGTCGTGCCAACATGACTCCAGTATTATTCTAACGTCGTGCCAACATGACTCCAGTATTATTCTAACGTCGTGCCAACATGACTCCAGTATTATTCTAACGTCGTGCCAACATGACTCCAGTATTATTCTAACGTCGTGCCAACATGACTCCAGTATTATTCTAACGTCGTGCCAACATGACTCCAGTATTATTCTAACGTCGTGCCAACATGACTCCAGTATTATTCTAACGTCGTGCCAACATGACTCCAGTATTATTCTAACGTCGTGCCAACATGACTCCAGTATTATTCTAACGTCGTGCCAACATGACTCCAGTATTATTCTAACGTCGTGCCAACATGACTCCAGTATTATTCTAACGTCGTGCCAACATGACTCCAGTATTATTCTAACGTCGTGCCAACATGACTCCAGTATTATTCTAACGTCGTGCCAACATGACTCCAGTATTATTCTAACGTCGTGCCAACATGACTCCAGTATTATTCTAACGTCGTGCCAACATGACTCCAGTATTATTCTAACGTCGTGCCAACATGACTCCAGTATTATTCTAACGTCGTGCCAACATGACTCCAGTATTATTCTAACGTCGTGCCAACATGACTCCAGTATTATTCTAACGTCGTGCCAACATGACTCCGGTATTATTCTAACGTCGTGCCAACATGACTCCGGTATTATTCTAACGTCGTGCCAACATGACTCCGGTATTATTCTAACGTCGTGCCAACATGACTCCGGTATTATTCTAACGTCGTGCCAACATGACTCCAGTATTATTCTAACGTCGTGCCAACATGACTCCAGTATTATTCTAACGTCGTGCCAACATGACTCCAGTATTATTCTAACGTCGTGCCAACATGACTCCAGTATTATTCTAACGTCGTGCCAACATGACTCCAGTATTATTCTAACGTCGTGCCAACATGACTCCAGTATTATTCTAACGTCGTGCCAACATGACTCCAGTATTATTCTAACGTCGTGCCAACATGACTCCAGTATTATTCTAACGTCGTGCCAACATGACTCCAGTATTATTCTAACGTCGTGCCAACATGACTCCAGTATTATTCTAACGTCGTGCCAACATGACTCCGGTATTATTCTAACGTCGTGCCAACATGACTCCAGTATTATTCTAACGTCGTGCCAACATGACTATCCTAACGTCGTGAGAACATGACTATCCTAACGTCGTGAGAACATGACTATCCTAACGTCGTGAGAACATGACTATCCTAACGTCGTGAGAACATGACTATCCTAACGTCGTGAGAACATGACTATCCTAACGTCGTGAGAACATGACTATCCTAACGTCGTGAGAACATGACTATCCTAACGTCGTGAGAACATGACTATCCTAACGTCGTGAGAACATGACTATCCTAACGTCGTGAGAACATGACTATCCTAACGTCGTGAGAACATGACTATCCTAACGTCGTGAGAACATGACTATCCTAACGTCGTGAGAACATGACTATCCTAACGTCGTGAGAACATGACTATCCTAACGTCGTGAGAACATGACTATCCTAACGTCGTGAGAACATGACTATCCTAACGTCGTGAGAACATGACTATCCTAACGTCGTGAGAACGTTACTTTCAGCAGCCTGCATGGTGACGTCGTCCAGCTCTTGCTCCAGTTTCTCGTAGGTCTGTAGTCTGGCCTGCTGCTCGGCATTCTGGGCCTGGAGTTCCGTTATCTGCTTCTCTGAGGCCGTCTGCAGCCTGTACAACTCCTTGGTCATGACCTGATGGAAGACGAGGGGCAGTTAGCTCTGGTCCAGGGCTCAGCAAGCGACATGTAACACCCTGGACCAGAGCGAAGGGAATGTATGTAACACCCTGGATCAGAGCTAAGGGGCTGTATGTAACACCCTGGACCAGAGCTACGGGGCTGTATGTAACACCCTGGACCAGAGTTACGGGGCTGTATGCAACACCCTGGGCCAGAGCTGCAGGGCTGTATGTAACACCCTGGACCAGAGCTAAGGTGCTGTATGTAACCTCCTGGACCAGAGCTAATTGGCTGTGTGTAACACCCTGGGCCAGAGCTAATGGGGCGTAGGTAACACCCTGGACTAGAGCTAATGGGCTGTATGTAACACTGCTCTAAAGTAGTGTACTATATAGGGAATCGGGTTCTATAGGGCCCTGGTCTATAGTAGTGCACTATATAGGGAATAGGGTTCTATAGGGCCCTGGTCTAAAGTAGTGCACTATATAGGGAATAGGGTTCTATAAGGCCCTGGTCTAAAGTAGTGCACTATATATAGGGAATAGGGCTCCATTTGGGACGCAGTCCCCTACCTCTAGTTTCTTCTGTAGTTTCTCTGTCTCCATCTGATACTGTCCCAGGTTCCTGGCAGTCTCCTCTTGTACCATCTGAGAGCGCTCGGTCTCCAAGCTCTTCAGCTTCACCTGGTTCAGCAGCTCTGCCACCCGGCTGTCTGTCCCCATCTGGACACCACGGAACCTGGACACACACAGTTTTATATATATATATTTATATATATATATATATATATATTTAACCTGGAGGACACAGAGACACATTTAGCTCTTCCCGGTGAATCTTGCATAGGGGGGGGACTGGCTGTTCAGTTAAACTCGTGTTAAGTTGAGATGGAGAGAGTAGGGGTCTCCCTACTCTATGTTCTATGTTCTATTGAGTATCACTGACTACAAATCACTGCTGGACAGGAAATGGTTCCATATTTAACACTGACTACAAATCACTGCTGGACAGGAAATGGTTCCATATTTAACACTGACTACACATCACTGCTGGACAGGAAATGGTTCCATATTTATCACTGACTACAAACCACCTGCAGTGATACTGGACAGGAAATGGTTCCATATTTAAACACTGACTACAAACCACATGCAGTGATACTGGACGGGAAATGGTTCCATATTTATCACTGACTACAAACCACCTGCAGTGATACTGGACAGGAAATGGTTCCATATTTATCACTGACTACAAACCACCTGCAGTGATACTGGACAGGAAATGGTTCCATATTTAAACACTGACTACAAACCACCTGCAGTGATACTGGACAGGAAATGGTTCCATATTTAAACACTGACTACAAACCACCTGCAGTGATACTGGACAGGAAATGGTTCCAAACCCAAATTCCCCTTCTTCAGGCTGACGTATCAGCTGAGACGGCACCAATGAGACAAGGCTAGGAACAAATCACACCAACCTTGTTGGGTCTATTTAAGCTGACTGAGTCGGCTCACTCATCCTGCTGCCACTTCCTGCTACTATGAACTGGCTTCTTGTTCTGCATCGGCGCTGCTGTATCACTAGATGTTTCTCTCTATGCTGCTGTATAACTAGATGTTATGACCCCATCACAAAGCCCTGACCTCAATCCTATAGAACATTTGTGGGCAGAACTAGATCTTAGTGCCGCTTTTGATACCATCGATCACCACAATTGTGGCTAAATGGCTTAAGGACAACAAAGTCAAGGTATTGGAGTGGCCATCACAAAGCCCTGACCTCAATCCTATAGAACATTTGTGGGCAGAACTGAAAAAGCGTGTGCGAGCAAGGAGGCCTACAAACCTGACTCAGTTACACCAGCTCTGTCAGGAGGAATGGGCCAAAATTCACCCAACTTATTGTGGGAAGCTTGTGGAAGGCTACCCGAAACGTTTGACCCAAGTTAAACAATTTAAAGGCAATGCTACCAAATACTAATTGAGTGTATGTAAACTTCTGACCCTCTGGGAATGTGACGAAAGAAATAAAAGCTGAAATAAATCATTCTCTCTACTATTATTCTGACATTTCACATTCTTAAAATAAAGTGGTGATCCTAACTGACATAAGACAGGGATTTTTTTTTACTAGGATTAAAATGTCAGGAATTGTGGAAAAACTGAGTTGAAATGTATTTGGCTAAAGGTGTATGTAAACTTCTGACGTTAACTGTATAAACTGTTGTTTCTCAATCAGACTGGCAGTTTGTATTGTATTCAGTTTGAAGTTTTCACTGACGCAGAGAGACTAGCTGGCATGGGGAGTCACCCGTTTACGGTTTTAGTCATGAGTTTCAGGTGGCCGCATAGACACGTCCGGACAGGGCGTACGGCACGACATGGCACCTCACACACACTCTCACTACACACTCCAGGGTTTCCGTTAGCCCACATATAATTAGCGCAGGCAAATTGCCTGGTAGAAAGAAGAAGAAAAAAAAAATCCCATTGTTGGTTAATGTTTTAATTTATGAAAATACCTTTACATTTTAGTAATTTACAGTGCATTCGGAAAGTATTCAGACCCTTGGACTTTTTCCACATTTTGTTACGTTAGACACCCCCCCCCCCCTCAATCTACCCATAATACCCCGTAATGATAAAGCAAGAACATGTGTTTAGACATTTTTTGCTAATTATTATTATTTCTTTTTTTAAATATCACATTTACATAAGTATTCAGTACTTTGTTGAATTAACTTTGGCGGCAATTACAGCCTCGAGTCTTCTTGGGTATGACGCTACAAGCTTGGCACACCTGTATTTGGGGAGTTTCTCCCATTCTTCTCTGCAGATCCTCTCAAGCTCTGTCAGGTTGGATGGGGAGCGTCGCTGCACAGCTATTTTCAGGTCTCTCCAGAGATGTTCGATCGGGTTCAAGTCTGGGCTCTGGCTGGGCCACTTAAGAACATTCAGAGACTTGTCCCAAAGCCACTCCTGCTTTGTCTTGGCTGAGTGCTCAGGGTCGTTGTCCTGTTGGAAGGTGAACCTTCACCCCAGTCTGAGGTCCTGAGCGCCCTGCAGCAGGTTTTCATCAAGGATCTCTCTGTACTTTGCTCCGTTCATCTTTGCCTCGATCCTGACTAGTCTCCCAGTCCCTGCCCGCTGAAAAACATCCCCCCAGCCTGATGCTTCCACCACCATGATTCACCGTAGGGATGGTGCCAGGTTTCCTCCAGGCGTGACGCTTGGCAATCAGGCCGAAGAGTTTCATCTTGGTTTCATCAGACCAGAGAATCTTGTTTCTCATGAATTGAGAGTCCTTTAGGTGCCTTTTGACAAACTCCAAGCGGGCTGTCATGTGCCTTTTACTGAGGAGTGGCTTCCGTCTGGCCACTCTACCATAAAGGCCTGATTGGTGGAGTGCTGCAGAGATAGTCTTGGTGGCTCCAAACTTCTTCCATTTCAGAATGATGGAGGCCACTGTGTTCTTGGGGACCTTCAATGCTGCATAACGTTTTTGGTACCCTTCCCCAGATCTGTGCCTCGACACAATCCTGTCTCGGAGCTCTACAGACAATTCCTTCGACCTCATGGCTTGGTTTTTGCTCTGACATGCACTGTCAACTGTGGGACCTTATATAGACAGGTGTGTGCCTTTCCAAATCATGTCCAATCAATTGAATTTACCACAGGTGGACTCCAATCAAGTTGTAGAAACATCTCAAGGATGATCAATGGAAACAGGATGCACCTGAGCTCAATTTCAAGTCTCATAGCAAAGGGTCTGAATACTTATGAAAATAATCTGTTTTTATGTATTTTTAATACATTTGCAAAAATGTCTAAAAACCTGTTTCCGCTTTGTCAATATGGGGTATTGTGTGTAGATTGATGAGTAATAATTTTTTTGTATTTAATCAATTTTAGAATTAGGCTGTCCAGTAAACAAAATGTGCAAAAAAATCAAGGGGTCTGAATACTTTCCGAAAGCGCTGTTATTAGGGTTAAGTGTCTTGCTCAAGGACACACTGGCAGATGTTTCACGGGGGCAGGGATTCGAACCAGTGACATTTCAGTGACTGGCCCAACATTCTTAACCGCTTGGCTACCTGCCGTTAACCTTAAGAGTCAAAGCCCCGTCCAACAGTCCAAGCCCCATCCAACAGTCCAAGCCCCGTCTCACAGGTCCAAGCCCCGTCTCACAGTCCAAGCCCCGTCTAAGAGTCCAAGCCCCGTCTCACAGTCCAAGCCCCGTCTAAGAGTCCAAGCCCCGTCTAAGAGTCCAAGCCCCGTCCAACAGTCCAAGCCCCGTCCAACAGTCCAAGCCCCGTCCAACAGTCCAAGCCCCGTCCAACAGTCCAAGCCCCGTCCAACAGTCCAAGCCCCGTCCAACAGTCCAAGCCCCGTCTAAGAGTCCAAGCGCCGTACAACAGTCCAAGCCCCGTACAACAGTCCAAGCCCCGTCTAAGAGTCCAAGCGCCGTACAACAGTCCAAGCCCCGTCCAACAGTCCAAGCCCCGTACAACAGTCCAAGCCCCGTCCAACAGTCCAAGCCCCGTCCAACAGTCCAAGCCCCGTCCAACAGTCCAAGCCCCGTCCAACAGTCCAAGCCCCGTCTCACAGTCCAAGCCTTTGATATTTCATTTTGAATTGTAAGACCCCTTAAAGTATGTGTGTGTATATATATATATATATATATATATATATATATATATATATATATATTATATATATATATATATATATATATATATATATATATATTAAATGTATTTGGTTAGCCATTGTATTTGGCCTTACTGTTATTAGCCCATACAAACACATTGAATAAAATATTAACTACATGGAACAGTCCCCCCCCCCCAAACTACATGGAACAGCCCCCCCCAAACTACATGGAACAGCCCCCCCCAAACTACATGGAACAGCCCCCCCCAAACTACATGGAACAGCCCCCCCCCCCAGACTACATGGAAGAGCCCCCCCCAAACTACATGGAACAGCCCCCCCCCCCAGACTATATGGAACAGCCCCCCCCCCCAGACTACATGGAACAGCCCCCCCCCCCCCCAGACTACATGGAACAGCCCCCCCCCCCCCAGACTACATGGAACAGCCCCCCCCCCCCAGACTACATGGAACAGCCCCCCCCCCCCCCAAACTACATGGAACAGCCCCCCCCCCCCCCAAACTACATGGAACAGCCCCCCCCCCCCAGACTACATGGAACAGCCCCCCCCCCCCCCCCCCCCCCCCCCCAGACTACATGGAACAGTTTGTTCTAAAATGTCTGTCCTATATCTGAGAGAAAGAGCTGGAAACATTTATACTTTTCATGTTATTTTTTTGGACATGTATTTACCCCTATATTTTTGGCGCTAACCAGTCTCCATATATACATGTGTTCAACTGGTACCGTGGACCTTCAGACCAGTCTGGTGAGGCCCGTGGGCATCCTAGAGCAGAACCACCGACATGTACGTGTTCCTGAGAGTCTCGTCTTTCCACGGAGGGGTCATATTAGTTTGTAGCCCAAACTGTTGGGACGCTACAGACAATTTTTCGGAAGGTCTTCACGGTCTGAAACACCACTCAGCTCTGTCACCTTTCACCTCAGATGAAGTAGCGGATCGAAACGCATCTAATGCAGAAAAAAACGAAATCTTATCTTGCTTAAACAAAAGGATTTTGATGGGGATTTGTGTATTATGCTAAATGGATTGGATTTCCGAAGAAAAAAATAATATATTTTATTTAAAAATAAATTAAAATCGACCTTAGGGGGTTAAATGTTTTATAAACCACCATTAAAAAGAGCTACAATTTTAATTTCTCAACTGGTAATCGAAGCACCCTTGCCATATAACGGTATAACGGTAGGTAATAAACCCATTCTGTCTGTCCGCCAAGCCTTTCTCTAGTGTTACTGTAACACGGTAATAAACCCATTCTGTCTCTCCGCCAAGCCTTTCTCTAGTGTTACTGTAACACGGTAATAAACCCATTCTGTCTCTCCGCCAAGCCTTTCTCTAGTGTTACTGTAACACGGTAATAAACCCATTCTGTCTCTCCGCCAAGCCTTTCTCTAGTGTTACTGTAACACGGTAATAAACCCATTCTGTCTCTCCGCCAAGCCTTTCTCTAGTGTTACTGTAACACGGTAATAAACCCATTCTGTCTCTCCGCCAAGCCTTTCTCTAGTGTTACTGTAACACGGTAATAAACCCATTCTGTCTCTCCGCCAAGCCTTTCTCTAGTGTTACTGTAACACGGTAATAAACCCATTCTGTCTCTCCGCCAAGCCTTTCTCTAGTGTTACTGTAACACGGTAATAAACCCATTCTGTCTCTCCGCCAAGCCTTTCTCTAGTGTTACTGTAACACGGTAATAAATCCATTCTGTCTCTCCGCCAAGCCTTTCTCTAGTGTTACTGTAACACGGTAATAAACCCATTCTGTCTCTCCGCCAAGCCTTTCTCTAGTGTTACTGTAACACGGTAAAAAACCCATTCTGTCTCTCCGCCAAGCCTTTCTCTAGTGTTACTGTAACACGGTAAAAAACCCATTCTGTCTCTCCGCCAAGCCTTTCTCTAGTGTTACTGTAACACGGTAATAAACCCATTCTGTCTCTCCGCCAAGCCTTTCTCTAGTGTTACTGTAACACGGTAATAAACCCATTCTGTCTCTCCGCCAAGCCTTTCTCTAGTGTTACTGTAACACGGTAATAAACCCATTCTGTCTCTCCGCCAAGCCTTTCTCTAGTGTTACTGTAACACGGTAATAAACCCATTCTGTCTCTCCGCCAAGCCTTTCTCTAGTGTTACTGTAACACGGTAATAAACCCATTCTGTCTCTCCGCCAAGCCTTTCTCTAGTGTTACTGTAACACGGTAATAAACCCATTCTGTCTCTCCGCCAAGCCTTTCTCTAGTGTTACTGTAACACGGTAATAAACCCATTCTGTCTCTCCGCCAAGCCTTTCTCTAGTGTTACTGTAACACGGTAATAAACCCATTCTGTCTCTCCGCCAAGCCTTTCTCTAGTGTTACTGTAACACGGTAATAAACCCATTCTGTCTCTCCGCCAAGCCTTTCTCTAGTGTTACTGTAACACGGTAATAAACCCATTCTGTCTGTCCGCCAAGCCTTTCTCTAGTGTTACTGTAACACGGTAATAAACCCATTCTGTCTCTCCGCCAAGCCTTTCTCTAGTGTTACTGTAACACGGTAATAAACCCATTCTGTCTCTCCGCCAAGCCTTTCTCTAGTGTTACTGTAACACGGTAATAAACCCATTCTGTCTCTCCGCCAAGCCTTTCTCTAGTGTTACTGTAACACGGTAATAAACCCATTCTGTCTCTCCGCCAAGCCTTTCTCTAGTGTTACTGTAACACGGTAATAAACCCATTCTGTCTCTCCGCCAAGCCTTTCTCTAGTGTTACTGTAACACGGTAATAAATCCATTCTGTCTCTCCGCCAAGCCTTTCTCTAGTGTTACTGTAACACGGTAATAAACCCATTCTGTCTCTCCGCCAAGCCTTTCTCTAGTGTTACTGTAACACGGTAAAAAACCCATTCTGTCTCTCCGCCAAGCCTTTCTCTAGTGTTACTGTAACACGGTAAAAAACCCATTCTGTCTCTCCGCCAAGCCTTTCTCTAGTGTTACTGTAACACGGTAATAAACCCATTCTGTCTCTCCGCCAAGCCTTTCTCTAGTGTTACTGTAACACGGTAATAAACCCATTCTGTCTCTCCGCCAAGCCTTTCTCTAGTGTTACTGTAACACGGTAATAAACCCATTCTGTCTCTCCGCCAAGCCTTTCTCTAGTGTTACTGTAACACGGTAATAAACCCATTCTGTCTCTCCGCCAAGCCTTTCTCTAGTGTTACTGTAACACGGTAATAAACCCATTCTGTCTCTCCGCCAAGCCTTTCTCTAGTGTTACTGTAACACGGTAATAAACCCATTCTGTCTCTCCGCCAAGCCTTTCTCTAGTGTTACTGTAACACGGTAATAAACCCATTCTGTCTCTCCGCCAAGCCTTTCTCTAGTGTTACTGTAACACGGTAATAAACCCATTCTGTCTCTCCGCCAAGCCTTTCTCTAGTGTTACTGTAACACGGTAATAAACCCATTCTGTCTCTCCGCCAAGCCTTTCTCTAGTGTTACTGTAACACGGTAATAAACCCATTCTGTCTGTCCGCCAAGCCTTTCTCTAGTGTTACTGTAACACGGTAATAAACCCATTCTGTCTCTCCGCCAAGCCTTTCTCTAGTGTTACTGTAACACGGTAATAAACCCATTCTGTCTCTCCGCCAAGCCTTTCTCTAGTGTTACTGTAACACGGTAATAAACCCATTCTGTCTCTCCGCCAAGCCTTTCTCTAGTGTTACTGTAACACGGTAATAAACCCATTCTGTCTCTCCGCCAAGCCTTTCTCTAGTGTTACTGTAACACGGTAATAAACCCATTCTGTCTCTCCGCCAAGCCTTTCTCTAGTGTTACTGTAACACGGTAATAAACCCATTCTGTCTCTCCGCCAAGCCTTTCTCTAGTGTTACTGTAACACGGTAATAAACCCATTCTGTCTCTCCGCCAAGCCTTTCTCTAGTGTTACTGTAACACGGTAATAAACCCATTCTGTCTGTCCGCCAAGCCTTTCTCTAGTGTTACTGTAACACGGTAATAAACCCATTCTGTCTCTCCGCCAAGCCTTTCTCTAGTGTTACTGTAACACGGTAATAAACCCATTCTGTCTCTCCGCCAAGCCTTTCTCTAGTGTTACTGTAACACGGTAATAAACCCATTCTGTCTCTCCGCCAAGCCTTTCTCTAGTGTTACTGTAACACGGTAATAAACCCATTCTGTCTGTCCGCCAAGCCTTTCTCTAGTGTTACTGTAACACGGTAATAAACCCATTCTGTCTGTCCGCCAAGCCTTTCTCTAGTGTTACTGTAACACGGTAATAAACCCATTCTGTCTCTCCGCCAAGCCTTTCTCTAGTGTTACTGTAACACGGTAATAAACCCATTCTGTCTCTCCGCCAAGCCTTTCTCTAGTGTTACTGTAACACGGTAATAAACCATTCTGTCTCTCCGCCAAGCCTTTCTCTAGTGTTACTGTAACACGGTAATAAACCCATTCTGTCTGTCCGCCAAGCCTTTCTCTAGTGTTACTGTAACACGGTAATAAACCCATTCTGTCTCTCCGCCAAGCCTTTCTCTAGTGTTACTGTAACACGGTAATAAACCCATTCTGTCTGTCCGCCAAGCCTTTCTCTAGAGTTACTGTAACACGGTAATAAACCCATTCTGTCTCTCCGCCAAGCCTTTCTCTAGTGTTACTGTAACACGGTAATAAACCCATTCTGTCTCTCCGCCAAGCCTTTCTCTAGTGTTACTGTAACACGGTAATAAACCCATTCTGTCTCTCCGCCAAGCCTTTCTCTAGTGTTACTGTAACACGGTAATAAACCCATTCTGTCTCTCCGCCAAGCCTTTCTCTAGTGTTACTGTAACACGGTAATAAACTCATTCTGTCTCACCGCCAAGCCTTTCTCTAGTGTTACTGTAGCACGGTAATAAACCCATTCTGTCTGTCCACCAAGCCTTTCTCTAGTGTTACTGTAACACGGTAATAAACCCATTCTGTCTCTCCGCCAAGCCTTTCTCTAGTGTTACTGTAACACGGTAATAAACCCATTCTGTCTCTCCGCCAAGCCTTTCTCTAGTGTTACTGTAACACGGTAATAAACCCATTCTGTCTCTCCGCCAAGCCTTTCTCTAGTGTTACTGTAACACGGTAATAAACCCATTCTGTCTCTCCGCCAAGCCTTTCTCTAGTGTTACTGTAACACGGTAATAAACCCATTCTGTCTCTCCGCCAAGCCTTTCTCTAGTGTTACTGTAACACGGTAATAAACCCATTCTGTCTCTCCGCCAAGCCTTTCTCTAGTGTTACTGTAACACGGTAATAAACCCATTCTGTCTCTCCGCCAAGCCTTTCTCTAGTGTTACTGTAACACGGTAATAAACCCATTCTGTCTGTCCGCCAAGCCTTTCTCTAGTGTTACTGTAACACGGTAATAAACCCATTCTGTCTGTCCGCCAAGCCTATCTCCAGTGTTACTGTAACACGGTAATAAACCCATTCTGTCTCACCGCCAAGCCTTTCTCTAGTGTTACTGTAACACGGTAATAAACCCATTCTGTCTGTCCGCCAAGCCTTTCTCTAGTGTTACTGTAACACGGTAATAAACCCATTCTGTCTGTCCGCCAAGCCTTTCTCTAGTGTTACTGTAACACGGTAATAAACCCATTCTGTCTCTCCGCCAAGCCTTTCTCTAGTGTTACTGTAACACGGTAATAAACCCATTCTGTCTCACCGCCAAGCCTTTCTCTAGTGTTACTGTAACACGGTAATAAACCCATTCTGTCTCACCGCCAAGCCTTTCTCTAGTGTTACTGTAACACGGTAATAAACCCATTCTGTCTGTCCGCCAAGCCTTTCTCTAGTGTTACTGTAACACGGTAATAAACCCATTCTGTCTGTCCGCCAAGCCTTTCTCTAGTGTTACTGTAACACGGTAATAAACCCATTCTGTCTCTCCGCCAAGCCTTTCTCTAGTGTTACTGTAACACGGTAATAAACCCATTCTGTCTCTCCGCCAAGCCTTTCTCTAGTGTTACTGTAACACGGTAATAAACCCATTCTGTCTCTCCACCAAGCCTTTCTCTAGTGTTACTGTAACACGGTAATAAACCCATTCTGTCTCTCCGCCAAGCCTTTCTCTAGTGTTACTGTAACACGGTAATAAACCCATTCTGTCTCTCCACCAAGCCTTTCTCTAGTGTTACTGTAACACAGTAATAAACCCATTCTGTCTCTCCACCAAGCCTTTCTCTAGTGTTACTGTAACACGGTAATAAACCCATTCTGTCTCTCCGCCAAGCCTTTCTCTAGTGTTACTGTAACACGGTAATAAACCCATTCTGTCTGTCCACCAAGCCTTTCTCTAGTGTTACTGTAACACGGTAATAAACCCATTCTGTCTCTCCACCTTTCTCTAGTGTTACTGTATCAATATGGGCCATAATGTGGAAGGACCATAGAAGAAGTCTGTCTGTTTGTGGCAGAGTGAAAAAGGCAGTATCATTATTGGCAAGTGAATACAGCAGGTGTTGGCCTGCGGGGAAAGAAAATACTTCCACTGAAAACCACATCACTGTTGCTTAATACACTGGAATTATTACCAAATCATACCAGAGTTGGAGTTGGAAACCACTGACATTACAGACCCAGTATATAATGTGTTCTGTTAGGGGTTCTGGAGGACTGGTACCACTGACCCAGTATATAATGTGTTCTGTTAGGGGTTCTGGAGGACTGGAACCACTGACCCAGTATATAATGTGTTCTGTTGGGGGTTCTGGAGGACTGGAACCACTGGCATTACAGACCCAGTATATAATGTGTTCTGTTAGGGGTTCTGGAGGACTGGTACCACTGGCAGAGACCCAGTATATAATGTGTTCTGTTGGGGGTTCTGGAGGACTGGAACCACTGGCATTACAGACCCAGTATATAATGTGTTCTGTTAGGGGTTCTGGAGGACTGGAACCACTGGCATTAGAGACCCAGTATATAATGTGTTCTGTTAGGGGTTCTGGAGGACTGGAACCACTGACCCAGTATATAATGTGTTCTGTTAGGGGTTCTGGAGGACTGGAACCACTGACCCAGTATATAATGTGTTCTGTTAGGGGTTCTGGAGGACTGGAACCACTGACCCAGTATATAATGTGTTCTGTTAGGGGGTTCTGGAGGACTGGAACCACTGACCCAGTATATAATGTGTTCTGTTAGGGGTTCTGGAGGACTGGAACCACTGACCCAGTATATAATGTGTTCTGTTGGGGGTTCTGGAGGACTGGAACCACTGGCATTACAGACCCAGTATATAATGTGTTCTGTTAGGGGTTCTGGAGGACTGGTACCACTGGCAGAGACCCAGTATATAATGTGTTCTGTTGGGGGTTCTGGAGGACTGGAACCACTGGCATTACAGACCCAGTATATAATGTGTTCTGTTAGGGGTTCTGGAGGACTGGAACCACTGGCATTAGAGACCCAGTATATAATGTGTTCTGTTAGGGGTTCTGGAGGACTGGAACCACTGACCCAGTATATAATGTGTTCTGTTAGGGGTTCTGGAGGACTGGAACCACTGACCCAGTATATAATGTGTTCTGTTAGGGGTTCTGGAGGACTGGAACCACTGACCCAGTATATAATGTGTTCTGTTAGGGGGTTCTGGAGGACTGGAACCACTGACCCAGTATATAATGTGTTCTGTTAGGGGTTCTGGAGGACTGGAACCACTGACCCAGTATATAATGTGTTCTGTTGGGGGTTCTGGAGGACTGGAACCACTGGCATTACAGACCCAGTATATAATGTGTTCTGTTAGGGGTTCTGGAGGACTGGTACCACTGGCAGAGACCTAGTATATAATGTGTTCTGTTGGGGGTTCTGGAGGACTGGAACCACTGGCATTACAGACCCAGTATATAATGTGTTCTGTTAGGGGTTCTGGAGGACTGGAACCACTGGCATTAGAGACCCAGTATATAATGTGTTCTGTTAGGGGTTCTGGAGGACTGGAACCACTGACCCAGTATATAATGTGTTCTGTTAGGGGTTCTGGAGGACTGGAACCACTGACCCAGTATATAATGTGTTCTGTTAGGGGTTCTGGAGGACTGGAACCACTGACCCAGTATATAATGTGTTCTGTTAGGGGGTTCTGGAGGACTGGAACCACTGACCCAGTATATAATGTGTTCTGTTAGGGGTTCTGGAGGACTGGAACCACTGACCCAGTATATAATGTGTTCTGTTGGGGGTTCTGGAGGACTGGAACCACTGACCCAGTATATAATGTGTTCTGTTAGGGGGTTCTGGAGGACTGGAACCACTGGCATTACAGACCCAGTATATAATGTGTTCTGTTGGGGGTTCTGGAGGACTGGAACCACTGACCCAGTATATAATGTGTTCTGTTGGGGGTTCTGGAGGACTGGAAGCACTGACCCAGTATATAATGTGTTCTGTTGGGGGTTCTGGAGGACTGGAACCACTGACCCAGTATATAATGTGTTCTGTTGGGGGTTCTGGAGGACTGGAACCACTGACCCAGTATATGTGTTCTGTTAGGGGTTCTGGAGGACTGGAACCACTGACCCAGTATATAATGTGTTCTGTTGGGGGTTCTGGAGGACTGGAACCACTGACCCAGTATATAATGTGTTCTGTTGGGGGTTCTGGAGGACTGGAACCACTGGCATTACAGACCCAGTATATAATGTGTTCTGTTAGGGGTTCTGGAGGACTGGAACCACTGACCCAGTATATAATGTGTTCTGTTAGGGGGTTCTGGAGGACTGGAACCACTGACCCAGTATATAATGTGTTCTGTTAGGGGGTTCTGGAGGACTGGAACCACTGACCCAGTATAGAATGTGTTCTGTTGGGGGTTCTGGAGGACTGGAACCACTGGCATTAGAGACCCAGTATATCATGTGTTCTGTTAGGGGTTCTGGAGGACTGGAACCACTGACCCAGTATATAATGTGTTCTGTTAGGGGATTCTGGAGGACTGGAACCACTGGCAGAGACCCAGTATATAATGTGTTCTGTTAGGGGTTCTGGAGGACTGGAACCACTGACCCAGTATATAATGTGTTCTGTTAGGGGTTCTGGAGGACTGGAACCACTGGCCCAGTATATAATGTGTTCTGTTAGGGGTTCTGGAGGACTGGAACCACTGGCATTACAGACCCAGTATATAATGTGTTCTGTTGGGGGTTCTGGAGGACTGGAACCACTGGCCCAGTATATAATGTGTTCTGTTGGGGGTACTGGAGGACTGGAACCACTGGCAGAGACCCAGTATATAATGTGTTCTGTTGGGGGTTCTGGAGGACTGGAACCACTGACCCAGTATATAATGTGTGCTGTTGGGGGTTCTGGAGGACTGGAACCACTGGCATTACAGACCCAGTATATCATGTGTTCTGGAGGACTGGAACCACTGACCCAGTATATAATGTGTTCTGTTAGGGGTTCTGGAGGACTGGAACCACTGGCCCAGTATATAATGTGTTCTGGAGGACTGGAACCACTGACATTACAGACCCAGTATATCATGTGTTCTGGAGGACTGGAACCACTGACCCAGTATATAATGTGTTCTGTTGGGGGTTCTGGAGGACTGGAACCACTGACCC
>NC_138307.1:39705000-39737500 GCF_965601325.2 Salmo salar
ATTTCACAGTGAGGTCTACTACACCTGTTGTATTCAGCATTTCACTGTGAGGTCTACTACACCTGTTGTATTCAGCATTTCACTGTGAGGTCTACTACACCTGTTGTATTCAGCATTTCACTGTGAGGTCTACTACACCTGTTGTATTCAGCATTTCACTGTGAGGTCTACTACACCTGTTGTATTCAGCATTTCACTGTGAGGTCTACTACACCTGTTGTATTCAGCATTTCACTGTGAGGTCTACTACACCTGTTGTATTCAGCATTTCACTGTGAGGTCTACTACACCTGTTGTATTCAGCATTTCACTGTGAGGTCTACTACACCTGTTGTATTCAGCATTTCACTGTGAGGTCTACTACACCTGTTGTATTCAGCATTTCACTGTGAGGTCTACTACACCTGTTGTATTCAGCATTTCACTGTAAGGTCTACTACACCTGTTGTATTCAGCATTTCACTGTGAGGTCTACTACACCTGTTGTATTCAGCATTTCACTGTGAGGTCTAGTACACCTGTTGTATTCAGCATTTCACTGTGAGGTCTACTACACCTGTTGTATTCAGCATTTCACTGTAAGGTCTACTACACCTGTTGTATTCAGCATTTCACTGTGAGGTCTACTACACCTGTTGTATTCAGCATTTCACTGTGAGGTCTACTACACCTGTTGTATTCAGCATTTCACTGTGAGGTCTACTACACCTGTTGTATTCAGCATTTCACTGTGAGGTCTACTACACCTGTTGTATTCAGCATTTCACTGTAAGGTCTACTACACCTGTTGTATTCAGCATTTCACTGTAAGGTCTACTACACCTGTTGTATTCAGCATTTCACTGTAAGGTCTACTACACCTGTTGTATTCAGCATTTCACTGTGAGGTCTACTACACCTGTTGTATTCAGCATTTCACTGTGAGGTCTACTACACCTGTTGCATGTGACTAATACAATTTGTTTTGATTTTGAAAGCAACATTAAAGTGTTGGTCCCATGTTTCAGGAACTGAAATACAAGATCACAGAAATGTCCAAGACGCACAAAAAGCGTATTTCTCTCAACAAATTTTGCACAAATGAATTTACATCCCTGTTAGTGAGCATTTCTCCTTTGCCAAGATAATCCATCCACCTGACAGGTGTGGCATATCAAGAAGCTGATTAAACATCACGATCGTTACACAGGTGCACCTTGTGTTGGGGACAAAAAAAAAAAAAAAAGGCCACTAAAATGTGAAGTTGTCGTCACACAACACAATGGCCACAGATGACAGAAGGTTTTTGAGGGAGCAGAGCAATTGGCATGCTGACTGCAGGAATATTCACCAGAGCTGTTGCCAGAGAATTTAAAATGTTAATTTCTCTACCATAAGCCGCCTTACGACGTCATTTTAGAGAATTTGGAAGTACGTCAAAAAACGGACTCACAACTGCAGACCAACGTGTATGGCTTGGCGTGGGCGAGCAGTTTGCTGATGTGAACGTTGTGAACAGAGCGCCCCACGGTGGCGGTGGGGTTACGTTACGGGGCCAGGCATAAGCTACGGACAACGAACACTATTATATTACATCGATGGCAATTTGAACGCGCAGAGATACCGGGACGAGATCCCTGAGGCCCCACTGTCGTGCTATTCATCCGCCGCCATCGCCTCATGTTTCAGCAGGATAATGAAACGGCCCCACCCCCCCTGTGTCGTAAAGGATTTGTATAAAATTCTCAGAAGCTGAAAATGACCCAAGTCTTCCACGGCCTGCGGACTCACCAGACATGTCAATCACTGAGCATCTCTCTACTCCCAGTCATGTGAAATCCATAGACGAGGGCCGAAAACATTTATTACAAATGACTGATGTTCTGGATATATACTGTTCTAGTAGCTGGTAGTATCTGGTCTCTCTCTCTCTCTTACTGTTCTAGTAGCTGGTAGTATCTGGTCTCTCTCTCTCTCTCTCTCTTACTGTTCTAGTAGCTGGTAGTATCTGGTCTCTCTCTCTCTTACTGTTCCAGTAGCTGGTAGTATCTGGTCTCTCTCTCTCTCTTACTGTTCTAGTAGCTGGTAGTATCTGGTCTCTCTCTCTCTTACTGTTCTAGTAGCTGGTAGTATCTGGTCTCTCTCTCTCTCTCTTACTGTTCTAGTAGCTGGTAGTATCTGGTCTCTCTCTCTCTCTCTTACTGTTCTAGTAGCTGGTAGTATCTGGTCTCTCTCTCTCTCTCTTACTGTTCTAGTAGCTGGTAGTATCTGGTCTCTCTCTCTCTCTTACTGTTCTAGTAGCTGGTAGTATCTGGTCTCTCTCTCTCTCTTACTGTTCTAGTAGCTGGTAGTATCTGGTCTCTCTCTCTCTTACTGTTCTAGTAGCTGGTAGTATCTGGTCTCTCTCTCTCTCTCTCTTACTGTTCCAGTAGCTGGTAGTATCTGGTCTCTCTCTCTCTCTTACTGTTCTAGTAGCTGGTAGTATCTGGTCTCTCTCTCTCTCTTACTGTTCTAGTAGCTGGTAGTATCTGGTCTCTCTCTCTCTCTTACTGTTCCAGTAGCTGGTAGTATCTGGTCTCTCTCTCTCTCTCTTACTGTTCTAGTAGCTGGTAGTATCTGGTCTCTCTCTCTCTCTTACTGTTCTAGTAGCTGGTAGTATCTGGTCTCTCTCTCTCTCTTACTGTTCTGGTAGCTGGTAGTATCTGGTCTCTCTCTCTCTCTTACTGTTCTAGTAGCTGGTAGTATCTGGTCTCTCTCTCTCTTACTGTTCTAGTAGCTGGTAGTATCTGGTCTCTCTCTCTCTCTCTTACTGTTCCAGTAGCTGGTAGTATCTGGTCTCTCTCTCTCTTACTGTTCTAGTAGCTGGTAGTATCTGGTCTCTCTCTCTCTCTTACTGTTCTAGTAGCTGGTAGTATCTGGTCTCTCTCTCTCTTACTGTTCTAGTAGCTGGTAGTATCTGGTCTCTCTCTCTCTCTATTACTGTTCTAGTAGCTGGTAGTATCTGATCTCTCTCTCTCTTACTGTTCTAGTAGCTGGTAGTATCTGGTCTCTCTCTCTCTTACTGTTCTAGTAGCTGGTAGTATCTGGTCTCTCTTACTGTTCTAGTAGCTGGTAGTATCTGGTCTCTCTCTCTCTCTCTCTTACTGTTCTAGTAGCTGGTAGTATCTGGTCTCTCTCTCTCTCTTACTGTTCTAGTAGCTGGTAGTATCTGGTCTCTCTCTCTTACTGTTCTAGTAGCTGGTAGTATCTGGTCTCTCTCTCTCTCTCTTACTGTTCTAGTAGCTGGTAGTATCTGGTCTCTCTCTCTCTCTCTTACAGTTCTAGTAGCTGGTAGTATCTGGTCTCTCTCTCTCTTACTGTTCTAGTAGCTGGTAGTATCTGGTCTCTCTCTCTCTCTTACTGTTCTAGTAGCTGGTAGTATCTGGTCTCTCTCTCTCTCTTACTGTTCTAGTAGCTGGTAGTATCTGGTCTCTCTCTCTCTCTTACTGTTCTAGTAGCTGGTAGTATCTGGTCTCTCTCTCTCTCTCTTACTGTTCTAGTAGCTGGTAGTATCTGGTCTCTCTCTCTCTCTCTTACTGTTCCAGTAGCTGGTAGTATCTGGTCTCTCTCTCTCTCTTACTGTTCTAGTAGCTGGTAGTATCTGGTCTCTCTCTTACTGTTCTAGTAGCTGGTAGTATCTGGTCTCTCTCTCTCTCTCTTACTGTTCTAGTAGCTGGTAGTATCTGGTCTCTCTCTCTCTCTTACTGTTCTAGTAGCTGGTAGTATCTGGTCTCTCTCTCACTCTCTCTCTCTTACTGTTCTAGTAGCTGGTAGTATCTGGTCTCTCTCTCTCTTACTGTTCCAGTAGCTGGTAGTATCTGGTCTCTCTCTCTCTCTCTTACTGTTCTAGTAGCTGGTAGTATCTGGTCTCTCTCTCTCTTACTGTTCTAGTAGCTGGTAGTATCTGGTCTCTCTCTCTCTCTCTTACTGTTCTAGTAGCTGGTAGTATCTGGTCTCTCTCTCTCTCTTACTGTTCTAGTAGCTGGTAGTATCTGGTCTCTCTCTCTCTCTCTTACTGTTCTAGTAGCTGGTAGTATCTGGTCTCTCTCTCTCTCTCTTACTGTTCTAGTAGCTGATAGTATCTGGTCTCTCTCTCTCTCTCTCTCTTACTGTTCTAGTAGCTGGTAGTATCTGGTCTCTCTCGCTCTCTCTTACAGTTCTAGTAGCTGGTAGTATCTGGTCTCTCTCTCTCTCTTACTGTTCTAGTAGCTGGTAGTATCTGGTCTCTCTCTCTCTCTTACTGTTCTAGTAGCTGGTAGTATCTGGTCTCTCTCTCTCTCTTACTGTTCTAGTAGCCGGTAGTATCTGGTCTCTCTCTCTCTCTCTTACTGTTCTAGTAGCTGGTAGTATCTGGTCTCTCTCTCTCTCTCTTACTGTTCTAGTAGCTGGTAGTATCTGGTCTCTCTCTCTCTCTCTTACTGTTCCAGTAGCTGGTAGTATCTGGTCTCTCTCTTACTGTTCTAGTAGCTGGTAGTATCTGGTCTCTCTCTCTCTTACTGTTCTAGTAGCTGGTAGTATCTGGTCTCTCTCTCTCTCTCTTACTGTTCTAGTAGCTGGTAGTATCTGGTCTCTCTCTCTCTCTTACTGTTCCAGTAGCTGGTAGTATCTGGTCTCTCTCTCTCTCTTTCTGTTCTAGTAGCTGGTAATATCTGGTCTCTCTCTCTCTCTTACTGTTCCAGTAGCTGGTAGTATCTGGTCTCTCTCTCTCTCTCTTACTGTTCTAGTAGCTGGTAGTATCTGGTCTCTCTCTCTCTTACTGTTCTAGTAGCTGGTAGTATCTGGTCTCTCTCTCTCTCTTACTGTTCTAGTAGCTGGTAGTATCTGGTCTCTCTCTCTCTTACTGTTCTAGTAGCTGGTAGTATCTGGTCTCTCTCTCTCTCTCTTACTGTTCTAGTAGCTGGTAGTATCTGGTCTCTCTCTCTCTCTTACTGTTCTAGTAGCTGGTAGTATCTGGTCTCTCTCTCTCTCTTACTGTTCTAGTAGCTGGTAGTATCTGGTCTCTCTCTCTCTCTCTTACTGTTCTAGTAGCTGGTAGTATCTGGTCTCTCTCCCTCTTACTGTTCTAGTAGCTGGTAGTATCTGGTCTCTCTCTCTCTTACTGTTCTAGTAGCTGGTAGTATCTGGTCTCTCTCTCTCTCTTACTGTTCTAGTAGCTGGTAGTATCTGGTCTCTCTCTCTCTTACTGTTCTAGTAGCTGGTAGTATCTGGTCTCTCTCTCTCTCTTACTGTTCTAGTAGCTGGTAGTATCTGGTCTCTCTCTCTCTCTCTTACTGTTCTAGTAGCTGGTAGTATCTGGTCTCTCTCTCTCTCTCTTACTGTTCTAGTAGCTGATAGTATCTGGTCTCTCTCTCTCTCTCTCTCTTACTGTTCTAGTAGCTGGTAGTATCTGGTCTCTCTCGCTCTCTCTTACAGTTCTAGTAGCTGGTAGTATCTGGTCTCTCTCTCTCTCTTACTGTTCTAGTAGCTGGTAGTATCTGGTCTCTCTCTCTCTCTTACTGTTCTAGTAGCTGGTAGTATCTGGTCTCTCTCTCTCTCTTACTGTTCTAGTAGCTGGTAGTATCTGGTCTCTCTCTCTCTCTCTTACTGTTCTAGTAGCTGGTAGTATCTGGTCTCTCTCTCTCTCTCTTACTGTTCTAGTAGCTGGTAGTATCTGGTCTCTCTCTCTCTCTCTTACTGTTCCAGTAGCTGGTAGTATCTGGTCTCTCTCTTACTGTTCTAGTAGCTGGTAGTATCTGGTCTCTCTCTCTCTTACTGTTCTAGTAGCTGGTAGTATCTGGTCTCTCTCTCTCTCTCTTACTGTTCTAGTAGCTGGTAGTATCTGGTCTCTCTCTCTCTCTTACTGTTCCAGTAGCTGGTAGTATCTGGTCTCTCTCTCTCTCTTTCTGTTCTAGTAGCTGGTAATATCTGGTCTCTCTCTCTCTCTTACTGTTCCAGTAGCTGGTAGTATCTGGTCTCTCTCTCTCTCTCTTACTGTTCTAGTAGCTGGTAGTATCTGGTCTCTCTCTCTCTTACTGTTCTAGTAGCTGGTAGTATCTGGTCTCTCTCTCTCTCTTACTGTTCTAGTAGCTGGTAGTATCTGGTCTCTCTCTCTCTTACTGTTCTAGTAGCTGGTAGTATCTGGTCTCTCTCTCTCTCTCTTACTGTTCTAGTAGCTGGTAGTATCTGGTCTCTCTCTCTCTCTTACTGTTCTAGTAGCTGGTAGTATCTGGTCTCTCTCTCTCTCTTACTGTTCTAGTAGCTGGTAGTATCTGGTCTCTCTCTCTCTCTCTTACTGTTCTAGTAGCTGGTAGTATCTGGTCTCTCTCCCTCTTACTGTTCTAGTAGCTGGTAGTATCTGGTCTCTCTCTCTCTTACTGTTCTAGTAGCTGGTAGTATCTGGTCTGTCTCTCTCTCTCTTACTGTTCCAGTAGCTGGTAGTATCTGGTCTCTCTCTCTCTCTTACTGTTCCAGTAGCTGGTAGTATCTGGTCTGTCTCTCTCTTACTGTTCTAGTAGCTGGTAGTATCTGGTCTCTCTCTCTCTCTCTTACTGTTCTAGTAGCTGGTAGTATCTGGTCTCTCTCTCTCTCTTACTGTTCCAGTAGCTGGTAGTATCTGGTCTCTCTCTCTCTCTCTCTTACTGTTCCAGTAGCTGGTAGTATCTGGTCTCTCTCTCTTACTGTTCTAGTAGCTGGTAGTATCTGGTCTCTCTCTCTCTCTCTCTTACTGTTCTAGTAGCTGGTAGTATCTGGTCTCTCTCTCTCTCTTACTGTTCTAGTAGCTGGTAGTATCTGGTCTCTCTCTCTCTTACTGTTCTAGTAGCTGGTAGTATCTGGTCTCTCTCTCTCTTACTGTTCTAGTAGCTGGTAGTATCTGGTCTCTCTCTCTCTCTCTCTTACAGTTCTAGTAGCTGGTAGTATCTGGTCTCTCTCTCTCTCTTACTGTTCCAGTAGCTGGTCGTATCTGGTCTGTGTTTCTCTCTCTCCCTTCGTTGCTCTGTCCTTCTCCAGCACTGCATTGTCCCGCGTCTCACGGAGGTTCCTAGAGGACAGACAGAAGCAGTATGGGTAAGAATTAAAACCATGCAGAATAAACAAACAATTTGTGTTTAATACATGTGAATTTGCCTCTCTATCAAAATATGTCTCAAATGGTACCTATGGTTGCTGGTCAAAAGTAGTGCACTACTGAATAGGGTGCATAACACAGTGAAAGAGTCCCTCTAGTGGACACAGTACTGTATTCAGGACACCTGTTCTCTCTCTCTCTGGTACATCTCTATAAACTCACCTGTTTTCTCTCTCTCTCTCTGGTACATCTCTATAAACTCACCTGTTTTCTCTCTCTCTCTGGTACATCTCTATAATCTCACCTGTTCTCTCTCTCTGGTACATCTCTATAATCTCACCTGTTCTCTCTCTGGTACATCTCTATAATCCCACCTGTTCTCTCTCTCTCTCTGGTACATCTCTATAATCTCACCTGTTCTCTCTCTCTCTCTCTCTGGTACATCTCTATAATCCCACCTGTTCTCTCTCTCTGGTACATCTCTATAATCTCACCTGTTCTCTCTCTCTCTGGTACATCTCTATAATCTCACCTGTTCTCTCTCTCTCTGGTACATCTCTATAATCTCACCTGTTCTCTCTCTCTCTCTGGTACATCTCTATAATCTCACCTGTTCTCTCTCTCTCTCTCTCTCTCTGGTACATCTCTATAATCCCACCTGTTCTCTCTCTCTGGTACATCTCTATAATCCCACCTGTTCTCTCTCTCTCTCTGGTACATCTCTATAATCCCACCTGTTCTCTCTCTCTGGTACATCTCTATAATCCCACCTGTTCTCTCTCTCTCTGGTACATCTCTATAATCTCACCTGTTTTCTCTCTCTCTCTCTCTGGTACATCTCTATAATCTCACCTGTTCTCTCTCTCTCTCTCTCTCTGGTACATCTCTATAATCTCACCTGTTCTCTCTCTGGTACATCTCTATAATCTCACCTGTTCTCTCTCTGGTACATCTCTATAATCTCACCTGTTCTCTCTCTCTCTCTCTCTCTCTGGTACATCTCTATAATCTCACCTGTTCTCTCTCTCTCTGGTACATCTGTATAATCTCACCTGTTCTCTCTCTCTCTGGTACATCTCTATAATCTCACCTGTTCTCTCTCTCTCTGGTACATCTCTATAATCCCACCTGTTCTCTCTCTCTCTCTCTGGTACATCTCTATAATCTCACCTGTTCTCTCTCTCTGGTACATCTCTATAATCCCACCTGTTCTCTCTCTGGTACATCTCTATAATCTCACCTGTTCTCTCTCTCTCTGGTACATCTCTATAATCTCACCTGTTCTCTCTCTCTCTGGTACATCTCTATAATCCCACCTGTTCTCTCTCTCTCTCTCTGGTACATCTCTATAATCTCACCTGTTCTCTCTCTCTGGTACATCTCTATAATCTCACCTCTTCTCTCTCTCTCTGGTACATCTCTATAATCCCACCTGTTCTCTCTCTCTCTGGTACATCTCTATAATCTCACCTGTTCTCTCTCTCTCTGGTACATCTATAATCTCACCTGTTCTCTCTCTCTCTCTGGTACATCTCTATAATCTCACCTCTTCTCTCTCTCTCTGGTACATCTCTATAATCCCACCTGTTCTCTCTCTCTCTGGTACATCTCTATAATCTCACCTGTTCTCTCTCTCTCTCTCTCTGGTACATCTCTATAATCTCACCTGTTCTCGCTCTCTCTCTCTGGTACATCTCTATAATCTCACCTGTTCTCTCTCTCTGGTACATCTCTATAATCTCACCTGTTCTCTCTCTCTCTGGTACATCTCTATAATCCCACCTGTTCTCTCTCTCTCTCTGGTACATCTCTATAATCGCACCTGTTCTCTCTCTGGTACATCTCTATAATCCCACCTGTTCTCTCTCGCTCTCTGGTACATCTCTATAATCTCACCTGTTCTCTCTCTCTCTCTGGTACATCTCTATAATCTCACCTGTTCTCTCTCTCTGGTACATCTCTATAATCCTCACCTGTTCTCTCTCTCTCAGGTACATCTCTATAATCTCACCTGTTCTCTCTCTCTCTGGTACATCTCTATAATCTCACCTGTTCTCTCTCTCTCTCTGGTACATCTCTATAATCTCACCTGTTCTCTCTCTCTCTGGTACATCTCTATAATCTCCACCACCTGTTCTCTCTCTCTCTCTCTGGTACATCTCTATAATCTCACCTGTTCTCTCTCTCTCTGGTACATCTCTATAATCTCACCTGTTCTCTCTCTCTCTGGTAACATCTATAATCTCACCTGTTCTCTCTCTCTCTCTGGTACATCTCTATAATCTCACCTCTTCTCTCTCTCTCTGGTACATCTCTATAATCTCACCTGTTCTCTCTCTCTCTGGTACATCTCTATAATCTCAGGGTACATCTCTATAATCTCACCTGTTCTCTCTCTCTCTCTCTCTGGTACATCTCTATAATCTCACCTGTTCTCTCTCTCTCTCTCTCATCTCTATAATCCCACCTGTTCTCTCTCTCTCTCTGGTACATCTCTATAATCTCACCTGTTCTCTCTCTCTGGTACATCTCTATAATCTCACCTGTTCTCTCTCTCTCTCTGGTACATCTCTATAATCTCACCTGTTCTCTCTCGTCTCTCTCTGGTACATCTCTATAATCTCACCTGTTCTCTCTCGCTTTCTCTCTCTCTGGTACATCTCTATAATCTCACCTGTTCTCTCTCTCTCTGGTACATCTATAATCTCACCTGTTCTCTCTCTCTCTCTGGTACATCTCTATAATCTCACCTCTTCTCTCTCTCTGGTACATCTCTATAATCTCACCTGTTCTCTCTCTCTCTGGTACATCTCTATAATCTCAGGTAACATCTCTATAATCTCACCTGTTCTCTCTCTCTCTCTCTCTGGTACATCTCTATAATCTCACCTGTTCTCTCTCTCTCTCTCTCTGGTACATCTCTATAATCCCACCTGTTCTCTCCTCTCTCTCTCTCTCTCTTACATCTCTATAATCCCACCTGTTTCTCTCTCTGGTACATCTCTATAATCCCACCTGTTCTCTCTCTCGTACATCTCTATAATCCCACCTGTTCTCTCTCTGGTACATCTCTATAATCTCACCTGTTCTCTCTCTGGTACATCTCTATAATCTCACCTGTTCTCTCTCTCTCTGGTTACATCTCTATAATCCCACCTGTTCTCTCTCTCTCTCTCTGGTACATCTCTATAATCTCACCTGTTCTCTCTCTCTCTCTGGTACATCTCTATAATCTCACCTGTTCTCTCTCTCTCTGGTACATCTCTATAATCTCACCTGTTCTCTCTCCTCTCTGGTACATCTCTATAATCCCACCTGTTCTCTCTCTCTCTCTGGTACATCTCTATAATCTCAGGTACATCTCTATAATCTCACCTGTTCTCTCTCTCTCTCTCTCTGGTACATCTCTATAATCTCACCTGTTCTCTCTCTCTCTCTCTGGTACATCTCTATAATCCCACCTGTTCTCTCTCTCTCTCTCTCTCTCTTACATCTCTATAATCCCACCTGTTTCTCTCTCTGGTACATCTCTATAATCCCACCTGTTCTCTCTCTCGTACATCTCTATAATCCCACCTGTTCTCTCTCTGGTACATCTCTATAATCTCACCTGTTCTCTCTCTGGTACATCTCTATAATCTCACCTGTTCTCTCTCTCTCTGGTACATCTCTATAATCCCACCTGTTCTCTCTCTCTCTCTCTGGTACATCTCTATAATCTCACCTGTTCTCTCTCTCTCTCTGGTACATCTCTATAATCTCACCTGTTCTCTCTCTCTCTGGTACAATCTCTATAATCTCACCTGTTCTCTCTCTCTCTGGTACATCTCTATAATCCCACCTGTTCTCTCTCTCTCTCTGGTACATCTCTATAATCCCACCTGTTCTCTCTCTCTCTCTGGTACATCTCTATAATCTCACCTGTTCTCTCTCTCTCTCTGGTACATCTCTATAATCTCACCTGTTCTCTCTCTCTCTCTGGTACATCTCTATAATCCCACCTGTTCTCTCTCTGGTACATCTCTATAATCCCACCTGTTCTCTCTCGTACATCTCTATAATCCCACCTGTTCTCTCTCTGGTACATCTCTATAATCCCACCTGTTCTCTCTCTCTCTCTGGTACATCTCTATAATCCCACCTGTTCTCTCTCTCGTACATCTCCTTTGAGGTCCTCTGCAGGCTGTCGATCTCCTGGCTGGTCTTCAGACGAATGTTCTCCAGCTCCTCAGACAGTTTATTCTCGTACTCTGTCTTGTAGTGGTCTCTGTGGAACAAAACATTATATTATATCCATTAACACCACACGCTGCATTAACACCACACGCTGCATTAACACCACACGCTGCATTAACACCACACGCTGCATTAACACAACACGCTGCATTAACACCGCATTAACACTGCATTATCACAACACGCTGCAGTAACAACACACTGCATTGACACTGCATTAACACAACACGCTGCATTAACACAACACACTGCATTAACACAACACATGGCATTAACACTGCATTAACACTGCATTAACACAACACGCTGCATTAACACACTGCATTAACACAACACACATCATTAACACCACACACATCATTAACACCACACACTGCATTAACACAACACACAGCATTAACACAACACGCTGCAGTAACACTACACACTGCATTAACACAACACGCTGCAGTAACACTACACACTGCAGTAACACTACACACTGCATTAACACAACACACAGCATTTACACAACACGCTGCAGTAACACTACACACTGCATTAACACAACACACAGCATTAACACTGCATTAACACTGCATTAACACTGCATTAACACAACACGCTGCATTAACACTGCATTAACACCACACACTGCATTAACACAGCACACTGCATTAACACAGCACACTGCATTAACACAGCACACTGCATTAACACAGCACACTGCATTAACACAGCACACTGCATTAACACAGCACACTGCATTAACACAGCACAATGCATTAACACAGCACACTGCATTAACAACACACCAAACTGCATTAACACCACCCGCTGCATTAACACCACACACTGCATTAACACCACACACTGCATTAACACCACCCGCTGCATTAACACCACACGCAGCATTATCTTCCACACGCTACATTAACACCACACACTGCATTAACACCACACACTGCATTAACACACTGCATTAACACAACACGCTGCATTAACACGCTGCATTAACACAACACACTGCATTAACACACTGCATTAACACAACACACTGCATTAACCCACTGCATTAACCCACTGCATTAACACACTGCATTAACACACTGCATTAACACAACCCACTGCATTAGCACACTGCATTAACACACTGCATTAACACAACACACGGCATTAACACAACACACATCATTAACACCACACACTGCATTAACACACCATTAACACCACACGCTGCATTAACACAACACGCTGCATTAACACTGCATTAACACAACACACGGCATTTACACAACACGCGGCATTAACACAACACGCTGCATTAACACAACACGCTGCATTGACACTGCATTAACACAACACGCTGCATTAACACAACACACTGCATTAACACAACACACATCATTAACACCACACACTGCATTAACACAACACGCTGCATTAACACAACACGCTGCATTAACACAACACACATCATTAACACCACACACTGCATTAACACAACACACAGCATTTACACAACACGCTGCATTAACACAACACACTGCATTAACACTGCATTAACACAACACACTGCATTAACACAACACGCTGCATTAACACTGCATTAACACAACACACTGCATTAACACAACACGCTGCATTAACACTGCATTAACACCACACACTGCATTAACACCACACACTGCATTAACACAGCACACTGCATTAACAACACACACTGCATTAACAACAAACTGCATTAACAACACAACAAACTGCATTAACACCACACGCTGCATTAACCCCACACGCTGCATTAACCCCACACGCTGCATTAACCCCACACGCTGCATTAACCCCACACGCTGCATTAACCCCACACAGTGCATTAACACCACACAGTGCATTAACACCACACACTGCATTAACACCACACACTGCATTAACACGCTGCATTAACACAACACGCTGCATTAACACGCTGCATTAACACAACACACTGCATTAACACACTGCATTAACCCACTGCATTAACACAACCCACTGCATTAACCCACCCCACTGCATTAACCCACTGCATTAACCCACTGCATTAACACAACACACTGCATTAACACAACACACTGCATTAACACAACACACTGCATTAACCCACTGCATTAACCCACTGCATTAACACAACACACTGCATTAACACAACACACTGCATTAAGCCACTGCATTAACACAGTGCATTAACACAACACACTGCATTAAGCCACTGCATTAACCCACTGCATTAACCCACTGCATTAACCCAACACACTGCATTAACACACTGCATTAACCCAACACACTGCATTAACCCAACACACTGCATTAACCCACTGCATTAACCCGATCTGTCCCCAGTTCTCACCGCTACGTATTCAGTGATAGACAGTCTCTCCTCGGGGATATCTCGGAGCTCCTTGTATTTGTCCTCAGTGAGCTCCAGGTCCCTGAGGCTGCGTCGCAGGTCTCCTGCCTTGTCACACAGCTGTCTGTTGGTCTCCTCCAGCTGCTTCTGCCTCAGTAGGATCACATCCATCTCCTGCTTCCTCAGAGCCTGCTGCTTCCTACAGGACAGACAGAGAACCCACACTTGACTCGAGGCAAATATCAAGGAGAGCTTCCTTTCCATGCCTGCTCGGAGGAACATCTTCCAATCCTTTAGAGTCTGGGTTCAGCAAGGTGTGTCGACCTCTACGACCATTACGACCGATCAGAGAGACTCTGTATCAGATATATTATTATGGCTAAAGGTTAGTCAAGGTCTCAGCTCTGTTCCTACCTGCTCTCATCCTGGGTGAGTTGGAGCTGTCCCAGTCTCAGAGCCAGTACCTGTTAGTCAAGGTCTCAGCTCTGTTCCTACCTGCTCTCATCCTGGGTGAGTTGGAGCTGTCTGTCCAGTCTCAGAGCCAGGACCTGTTAGTCAAGGCCTCAGCTCTGTTCCTACCTGCTCTCATCCTGGGTGAGTTGGAGCTGGCTGTCCAGTCTCAGAGCCAGGACCTGTTTCTGGTGCAGGGCAACATTCAGCCTCTCCTCCAGCTCCTCCGTCTAGGGAACACAGAGCACAGAACAAGTAGTGTGATACATCAGCGTGTCACGAATGACCCTTTATTATAGTGCACTACTTCAGCCGGACAGGACAAACCCCGTTCTGGTGATATCTAGTATATATAACCTGAATAAATCTAAAACGGCAGCACGTTTTTGGCCTCCTTTAGCAGTTTCTACCTGATTTTATTTATTTATTTTATTTCACCTTTATTTAACCAGGTAGGCTAGTTGAGAACAAGTCCTTTATTTAACCAGGTTAGGCTAGTTGAGAACAAGTCCTTTATTTAACCAGGTTAGGCTAGTTGAGAACAAGTCCTTTATTTAACCAGCTAGGCTAGTTGAGAACAAGTCCTTTATTTAACCAGGTAGGCTAGTTGAGAACAAGTCCTTTATTTAACCAGGTAGGCTAGTTGAGAACAAGTCCTTTATTTAACCAGGTAGGCTAGTTGAGAACAAGTCCTTTATTTAACCAGGTAGGCTAGTTGAGAACAAGTTCTCATTTACAACTGCGACCTGGTCAAGATAAAGCAAAGCAGTTCGACAACATACAACAACACAGAGTTACACATGGAGTAAAACAAACATACAGTCAACAACACAGAAAAATAAGTCTATATACAATGTGAGCAAATGAGGTGAGATAAGGGAGGTAAAGGCAATAAATAGGCCATGGTGGCAAAGTAATTACAATATAGCAATTAAAAACCGGAATGGTAGATGTGCAGAAGATGAATGTGCAAAGTAGAAATACTGGGGTGCAAAGGAGCAAAATAAATAAATAAATACAGTAGAGGAAGAGGTAGCTGTTTGGGCTAAATTATAGATGGGCTATGTACAGGTGCAGGGATCTGTGAGCTGCTCTGACAGCTGGTGCTTAAAGCTAGTGAGGGAGATATTGGTCTCCAGCTTCAGAGATTTTTGCAGTTCGTTCCAGTCATTGGCAGCAGAGAACTGGAAGGAGAGACGACCAAAAGAGGAATTGGCTTTGGGGGTGACCAGTGAGACATACCTGCTGGAGCGCGTGCTACGAGTGGATGCTGCTATGGTGACCAGCGAGCGGAGATAAGATGGGACTTTACCTAGCTGAGACTTGTAGATGACCTGGAGCCTGTGATTAACTACAATACCATGAGAAATGCACGTTGAAAGGACAGGTTGTGGTTGGAGCTAAAAGACTAGGACTAAAAAAACAACAGGTAAACTAATTGGAAATTATCCTGGGTCTGTAAAATGTATATAGGTTCACAACTTTTGTGAAACAACACAGTTAAAATTGTTTACGGCAAATAGAAATCCAAACTGGACGGTGTTCAGGAGATAGATGGGAGGGGTTGAGGGGAGCTGAAGGATGGGACTGGATGGTGTTCAGGAGATAGATGGGAGGGGTTGAGGGGAGCTGAAGGATGGGACTGGACGGTGTTCAGGAGATAGATGGGAGGGGGGAAGAAAAGGCAGCCAACAAGTACTCAGCAAGACTGTTGGAAAAATAATTCCAGGTGAAGCTGGTTGAGAGAATGCCAAGAGTGTGCAAAGCTGACATCAAGGCAAAGGGTGGCTACTTTGAAGAATCTAAAATATATTTTGATTTGTTTTAACACTTTATGAGTAAATGTTTTTTTTTTTAACTTTGGCTGACATGGGGCTAGTTGATCTGGACATTTCTGACAAGTTATAAATATCTCTCTATGGTCTGTAATGACGGACATGACAAGAGGACCTGATGATGCACTACCCAATTTAGACATTACACCTTGTGTATTCTACTATTAAAACCTTCCCTGTGGCTCAGTTGGTAAAGCATGGTGTTTGCAACGCCAGCATGGTGTGTGCAACGCCAGGGTTGTGGGTTTGATTCCCACGGGGGGCCAGTACAACAAAAAAAATATGCATGAAATGAAAATGAAATGTATGTATTCACTACTGTAAGTCGCTCTGGATAAGAGCGTCTGCTAAATGACTAAAAAATGTTTAAAAAAAAAAAGTTAAACTGTCAAGAGTAAACTGATAGCAGGACAGATGGTTTTTTTTTTTTATGTCACATGCTCCATAGACAACAAGTGTAGACGTAACAGTGAAATGCTTACTTACAGGTCATTTCCCAAACAATGCACAGTTAAAGATAACATGAATGAGATCCTAGCTAACTAATTAACTTACCTTTGTCAAGTGGTCCACTTTCATGTTATCTATGATGAGATTTTTCTGCGACATCTCTATTTTCAACAGCTGAAGGTTGTGCAGGAGCTCCTTCCTCTCGATGAGTTGTCGGGTGACTTTCTGGGTCCCGGTGCGGTCTCGTTCGTCTGAAGACGAGATGTCTTCCGTGGGCACCGTGGTCTCCAGACTCAACTCTTCCGACTCCTCTAGCGAGCTGGAGATGTTCACCGATGGGTTTTTCTGCTTCTTCGGAGGCATTTTGAAGCTAGATTTTTTTTTTAAACGTTCACTACTTGTTTTACAAAAGCGAGGTAGCTATCTGCTTTTGTCAGCTAACTACTAGCATATACCTTTAGTATTACCGAAGATTTAAGAAGGATTAGCGAACTCAAGAGTTCAAGGACATTAAGGTGTTAGTTAGCCTAGTTACATGATTGTACAAGCTAGCTAAAGACGTCGACTGTTGCACGACATATTAACTGGTAACTAGCTCTTTGTCTGTGGTTACATTAACCGTTAGCTAGTGTACAGTACTAGTAGTTACCTAGTTATAGTTAGCTAACGTCGAACTGTTGGAAAAGTTCACTGTTCAACAGGTAGCTTCCTAGCTAGTTGGCTAATTCCGTAACAAATTATTCGTTTTTTGTCATATCCATAAATGAAATTGTTCGTTTTTTTTAGCACTTATCTTCGCGAAAACAACCCTAAATGTTTTGGTGGTCGCTGTTTTTATTAATTTCAACGGTCCCGCTCCGAGCCGCATAGCAACCGCCACTAGCGGATCACAACAAACAAACGGAAGTGACAAAAACGGAAGTCACGTAGATTGTTTGCAACCACATAAAATGTCCGCCGGAAACAGCAACATTTAATAATTATTTATTCACCTGTTATAGCGCTATTTATTACATAAAGAATCTCAAAGCGCTTTAAAGAAACAAAACAAGACATTAATGAGATTGACAGTTAGTAGAAAATTCATGGCTTGAGTGGTCATCTGAGGGAGGTGGAGAATCGGGGAGAGAAAGTCCAGGGGGCAGGCAGGCAGCATGGTTTTCTTCTTCGAGGTTTTATTGGTGAACTACATCCAAAAATGGTGTATTGCCACCACCTACTGGGTGGGGTGAAAACAAAAACTTTAACCACAAAAAAAAAAATAATAATAATAATAATAATAATGTAAACATATTTTAATCCCAGAAATAGTTCATCTACATTAACAATGATATCGATCTTTCTTGACTTACTTTCAACTTGTGCAGTTCCGTTTATCACCAATGCTATAAATGACACAGAGTCCACTTTCTTCACATTAAGGATTGCTGGTTCCTGCTGTTGATTCTTAGTCTGTGGTGAAGGCTCCAATGCAGGCATACCATTCTGCAATACCGCCGGACCTTCATACTCACTCTTACAACCCCCTTTTGATAGCCTCTGCATAGGAGACACTCAACTGCCCTGATTTTAGCAACCTCAGTCTCTTTCACCCTACATCGGGAACTCCAATGATTGCGCCTTCATGCTCCCCACCACAGTCCTTGTCCATTCTCTTCTACTAGAGATTTAGCATCTCATACATAGTGGTGTTTCATGGCTAAAAAAATCCTATGAGACTCCAGGATTGACCCCCTAGACAGGTGTCCTCCCTAGACAGGTGTCCTCCCTAGATGCCTGTCCTCCCTAGACAGGTGTCCTCCCTAGACAGGTGTCCTCCCTAGACAGGTGTCCTCCCTAGATAAGGTGTCCTCCCTAGACAGGTGTCCTCCCTAGACAGGTGTCCTCCCTAGATAAGGTGTCCTCCCTAGACAGGTGCCCTCCCTAGACAGGTGTCCTCCCTAGACAGGTGTCCTCCCTAGACAGGTGTCCTCCCTAGACGCCTGTCCTCCCTAGACAGATGTCCTCCCTAGACAGGTGTCCTCCCTAGACAGGTGTCCTCCCTAGACAGGTGTCCTACATTATATTCATCAGCTTGTTTGATGTCCAACAGACATTTATTCTGTTCCTCAGAAACACAAGAAATCCGAACTAACCCACTTCTCATTCTCATCACTGATTTGACTTTACTCAATGCTTTTGCCATAATTTTGGATGTTTCGGAAAACGGGTTCCACAAATCAGGCATATGCCGCTCTTTCAAATCAAATGACATATTATTGGTCACATACACAAATTTGTATTATTATTATTGCAGCAATAATACCAATATTACATATCAATACAGGGACATTCCTGTGAATACAATAAAACGTTTAAAAAAAAACACCACGCGATGTATATAAACCCTAGATGTATTTAAACCATGGGATTGATGATTCTGCGTATTGGCCATTGAGAGGCTTTGAAGCCACTGGTCGGCCATATTGCCACTCCCCAGTAGGCGCAGTCTTCCATTGGAATGAATGTAATTCTACAGTATTTCAATTAAAGATGCACTATGCAGAAATCGCTCCACCATTTCCTGGTTGTTAACATTAGAATAGTTTGCCTCATTTCAGTTTATGTGACAAAACAAGCAAGTCATAGTGTAGAGAATCATTGTAGCATCTAAACCGCTGTGAAATATATTAGCAATAACCAACATGTTTTATTTTCAGCTGTTTGAAGCTGGTGTACAAAACCTAAAGTAAAGGACACAAAAACGAAACTTACAGGAAGCATAGAAATAGCACACATAGGACACATCTACTGATTCTTAGACTTGCTTTCAATGAGAATGACAGATCTATAACACGCATTTCTATGTGAATTTGGTGGGGTATTCCAAAAATGTATATATTGCAGCTTTAAATGTTTCAAGGACAAAAGTATTTAAGTATTTTCCTGTTCTAGTGGGGACAATAACATATGTAATCTAAAACAATTATACTTGAAAGGAAAATGTTTTAATATTTTTTATTTATTTTATGTTTCGCTCACACAATATAATTTAAAAGTATGCATTAAGGTGTCTGTAATAGAATAAACGTGGCAAAAAAAAAACAATGTAGAATATTTAGCTAGCAGCCTCCATGGAAATTCGCTATTAATTGTGCTAATTTTGTTAGCATTCTGATAATAGACGCGCAATGGGTTTTTTAGCGGGTTTTTTTGGAGCTCCCTTTCAATAGATTCCAAAATATGTTTTACAACGGAAACGTATACAAAACAAAATGTAAAAAAAAAAATGTATTTGCTACATGTCTGTATTTGAATTGATATAATGTGGATTAGTTTTATTATTATTATTTTTTTAATAATTTCTTTGTGGAATACCTCTGACTGTTATGTTTATGTTTTAAATGTTACTGTTAATAAAATTTTAAATTTTAAAATAATAATAATAATAATAATAAAATGTTTTACAACGGTGGGGGAGTGCCAAGATGGAGGCACGGTGGCTTCAACACAGCGCCCCCTAATAGTCATCTAGTGTATATACGAACCACTGAGTAGGACTCAGGTGAACTTTAAACTCAGTTGGTAGTTTAGGGTCATTTCCGGTTCTAAATTCTCTCTTGCATTTAACGTTGTTTACTATGTATTGACGTAGGAAAATAACATATTTTTGTATGATTGGTGAAACGTGAGACGGTCTTCCGTACAAATTGTTATGCCCAGAACATTAATCCCGGAACAAATAAGTTTTGCACTTGCATCAGCACGACTCCATAATGGCGTTGCACACGTTTTCAACGTGACCTTTCGACATTTTTCGATAAGCACGGATGTAAAATTGAATTCAGACTGACACAAATGTAAGACATTCAGTGGAATACTACCTGGATGATATGATCCATTCTGTCCTTGTTGAGAGTGGACCTTAATTACAGTTTGTATAATTTATTTTTCGTGATTACGGAACAACAAACGCTTCCTAACTTGTCTGCACGTCGAACGGTATTTCCTCCTCTCCTCATGGCCAGTTCTGGGACTTTAATATAAACGCCGTGAGTGTCAACATCTTGACTCCATATATATGTATCATCAAACCATTGAAATGATGAGGTTTCTCACCACACCGCTTTTGAACGAGTTGCGGCGGCGTCTCCCGCTGGTATCTACTGTCGCAAATAAACATCTACCGATCACCAGCCTTCTCCCACCCCACCATTCTGCAACCCCACGCCGGCCTCTCTATACTGGGGCCACGCTAAGAAAAGATGTACCCCTCCCTCAGTCTAAAGCAGATCAGACTGAAGAGAAACTGGACCTGGACATATGGAAGTCTGTGATGAGGTTGCAGGTCCCAGGGGTGGAGGAGGAGGAGAAACTGGGAGGTGAGGAGGGAGGTGGTGATTGTGCTGCTGGAGGTGTAACAGGGCAGGAGGAGATCTCACCACTGGAGGCCACCAGAGAGCTGGTAGTGATGTGGCGTCATGCCGGGAAGCTGGTGCCAGAGACCATGACTGACGAAGAGCTGGGCATCCTGGCGGAGCTACAAACCAAATCCTCCAAGAAGAAGTACCTGAAATACTTAGCCGTCAAGGAGGGCCACAAGAAAAGCCACAAGCAGAAGCAGGAGAAGAAGAAGGCAGAGAGGAGTGAGAGGATTCAGGAGGACGACAGGATCAGGCCTGGTGGTCTGAGAGGAGGAGGAGAAGAGGAGGGGGAACTGAGGAACACCTTTCTGCTCCAGTTTTGGGGTCGTTCCCTGGATAAGCTGCTGGGCTGGAGGTCGGCCCAGGCCATGGTGTTCGGACAGCCACTGGTGTTTGATATGTCCTACGAACAGCAGATGACCCGTCGGGAGGTGGAAAACACTGTGTCCCAGCTGATGGAAGTGGAGGGGTGGAACAGACGAGCTGCGGACCCCTTCCACCTGCACTTCTGTAACTTGCAGCCGGACGGCGGCTACCGCAGGGAGCTGGTTAAACGGTACGGCGCCGAGGCCTGGGAGCGTCTCCTCGTCACCTCCACGGAGCGACGTCACGTGGACCTGTTCCCCCGGGACGACCTGGTCTACCTGACGGCTGACTCCCCTAACGTCCTCCGTACCTTCGACAACTCTAAGGTCTACATCGTGGGCTCCATGGTGGACCGCTCCATCCAATCAGGGCTCTCCTTGGCCAACGCCAAGCGTCTGAAGCTGAACACGGCACGTCTGCCGCTGGATGACTTCCTCCAATGGGAGACGGGGGCCAAGAACCTGACCCTGGATCAGATGGTACGCATTCTGCTGACGCTGAAGGAGCGAGGGAGGTGGGAAGAGGCCCTGGAGCACGTACCCAAGAGGAAACATGATGGATTCTACCAGGAGAAACCCCAGCAGGACAGAGACAGAGGATCAGATAAGGACAGGAGGTTTTTTAGTGGCAGAACCAGAGGAGACACAGGGTTCAGGGCTGGGGACAGAGACTGTGATAGAACATTCAGAAGTGGGGACAGAGAGAGGTCATTTAGTAGGAGAGACAGTGTATTGAAGAGTGGGGACAGTGATAGATCAATCAGGACTGGGGACAGAGGAGACAGGGACAGAGACAGAGACAGATCAATCAGGACTGGGGACAGAGGAGACAGGGACAGAGAACGAGACAGTGATAGATCAATCAGGACTGGGGACAGAGAAGGAGACAGAGCAATCAGGACTGGGGACAGAGGAGACAGAGATAGTATGGAGGAGTGGAGACAGAGACAGATGAATGTTGTGGTCAGAGAGAGAGGATCCACTAGCAGACATAAGGACAGTGTATTCAGTAGCAGGGACAGAGGAGACAGGGACAGAGATAGTACGGAGGAGAGGAGACATAAGGACAGTGTATTCAGTAGCAGAGACAGGGTAACAGTCAGTAAGGAAGCAGGACCGACAGGGGATTCAGAGGACAGGCAGAACACGCAGACCACCACCAGGCTACGGACCTCACTAAAAAGCAAGATGGAGGATCGGAACAGTACAGCCAAGAGCGGGAAGAAATGAGGAGAGGAAGAGCAACCAGACATTTCTCCTCTGAATGTGCTTCCGTTTCACCATGTTGTGTTAATGGATTCAGAGATGAACTGATGAAAAAGCACTTCTAAATGCCTTGAACATTAAACATTTTGATAAGCAACTCAATGAGACTGTTGATTGTTAAGGAATCTTTGGCGTATTGATACTTCGTGTCAATGTACAACTGAAAAAATACATATAAACGCAACGTGAAGTGTTTGTCCCATGTTTTATGAGCTGAAATAACTAGAGAACATTTTCCACATGTACAAAAGGATCATTTCTCTCAAATCTTTGCACAAATTTGTTTACATCCCTGTTAGTGAGCATTTCTTATTTGTCAAGATGATCCATCCACCTGACAGGTGTGGCATATCAAGAAGCTGAATAAACAGCATGGTCGTTACACAGGTGCACCTCGTGCTGGGGGACAATAAAAGGCCACTTTGGCAACAGCTCCGGGTGGACATTCCTGCAGTCAGCGTGCCAACTGCACTCTCCCTCAAAACTTGAGACATCTGTGGCCATTGAGCTGTGTGACAAAACTGCACATTTTATTAAAAGTGGCCTGAGGGAGTGTGCAGTGGGCATGCTGACTGCAGGAATGTCCACCAGAGCTGTCGCCGGATATTTTAATGTTATATTTATATTTAACCACAAAAATGTTAATGTCATTATATTGTCTAGTTTTAAGTTAAAAACCATTTACTCCAGTTTAACTTCCATTCATCCTGTATTCAAGCGTTATGATGGACAGATTCTCACTAAACAGTAAATAGATTTAACAAATTAATTCTGGTCTCTGACATGAAAGAATTTAGAAAAAATCTTTACAAAGAGAAAAATGGTCAACAACAAACCGTTGCACAAAAAAAAAATACATTAATCTTATTTTCTTTAATCTAATTACACGTTTTCTTTAAAAGTTAAATGTTTTCAGTCTCTAAATTGGGACAATGCCTTCTGAAAGGACAGTATTCATACCCTTTGACCTGAATTCAAAACGGATTCAATTTATATATTTTTCTCTCACCCATCTACACACAATGCTCCATAATGACAGTGAAAATGTGTTTAGAAATTTTAGCAAATGTGTTGAAAATGAAATAGCTAAAATATCTAAAATGTATTCACACCTAAAACACAAGGTCAAAATCTACACTTACGAGTTGTGGCCAAGACAGTGGATGTTACTGAGTGGCCTAGATAGTTTAAACTTAAACTCTACTTGAACATCTACAGAAAGACCTAAAAATGGCTGTTTAGCAATGGGATCAACAACCAATTTGAATAATTCTCACCCATCTACACACAATACCCCATAATGACAAAGTGAAAACATGTTTGGTCAATACTTTGTAGAAGCATCTTTGGCAGCGACTAAAGCTGCGAGTCTTTCCGAGTAAGTCTCTTAAGATCTTTCTACGCCTGGATTGTGCAACATTTGCCCGTTATTCTTTTCAAAATCATTCAAGCTCTGTCAAATTGGTTGTTGATCGTTGCTAGACAACCATTTCTAAGTCTTTCTATAGATTCTGAAGTCGATTTAAGTCAAAACTGTAACTAGACCACTCAGGAACATTCACTGTCTTCTTGGTAAGTAACTCCAGTGTAGATTTGGCCTTGTGTTTTAGGTTATTGTCCTGATGAAAGGTGAATTAATCTCCCAGTGTCTGGTGGAAAGCAGACTGAACCAGGTTTTCCTCTAGGATTTTGCCTGTGCTTGGCTCCAGTCCGTTTATTTTTTATCCTGAAAAACTCCCCAGTCCTTAACGATGACAAGCATACCCATAACATGATGCAGCCACCACTATGCTTGAAAATATGGAGAGTGGTACTCAGTAATGTGTTGCATTGGATTTGCCTTAAACATAACACTTTGTATTCAGGACAAAAAGTACATTTTTTGCCACATTTTTTGCAGTATTACTTTAGTGCCTTGTTGCAAACAGGATGTATGTTTTGGAATATTTGTTATTCTGTACAGACTTCCTTCTTTTCCCTCTGTCATTTAGGTTAGTATTGTGGAGTAACTACAATGTTGTTAATCCATCCTCAGTTTTCTCCTATCACAGCCATTCAACTCTGTAACTGTTTTAAAGTCACCATTGGCCTCATGGTGAAATCCCTGAGCAGTTTCCTTCCTCTCCGGCAACTGAGTTAGGAAGGACGTCTGTATCTTTGTAGTGACTGGGTGTATTGATACACCATCCAAAGTGTAATTAACACCTTCACCATGCTCAAAGGGATATTCAATTTTGACCCATCTACCAATAGGTGGCCCTTCTTTGCAAGTCATTGGAAAACCTCCCTGGTCTTTGCGGTTGAATCTGTGTTTGAAATTCACTGCTCGTCTGAGGAACCTTAGAGATAATACACAGATTATCATCAGATCAATTCAATAAATATAACACTCAGAATAAAAACCTGATGCTGAATCAATCATACTGCTGGGGAGGCGGGTAGCCTAGTGGTTAGAGTGTAGAGGTGACAGGTAGCCTGGTGGTTAGAGTGTAGAGGCAGGTAGCCTAGTGGTTAGAGTGTAGAGGTGACAGGTAGCCTGGTGGTTAGAGTGTAGAGGTGACAGGTAGCCTAGTGGTTAGAGCGTTGGGCCAGTAACCAGCAGGTAGCCTAGTGGTTAGAGCGTTGGGCCAGTAACCAGCAGGTAGCCTAGTGGTTAGAGAGCGTTGGGCCAGTAACCAGCAGGTAGCCTAGTGGTTAGAGAGCGTTGGGCCAGTAACCAGCAGGTAGCCTAGTGGTTAGAGCGTTGGGCCAGTAACCAGCAGGTAGCCTAGTGGTTAGAGCGTTGGGCCAGTAACCAGCAGGTAGCCTAGTGGTTAGAGCGTTGGGCCAGTAACCAGCAGGTAGCCTAGTGGTTAGAGCGTTGGGCCAGTAACCAGCAGGTAGCCTAGTGGTTAGAGCGTTGGGCCAGTAACCAGCAGGTAGCCTAGTGGTTAGAGTGTAGAGGTGACAGGTAGCCTAGTGGTTAGAGCGTTGGGCCAGTAACCAGCAGGTAGCCTAGTGGTTAGAGCGTTGGGCCAGTAACCAGCAGGTAGCCTAGTGGTTAGAGCGTTGGGCCAGTAACCAGCAGGTAGCCTAGTGGTTAGAGCGTTGGGCCAGTAACCAGCAGGTAGCCTAGTGGTTAGAGCGTTGGGCCAGTAACCAGCAGGTAGCCTAGTGGTTAGAGCGTTGGGCCAGTAACCAGCAGGTAGCCTAGTGGTTAGAGCGTTGGGCCAGTAAACAGCAGGTAGCCTAGTGGTTAGAGCGTTGGGCCAGTAACCAGCAGGTAGCCTAGTGGTTAGAGCGTTGGGCCAGTAACCAGCAGGTAGCCTAGTGGTTAGAGCGTTGGGCCAGTAACCAGCAGGTAGCCTAGTGGTTAGAGCGTTGGGCCAGTAACCAGCAGGTAGCCTAGTGGTTAGAGCGTTGGGCCAGTAACCAGCAGGTAGCCTAGTGGTTAGAGCGTTGGGCCAGTAAACAGCAGGTAGCCTAGTGGTTAGAGCGTTGGGCCAGTAACCAGCAGGTAGCCTAGTGGTTAGAGCGTTGGGCCAGTAACCAGCAGGTAGCCTAGTGGTTAGAGCGTTGGGCCAGTAACCAGCAGGTAGCCTAGTGGTTAGAGCGTTGGGCCAGTAACCAGCAGGTAGCCTAGTGGTTAGAGCGTTGGGCCAGTAACCAGCAGGTAGCCTAGTGGTTAGAGCGTTGGGCCAGTAACCAGCAGGTAGCCTAGTGGTTAGCTAAAAGCTAGTCCCAACGGTCTTACAATGTTTCCTTTCCTCATCTCCCTCCCTTATGAATGACCGTCTAATGTCAGGTCTGGTGTAACCTCTCTCAAAGAGTTAAACAACCAGGTGAGGGGAGTTCCTTACTAATTAGTAACCTAGACAACCAGGTGAGGGGAGTTCCTTACTAATTAGTAACCTAGACAACCAGGTGAGAGCAGTTCCTTACTAATTAGTAACCAAGACAACCAGGTGAGGGCAGTTCCTTACTAATTAGTAACCTAGACAACCAGGTGAGGGGAGTCCCTTACTAATTAGTGACCTAGACAACCAGGTGAGGGGAGTTCCTTACTAATTAGTAACCTAGACAACCAGGTGAGGGGAGTCCCTTACTAATTAGTGACCTAGACAACCAGGTGAGGGGAGTTCCTTACTAATTAGTAACCTAGACAACCAGGTGAGGGGAGTTCCTTACTAATTAGTAACCTAGACAACCAGGTGAGAGGAGTTCCTTACTAATTAGTAACCTAGACAACCAGGTGAGGACAGTTCCTTACTAATTAGTAACCTAGACAACCAGGTGAGGGGAGTTCCTTACTAATTAGTAACCTAGACAACCAGGTGAGGACAGTTCCTTACTAATTAGTAACCTAGACAACCAGGTGAGGACAGTTCCTTACTAATTAGTAACCTAGACAACCAGGTGAGGACAGTTCCTTACTAATTAGTAACCTAGACAACCAGGTGAGGACAGTTCCTTACTAATTAGTAACCTAGACGACCAGGTGAGGACAGTTCCTTACTAATTAGTAACCTAGACAACCAGGTGAGGACAGTTCCTTACTAATTAGTAACCTAGACGACCAGGTGAGGACAGTTCCTTACTAATTAGTAACCTAGACGACCAGGTGAGGGCAGTTCCTTACTAATTAGTAACCTAGACAACCAGGTGAAGGGAGTTCCTTACTAATTAGTAACCTAGACAACCAGGTGAGGACAGTTCCTTACTAATTAGTAACCTAGACAACCAGGTGAAGGGAGTTCCTTACTAATTAGTAACCTAGACAACCAGGTGAGGGGAGTTCCTTACTAATTAGTAACCTAGACAACCAGGTGAGGGCAGTTCCTTACTAATTAGTAACCTAGACAACCAGGTGAGAGGAGTTCCTTACTAATTAGTAACCTAGACAACCAGGTGAGGACAGTTCCTTACTAATTAGTAACCTAGACAACCAGGTGAGGACAGTTCCTTACTAATTAGTAACCTAGACAACCAGGTGAGGGCAGTTCCTTACTAATTAGTAACCTAGACAACCAGGTGAGGACAGTTCCTTACTAATTAGTAACCTAGACGACCAGGTGAGGACAGTTCCTTACTAATTAGTAACCTAGACAACCAGGTGAGGACAGTTCCTTACTAATTAGTAACCTAGACGACCAGGTGAGGACAGTTCCTTACTAATTAGTAACCTAGACGACCAGGTGAGGGCAGTTCCTTACTAATTAGTAACCTAGACAACCAGGTGAAGGGAGTTCCTTACTAATTAGTAACCTAGACAACCAGGTGAGGACAGTTCCTTACTAATTAGTAACCTAGACAACCAGGTGAAGGGAGTTCCTTACTAATTAGTAACCTAGACAACCAGGTGAGGGGAGTTCCTTACTAATTAGTAACCTAGACAACCAGGTGAGGGCAGTTCCTTACTAATTAGTAACCTAGACAACCAGGTGAGGGGAGTTCCTTACTAATTAGTAACCTAGACAACCAGGTGAGGGCAGTTCCTTACTAATTAGTAACCTAGACAACCAGGTGAGGGCAGTTCCTTACTAATTAGTAACCTAGACAACCAGGTGAGGACAGTTCCTTACTAATTAGTAACCTAGACGACCAGGTGAGGACAGTTCCTTACTAATTAGTAACCTAGACAACCAGGTGAGGACAGTTCCTTACTAATTAGTAACCTAGACAACCAGGTGAGGGCAGTTCCTTACTAATTAGTAACCTAGACAACCAGGTGAGGACAGTTCCTTACTAATTAGTAACCTAGACGACCAGGTGAGGGGAGTTCCTTACTAATTAGTAACCTAGACAACCAGGTGAGGGCAGTTCCTTACTAATTAGTAACCTAGACGACCAGGTGAGGGCAGTTCCTTACTAATTAGTGACCTTAATTCATCAGTCAAGTCCAGGGAATGATCAGAGACCCACAGACACTCTGCCGTCCGTGGAATGGCTTTGACGCGTGTTATATAACTTTGACCATATTATTTTTGGGAAGCCCAAATGATTCTAAGATGAGTACTTTCAGATTTTCCGAACTCACTTCCTCGTTTAAATCACTTGCTCTGCTCACGTTCTGAAGCCCACAATGCAGTGGGAGGTTCTAAGGGTTATGAGACGGTGATGGACTGAGAGATCAGCCAATTAAAACCAGCGGTTGTTCTGCCGTACTTCCGGTCAAGTCCCGTTCTGAGGCCGCTGTGAAACCAGACGGTTCGACGGAGAGAGAGAGAGAGAGCCGACCGGTGTTCCTCACAGCGGCCTCCGTTGACCTGTCCAGGTTAAAAGGTCATGACCCCTGCCCTCTGATCCACTAGAGTACCAGGATGTCTCCGCTGCAGCGCTCACAGCAGTTGAAGGTGATGTTCTCATAGCGAGTGTAAGGGTGGAACCGGCCGATGCTCTTCTTAGTGGTCAGGAAGGCCGAGGAGTCAGAGATAGAGAGGGGGGAGGTTTTTTCCTCGTTGTCTGAACAGGAAATAGGGTCCAGGATCTTCAACACCTGAGAAGGGAGTGTGGGGGGAGAGAGAGAGAGAGAGAGAGAGATGGGAAGAAGGAGAGAAAGACAGAAAGAGTGAGGTGGTGGTTTCTGGGTAGAGGTCAGTGTGAGTGTCCTGCTGGAGGTCCGACTCCACTTCCTACCTTCTCAGCCATCTTCTCAGCAGGCGTGTGTGAGGTGATAGGGAGCTCTGAGGCCTGTCTTCCTTTCCTCAGCCCGGCTCCGCTGCTGCTCCCTACAGGCCCTACCTTACCCAGCAGGCGGGAGTTGATGGCTTCTGCCAGCTTGTGATTGGCTAGGGCAAGTTCTCCCGTGCTGAGTGGCTGGGCACTTGGGTAGTAGGTCTGCTGTCGACCCCACTGGAGAGAGACCAGCAGCTGCTCCAGAGACCTGGGAGAGAGAAAACACAAACACATCATCTGTATCGCTGGTAATGAAAGTGTGTATCTCAGCAACTTTATGTTCCTATGTGAAGCACAGAAGTCCTACTGTACCTGTGGGTTAGTTAACATCACGTCTGAGTGTTTTAACTGAGCACCAGGTTCATATATCAGTGTCGTACCTGTGGGTTAACATCATGTCTCTGGAGAACTCGTCTCTCTCACTCAGCAGGTCTGTGATGACGCTCTGAGCCTCTCTGGTCTGGTGCTGGAGAGAAACCCTGGCATTGGTCAGCTCCTCCGCCATCACTCTTGAAGAGATACCACACACACAAAACAGTCAGTCAACACACACACACACACACACACTACACACACACGCACACACACACACACACATACACTACACACACACACACACACAACACACACTACACAGTCAGTCAATACACACACACACACACACACACACTACACACACACGCACACACACACACACAAAACAGTCAGTCAATACACACACACACACACACACACTACACACACACGCACACACACAAAACAGTCAGTCAATACACACACACACACACACACTACACACGCACACACACACACACTACACACACACACACACACACACACACACACACACACACACACACACACTACACACACACACACACACACACACACACACACACACACACACTACACACACACACACACACACACACTACACACACTACACACACACACACACACACACACACACACACACACACTACACACACACACACACACACACACACACACACACACTACACACACACACACACACTACACACACTACACACACTACACACACACACACACACACACACACACACACACACACACACACACACACTACACACACACACACACTACACACACACACACACACACACACACACACACACACACACACACACACTACACACACGCGCACCTGGACGCCAGGAACTTGGTCCTCCAGACGTCACATTGTATGGACATGCGTTCCAGCTGTTCTGCCGTGGAGGCCAGGCTGCGACCCAGAGCCTCGTTCTCTAAGATCATCTGGTTCTTCTCTCTGGCCAGACGCTCAAAGTGGTACTGCAGGTCGTCTCCTACAGAGGCTACCAGCAGCTTCTTCAACTCTCTGTTCACCTATCGGAGAATACAGATGTTGAGTTGGTTTAAATACGGACCGAAGTACTGTGTTTCATGTGCCGACAGATTGTTAAAACAGAAGTACTATCCTTATTTCATCGGGACAAAGGCAAGTGCTGCAAAACTCAGGATTCAGATTAACTCCAACAGTCGCTGAACAATTCCAAATATTGTGGTTAAAAGTGTTAAAGGCCCAGATGCAGACGTTTTTTTTAATCATTTCTGGGAAACGATTAAGGTCCTTACCGTGAATGTCTTCAATTAAAAATGGTTTTAAAGAAACAGAAATAGAGTAATTTCTCAAGCAAGAATTTAGTTAGGACTGTCTGGGAGTGGTCAGAATAAGGAAGGGAAAACGGAAAACTAGCTGTTATTGGCAGAGAGGTTTGGAACTCTCTTTCTTATTGGTCTATTAAATGATTGTTCGGTCACCAGGCAGGCCAAACCTCAACCCCACCAAAACAGGCTGAAATTTCAAATAGCTCTTACACTAAAAGGGCCTTATCATCATTTTCACAGTAGTACTCCAAACTCAGTGTGGAAATATATATAAAAACACAGTAATTTGACGTTTTTGATGGCACTGGGCCTTTACGTTAACTCATTTACCCACCTCAGTCTGTACATGAAGCTGGTTGAGGAGTCCCTCCTTGTCCTGTAGCAGTCTTCTCTCTGAGTTCTGCAGCTTCTCCATGGCTCCTCTCAGGTCCTCCAGAGGAAGGGAGGGAGACGGGGGTCGTTCGTCCATCTGCTGCCCAGCCCAGGCCTCTCCTTTCTCCTCAGCCGGACCCACATGACCCCCACTCCGGCTGATGGCGGCACGGGGAACAACGATCCTCACCGCCTCCACCACTACGCAGGCCTCCCGGGGAACCTTCCCCAGGTGGAGCACCCCGGGGAGCTGAGGGGCAGACGCGATGTCTCTGGGACTGGCTCTGGGGCTCTGCTGGGGGGTGGAGTGGGGGCTGTGCTGGAGGCTGGCGGGGGAAGGGTGCGTCGTCTTGGGACTTTGTTTGGGACTAGCTACTTTAAGTAGCGGCACCGAAGACAGAGGCGTATCCACGACACCGATCTCCTTAGCGACTGGGGGCTCGTCTGTCTCCATGCCGTCGCCGGGGCCCCTGACTGGACGGACGGAACCTGGAACGTAGCAGACAATCTGGAATGTTCTCTCTCTCTCTCTCATTGTATTGACTGGAAGAGTTATCAGGTCTCAGCATCGCTTTGTGTGATTGGCTGAGAGGATGTAAACAACAGTCTGTGAAATGATACAGGTGATAACTACTTACCTCTGTCTGCTACTGCGGCAGTAGACATGATGGTACAGGAAGTTTTCACAACAGTCCAGTCGAATGACAGAGGGACAGGACGATGGGTGACTTCCAGGATGGCAGTTAGATCTCTCTCCTGAAGACAGACAAACAAATATTGATTCTGAGTTAACCAACCTGTTAGCCATGTTAAACAAATAAAATAAGAAAGTAGAGAGAGAATATCGCAAGGCTCCTGTAAATAACTAATGGACTTTTTCTGCCTTCAATTTCTTAAAAAAAATATGTTTTGAATTGGTCAAATTAGAGTTAAAACAGCTGACCTTTCTAACTATTTGTTTACTTGGCTAGTTAACTAGTTGACTTCAGTCTCTGGCTGAGCTCCGAGGTTAAAATAACTCACTAGTTATGTGTGGATGAGCTTTATTAACAGCACTGTCAGCACATGATCAACACCCAGCCGGGTTAGATAAGGATTTCAGAGAACAGACTTCAGCTTTCCTCAGCTAACAGTAACTGACAACGAACCGTGTCCTGGACATAAACTTATAGACATTGTTAGCTAACATTAGCGGTGTCAAATGAAGTGTAACGGTGTCAGAATAAACATTGTACATACTGTGTTACCCGATGAAGAAAAACAAAAGATTTCCTCTGTTAATAAATGTTGGTCGCCATTTTGTTTGTGTTGTCACCGCCCGGATACTGTTGGCTTGGCGGACGGGCTGTCCTGCACAAAACTGACTCTGAATCAGC
>NC_138307.1:39742500-39800000 GCF_965601325.2 Salmo salar
TATAACAGTTAATTTATTGTGAATGACTTGGGGTATAACAGTGAATTTATTGTGAATGACTTGGGGTATAACAGTGAATTTATTGTGAATGACTTGGATAGTGAATTTATTGTGAATGTGTCTCAATTTGCCTCTGATCTGTCCTGTATACCTCCATTCCTCTCCCTCCTCTTCCCTCTCCTCCCTCCCTCCCCTCTCTCCTACTTCCTCTTCCCTCTCCTCCCTTCCCTTCCCTCCCCTCTCTCCCTCCCTCCCTCCCTCCCTCCCTCCCTCCCTCCCTCCCTCCCTCCCTCCCTCCCTCCCTCCCTCTTCCCTCTCCTCCCTTCCCTCCCCTCTCTCCTACTTCCTCTTCCCTCTCCTCTCCTCCCCTCCCTCCCTCCCTCCCTCCCTCCCTCCCGCTCAAGAGGATATGGGAAGAGCCAGCCATGATGTGGGAGTGGCCAGCCAAGAAAGGAAGAAAGAAGTAGGAGTGGTTAGTCAGAATACGGGAGGGGCCAACCTGGTTGTGGGAGGGGCCAGCCAGCAGAGGAAGGAAGCGCCTCCTCCTAATAACGGCGTACCTAAACTCCTCCCCAGTAGGACGGAGCGGAGCGGCGGCGACAGCGGGGTCGCCGTGGTAACGGCCCAGTCCGTGTTCGGGGGCCAACCGAGGGAAGGGAGAGGGGGGGGGGGAGGGGGGGGGGGGGAAGAGAGGTGTGAGGGGCAGAGGGAGGAAGACGCTGTGAGAGAACTTTTAAAACTCTGGACCGTCTGGTGGTGATGATGTCATCAGAGGCATATATTCGACCGATAAACAGACGCTGAAACCCACTGGGAAGCGTTTGATGATGTTTCTGAATGATGTTTCTGAATGATGAGGAGACGTAGCGGCGTTAAAGCCATGATGTTGTTGATAAGGATGCGTCTCTGCCTGTCTGTCTGTCGGTGGATTTTCTATGTTTTGGGATGAAGATTTTGGAATAATGAAAATGTTTTTTTTTTTTTGTATTACAAAGGCAGTCTTGTTATTTTGTTTACACGATGTGTCTCTGCTTGTTTACACGATGTGTCTCTGCTTGTTTACACGATGTCTCTCTGCTTGTTTACACGATGTGTCTCTCTGCTTGTTTACACGATGTGTCTCTCTGCTTGTTTACACGATGTGTCTCTCTGCTTGTTTACACGGTGTCTCTGCTTGTTTACACGATGTGTCTCTCTGCTTGTTTACACGATGTGTCTCTGCTTGTTTACACGATGTCTCTCTGCTTGTTTACACGATGTGTCTCTCTGCTTGTTTACACGATGTGTCTCTGCTTGTTTACACGATGTCTCTCTGCTTGTTTACACGATGTGTCTCTGCTTGTTTACACGATGTGTCTCTGCTTGTTTACACGATGTGTCTCTCTGCTTGTTTACACGATGTGTCTCTGCTTGTTTACACGATGTCTCTCTGCTTGTTTACACGATGTCTCTCTGCTTGTTTACACGATGTCTCTCTGCTTGTTTACACGATGTGTCTGTGCTTGTTTACACGATGTGTCTGTGCTTGTTTACACGATGTGTCTCTCTGCTTGTTTACACGATGTCTCTCTGCTTGTTTACACGATGTGTCTCTCTGCTTGTTTACACGATGTGTCTCTCTGCTTGTTTACACGATGTGTCTCTGCTTGTTTACACGATGTGTCTCTGCTTGTTTACATCGTTCTTTAACAGCTAGGATGCAGCAGGAAGGGATGCCTCAGAGAGACAGCATCGTTCTTTAACAGCTAGGATGCAGCAGGAAGGGATGCCTCAGAGAGACAGCATCGTTCTTTAACAGCTAGGATGCAACACGAAGGGATGCTTGAGAGAGACAGCATCGTTCTTTAACAGCTAGGATGCAACACGAAGGGATGCTTGAGAGAGACAGCATCGTTCTTTAACAGCTAGAATGCAGCAGGAAGGGATGCCTCAGAGAGACAGCATCGTTCTTTAACAGTTAGGATGCAGCAGGAAGGGATGCCTCAGAGAGACAGCATCGTTCTTTAACAGCTAGGATGCAGCAGGAAGGGATGCCTCAGAGAGACAGCATCGTTCTTTAACAGCTAGGATGCAGCAGGAAGGGATGCCTCAGAGAGACAGCATCGTTCTTTAACAGCTAGGATGCAGCAGGAAGGGATGCCTCAGAGAGACAGCATCGTTCTTTAACAGCTAGGATGCAGCAGGAAGGGATGCCTCAGAGAGACAGCATCGTTCTTTAACAGCTAGGATGCAGCAGGAAGGGATGCCTCAGAGAAACAGCGTTCTTATTTAGGCTAACTGTAGCAAACTGTGTTTGGAATGATAATCTCCACTCCTTGTCTCAATATTTGTCAAGGTATTAACCCCAAGCCCTCCACTCTATTTCCAACTCTGCTAGAACTCTCCCCTTAGTCTCTCGCTCTCTTTTCCCTTCTCTCTCTCTCTCTTCCTCCCTCTAGCTCTTCCTCCCTCTAGCTCTTCCTCCCTCTAGCTCTTCCTCCCTCTAGCCCTTCCTCCCTCTAGCTCTTCCTCTGTCCCTCGCTCTTCCTCCCTCTAGCCCTTCCTCCCTCTAGCTCTTCCTCCCTCTAGCCCTTCCTCCCTCTAGCCCTTCCTCCCTCTAGCTCTTCCTCCCTCTAGCCCTTCCTCCCTCTAGCCCTTCCTCCCTCTAGCCCTTCCTCCCTCTAGCTCTTCCTCCCTCTAGCTCTTCCTCCCTCTAGCCCTTCCTCCCTCTAGCCCTTCCTCCCTCTAGCCCTTCCTCCCTCTAGCTCTTCCTCCCTCTAGCCCTTCCTCCCTCTAGCCCTTCCTCCCTCTAGCCCTTCCTCCCTCTAGCCCTTCCTCCCTCTAGCTCTTCCTCCCTCTAGCTCTTCCTCCCTCTAGCTCTTCCTCTGTCCCTCGCTCTTCCTCCCTCTAGCCCTTCCTCCCTCTAGCCCTTCCTCCCTCTAGCTCTTCCTCCCTCTAGCTCTTCCTCCCTCTAGCTCTTCCTCTGTCCCTCGCTCTTCCTCCCTCTAGCTCTTCCTCCCTCTAGCTCTTCCTCCCTCTAGCTCTTCCTCCCTCTAGCTCTTCCTCTGTCCCTCGCTCTTCCTCCCTCTAGCCCTTCCTCCCTCTAGCTCTTCCTCCCTCTAGCCCTTCCTCCCTCTAGCCCTTCCTCCCTCTAGCTCTTCCTCCCTCTAGCCCTTCCTCCCTTCAGCCCTTCCTCCCTCTAGCTCTTCCTCCCTCTAGCCCTTCCTCCCTCTAGCCCTTCCTCCCTCTAGCTCTTCCTCCCTCTAGCCCTTCCTCCCTCTAGCCCTTCCTCCCTCTAGCCCTTCCTCCCTCTAGCCCTTCCTCCCTCTAGCTCTTCCTCCCTCTAGCCCTTCCTCCCTCTAGCCCTTCCTCCCTCTAGCTCTTCCTCCCTCTAGCCCTTCCTCCCTCTAGCCCTTCCTCCCTCTAGCTCTTCCTCCCTCTAGCCCTTCCTCCCTCTAGCCCTTCCTCCCTCTAGCCCTTCCTCCCTCTAGCCCTTCCTCCCTCTAGCCCTTCCTCCCTCTAGCCCTTCCTCCCTCGCTCTTCCTCCCTCTAGCTCTTCCTCCCTCTAGCCCTTCCTCCCTCTAGCCCTTCCTCCCTCTAGCCCTTCCTCCCTCTAGCTCTTCCTCCCTCTAGCCCTTCCTCCCTCTAGCCCTTCCTCCCTCTAGCCCTTCCTCCCTCTAGCTCTTCCTCCCTCTAGCTCTTCCTCCCTCTAGCCCTTCCTCCCTCTAGCCCTTCCTCCCTCTAGCTCTTCCTCCCTCTAGCTCTTCCTCCCTCTAGCCCTTCCTCCCTCTAGCCCTTCCTCCCTCTAGCTCTTCCTCCCTCTAGCTCTTCCTCCCTCTAGCTCTTCCTCCCTCTAGCTCTTCCTCCCTCTAGCTCTTCCTCTGTCCCTCGCTCTTCCTCCCTCTAGCCCTTCCTCCCTCTAGCTCTTCCTCCCTCTAGCCCTTCCTCCCTCTAGCTCTTCCTCCCTCTAGCTCTTCCTCCCTCTAGCTCTTCCTCTGTCCCTCGCTCTTCCTCCCTCTAGCTCTTCCTCCCTCTAGCTCTTCCTCCCTCTAGCTCTTCCTCCCTCTAGCTCTTCCTCTGTCCCTCGCTCTTCCTCCCTCTAGCTCTTCCTCCCTCTAGCCCTTCCTCCCTCTAGCCCTTCCTCCCTCTAGCCCTTCCTCCCTCTAGCTCTTCCTCCCTCTAGCCCTTCCTCCCTCTAGCCCTTCCTCCCTCTAGCTCTTCCTCCCTCTAGCCCTTCCTCCCTCTAGCCCTTCCTCCCTCTAGCCCTTCCTCCCTCTAGCTCTTCCTCCCTCTAGCCCTTCCTCCCTCTAGCCCTTCCTCCCTCTAGCCCTTCCTCCCTCTAGCCCTTCCTCCCTCTAGCTCTTCCTCCCTCTAGCCCTTCCTCCCTCTAGCCCTTCCTCCCTCTAGCTCTTCCTCCCTCTAGCCCTTCCTCCCTCTAGCCCTTCCTCCCTCTAGCTCTTCCTCCCTCTAGCCCTTCCTCCCTCTAGCCCTTCCTCCCTCTAGCCCTTCCTCCCTCTAGCCCTTCCTCCCTCTAGCCCTTCCTCCCTCGCTCTTCCTCCCTCTAGCTCTTCCTCCCTCTAGCCCTTCCTCCCTCTAGCCCTTCCTCCCTCTAGCCCTTCCTCCCTCTAGCTCTTCCTCCCTCTAGCCCTTCCTCCCTCTAGCCCTTCCTCCCTCTAGCCCTTCCTCCCTCTAGCCCTTCCTCCCTCTAGCCCTTCCTCCCTCTAGCCCTTCCTCCCTCTAGCTCTTCCTCCCTCTAGCTCTTCCTCCCTCTAGCCCTTCCTCCCTCTAGCCCTTCCTCCCTCTAGCTCTTCCTCCCTCTAGCTCTTCCTCACTCTAGCTCTTCCTCCCTCTAGCTCTTCCTCCCTCTAGCTCTTCCTCCCTCTAGCCCTTCCTCCCTCTAGCCCTTCCTCCCTCTAGCCCTTCCTCCCTCTAGCTCTTCCTCCCTCTAGCCCTTCCTCCCTCTAGCTCTTCCTCCCTCTAGCCCTTCCTCCCTCTAGCTCTTCCTCCCTCTAGCTCTTCCTCCCTCTAGCCCTTCCTCCCTCTAGCTCTTCCTCCCTCTAGCTCTTCCTCCCTCTAGCCCTTCCTCCCTCTAGCCCTTCCTCCCTCTATCTCTTCCTCCCTCTAGCTCTTCCTCCCTCTAGCCCTTCCTCCCTCTAGCCCTTCCTCCCTCTATCTCTTCCTCCCTCTAGCTCTTCCTCCCTCTAGCCCTTCCTCCCTCTAGCCCTTCCTCCCTCTAGCTCTTCCTCCCTCTAGCTCTTCCTCCCTCTAGCTCTTCCTCCCTCTAGCCCTTCCTCCCTCTAGCTCTTCCTCCCTCTAGCTCTTCCTCCCTCTAGCCCTTCCTCCCTCTAGCTCTTCCTCCCTCTAGCCCTTCCTCCCTCTAGCCCTTCCTCCCTCTAGCTCTTCCTAACCTTCTCTCACCTGTTTTCTTCATTCTCTCTAATTCACGTTTCCCTCTCTCTCTCTCTTTGGCTGACCCACCAGGCAGTATGCCAACGGAGGGAGGGAAGGAAGGAAAGGAGAGCGGGAGGGAGGGGTGTACCATACCCAGTATGCCAACGGAGGGAGGGAAGGAAAGGAGAGAGAGAGAGAGAGAGATAGAGGGAGGGAGGGAAGGCAAGGAGAAAGAGAATCATACACCAACCCCTCACAACACACAGCCAGCCGACCTGACTGAGCCCCGGAGCACCAAGCCTAAAGGAACCCAACTCTGTTCCCTGGACATCTAACGCTCCGTTTTGGAGAAACCCGGTCCGATTTTATTACTGCTACTAACCCACAACCTCCTCACCCCTTACTGCTACTAACCCACAACACTCCTCACCCCTTACTGCTACTAACCCACAACACTCCTCACCCCTTACCGCTACTAACCCACAACACTCCTCACCCCTTACTGCTACTAACCCACAACACTCCTCACCCCTTACTGCTACTAACCCACAACACTCCTCACCCCTTACTGCTACTAACCCACAACACTCCTCACCCCTTACTGCTACTAACCCACAACACTCCTCACCCCTTACTGCTACTAACCCACAACACTCCTCACCCCTTACCGCTGCTAACCCACAACACTCCTCACCCCTTACTGCTACTAACCCACAACACTCCTCACCCCTTACTGCTGCTAACCCACAACACTCCTCACCCCTTACTGCTGCTAACCCACAACACTCCTCACCCCTTACTGCTACTAACCCACAAACTCCTCACCCCTTACTGCTACTAACCCACAACACTCCTCACCCCTTACTGCTACTAACCCACAACACTCCTCACCCCTTACTGCTACTAACCCACAACACTCCTCACCCCTTACCGCTGCTAACCCACAACACTCCTCACCCCTTACTGCTACTAACCCACAACACTCCTCACCCCTTACTGCTACTAACCCACAACACTCCTCACCCCTTACTGCTACTAACCCACAACACTCCTCACCCCTTACTGCTACTAACCCACAACACTCCTCACCCCTTACTGCTGCTAACCCACAACACTCCTCACCCCTTACTGCTACTAACCCACAACACTCCTCACCCCTTACTGCTACTAACCCACAACACTCCTCACCCCTTACTGCTACTAACCCACAACACTCCTCACCCCTTACTGCTACTAACCCACAACACTCCTCACCCCTTACTGCTACTAACCCACAACATTCCTCACCCCTTACTGCTACTAACCCACAACACTCCTCACCCCTTACTGCTGCTAACCCACAACACTCCTCACCCCTTACTGCTACTAACCCACAACACTCCTCACCCCTTACTGCTACTAACCCACAACACTCCTCACCCCTTACTGCTACTAACCCACAACCTCCTCACCCCTTACTGCTACTAACCCACAACCTCCTCACCCCTTACTGCTACTAACCCACAACACTCCTCACCCCTTACTGCTACTAACCCACAACACTCCTCACCCCTTACTGCTACTAACCCACAACACTCCTCACCCCTTACCGCTACTAACCCACAACCTCCTCACCCCTTACTGCTACTAACCCACAACCTCCTCACCCCTTACCGCTACTAACCCACAACACTCCTCACCCCTTACTGCTACTAACCCACAACATTCCTCACCCCTTACTGCTACTAACCCACAACACTCCTCACCCCTTACTGCTACTAACCCACAACACTCCTCACCCCTTACTGCTACTAACCCACAACACTCCTCACCCCTTACTGCTGCTAACCCACAACACTCCTCACCCCTTACTGCTACTAACCCACAACACTCCTCACCCCTTACTGCTACTAACCCACAACACTCCTCACCCCTTACTGCTACTAACCCACAACACTCCTCACCCCTTACTGCTACTAACCCACAACATTCCTCACCCCTTACTGCTACTAACCCACAACACTCCTCACCCCTTACTGCTACTAACCCACAACACTCCTCACCCCTTACCGCTGCTAACCCACAACACTCCTCACCCCTTACTGCTACTAACCCACAACACTCCTCACCCCTTACTGCTACTAACCCACAACACTCCTCACCCCTTACTGCTACTAACCCACAACACTCCTCACCCCTTACCGCTGCTAACCCACAACACTCCTCACCCCTTACTGCTGCTAACCCACAACACTCCTCACCCCTTACTGCTACTAACCCACAACACTCCTCACCCCTTACTGCTACTAACCCACAACACTCCTCACCCCTTACTGCTGCTAACCCACAACACTCCACAACACACCAAGGTACGGTACCATAGCTAGAACTTTCAGAACCCACACGGGATACAGAACGAAACGGGTCGGTTTATGGGATGACTCACTACGTCAACTTTATGCTTATCGCTGTACGTAACGAAACGTCGGTTGTCGGTAGTTGAAGTGCACTCTGGGTAGATTGGTGGTATTCGTTGGTTGATGGGGTCACTATGAGTGTTTTTATAGCGGTTCGTAGACTTGCTTTATAGCATCGTAATCAAGGTACATTGACACACACACACACAGGCACACACACACACACACAGGCATACACACACACACACACAAGCTGTGAAGTGATTTAAGAGCAGTTCTGCGTCTCTCCCCTCACTAGCTTACATAACTGGTATACCAGCTGCATGTCTGTCTGTCAGAGAGGACGCAAATAACCTGGCAGCGAGTACACTAATCAGCTACATAGAGGGGTTATATTACCCTAATGAGGGGCTAGGTTACTGTACTGATGCTGGGTCAGCTAGCCGTGTAGAGGGGTTATATTACCCTACTGAGGGGCTAGGTTACTGTACTGATGCTGGGTCAGCTAGCCGTGTAGAGGGGTTATATTACCCCTACTGAGGTGCTAGGTTACTGTACTGATGCTGGGTCAGCTAGCCGTGTAGAGGGGTTATATTACCCTACTGAGGGGCTAGGTTACTGCACTGATGCTGGGTCAGCTAGCCGTGTAGAGGGGTTATATTACCCCTAATGAGGGGCTAGGTTACTGTACTGATGCTGGGTCAGCTAGCCGTGTAGAGGGGTTATATTACCCCTACTGAGGGGCTAGGTTACTGTACTGATGCTGGGTCAGCTAGCCGTGTAGAGGGGTTATATTACCCTACTGAGGGGCTAGGTTACTGTACTGATGCTGGGTCAGCTAGCCGTGTAGAGGGGTTATATTACCCTACTGAGGGGCTAGGTTACTGTACTGATGCTGGGTCAGCTAGCCGTGTAGAGGGGTTATATTACCCCTAATGAGGGGCTAGGTTACTGTACTGATGCTGGGTCAGCTAGCCGTGTAGAGGGGTTATATTACCCTACTGAGGGGCTAGGTTACTGTACTGATGCTGGGTCAGCTAGCCGTGTAGAGGGGTTATATTACCCCTACTGAGGGGCTAGGTTACTGTACTGATGCTGGGTCAGCTAGCCGTGTAGAGGGGTTATATTACCCCTACTGAGGGGCTAGGTTACTGTACTGATGCTGGGTCAGCTAGCCGTGTAGAGGGGTTATATTACCCCTACTGAGGGGCTAGGTTACTGTACTGATGCTGGATCAGCTAGCCGTGTAGAGGGGTTATATTACCCCTACTGAGGGGCTAGGTTACTGTACTGATGCTGGGTCAGCTAGCCGTGTAGAGGGGTTATATTACCCCTACTGAGGGGCTAGGTTACTGTAGTGATGCTGGGTCAGCTAGCCGTGTAGAGGGGTTATATTACCCCTAATGAGGGGCTAGGTTACTGTAGTGATGCTGGGTCAGCTAGCCGTGTAGAGGGGTTATATTACCCCTAATGAGGGGCTAGGTTACTGTACTGATGCTGGGTCAGCTAGCCGTGTAGAGGGGTTATATTACCCCTAATGAGGGGCTAGGTTACTGTACTGATGCTGGGTCAGCTAGCCGTGTAGAGGGGTTATATTACCCCTACTGAGGGGCTAGGTTACTGTACTGATGCTGGGTCAGCTAGCCGTGTAGAGGGGTTATATTACCCCTACTGAGGGGCTAGGTTACTGTACTGATGCTGGGTCAGCTAGCCGTGTAGAGGGGTTATATTACCCCTAATGAGGGGCTAGGTTACTGTACTGATGCTGGGTCAGCTAGCCGTGTAGAGGGGTTATATTACCCTACTGAGGGGCTAGGTTACTGTACTGATGCTGGGTCAGCTAGCCGTGTAGAGGGGTTATATTACCCCTAATGAGGGGCTAGGTTACTGTACTGATGCTGGGTCAGCTAGCCGTGTAGAGGGGTTATATTACCCTACTGAGGGGCTAGGTTACTGTACTGATGCTGGGTCAGCTAGCCGTGTAGGGGGGTTATATTACCCCTACTGAGGGACTAGGTTAATGTACTGATGCTGGGTCAGCTAGACCTGTAGAGGGGTTATATTACCTTACTGAGGGACTAGGTTACTGTACTGATGCTGGGTCAGCTAGCCGTGTAGAGGGGTTATATTACCCTACTGAGGGGCTAGGTTACTGTACTGATGCTGGGTCAGCTAGCCGTGTAGAGGGGTTATATTACCCTACTGAGGGGCTAGGTTACTGTACTGATGCTGGGTCAGCTAACCGTGTAGAGGGGTTATATTACCCTACTGAGGGGCTAGGTTACTGTACTGATGCTGGGTCAGCTAGCCGTGTAGAGGGGTTATATTACCCCACTGAGGGGCTAGGTTACTGTACTGATGCTGGGTCAGCTAGCCGTGTAGAGGGGTTATATTACCCTACTGAGGGGCTAGGTTACTGTACTGATGCTGGGTCAGCTAGCCGTGTAGAGGGGTTATATTACCCCTACTGAGGTGCTAGGTTACTGTACTGATGCTGGGTCAGCTAGCCGTGTAGAGGGGTTATATTACCCTACTGAGGGGCTAGGTTACTGTACTGATGCTGGGTCAGCTAGCCGTGTAGAGGGGTTATATTACCCCTACTGAGGGGCTAGGTTACTGTACTGATGCTGGGTCAGCTAGCCGTGTAGAGGGGTTATATTACCCCTACTGAGGGGCTAGGTTACTGTACTGATGCTGGGTCAGCTAGCCGTGTAGAGGGGTTATATTACCCCTAATGAGGGGCTAGGTTACTGTACTGATGCTGGGTCAGCTAGCCGTGTAGAGGGGTTATATTACCCCTAATGAGGGGCTAGGTTACTGTACTGATGCTGGGTCAGCTAGCCGTGTAGAGGGGTTATATTACCCCTACTGAGGGGCTAGGTTACTGTACTGATGCTGGGTCAGCTAGCCGTGTAGAGGGGTTATATTACCCCTACTGAGGGGCTAGGTTACTGTACTGATGCTGGGTCAGCTAGCCGTGTAGAGGGGTTATATTACCCCTACTGAGGGGCTAGGTTACTGTACTGATGCTGGGTCAGCTAGCCGTGTAGAGGAGTTATATTACCCCTAATGAGGGGCTAGGTTACTGTACTGATGCTGGGTCAGCTAGCCGTGTAGAGGAGTTATATTACCCTACTGAGGGGCATTACCCTACTCTTTCCTCTGAGAGAGAGGATGATGGGAAATACATCAACAACCTGAGACTGTACTGACAGAGAGGATGATGGGAAATGCATCCATCTTCTCCGTTATGGTTCGCCAGGTGTTGCTGCGGATGCTGAGCTGGCAGCTGCCATTATGTCCAGGACGATCATCCAGTCTCTGATCACCGTGGAAGCCTGGGAGGGCTACACCTTCGCCGATCATCAGATCAGGATCAAGGAGTCACATGACCTCTACGGAGCTGTGATGTGGCCCTCGGTACGACAGGCGCCTTTACGCTCGCCTTCGTCGTCCTCGCTGACGCTACTGCCTTTACGCTCGCCTTCGTCGTCCTCGCTGACGCTACTGCCTTTACGCTCGCCTTCGTCATCCTCACTAACACTACCCTTACGCTCACCTTCGTCATCCTCACTAACACACTACCCTTCTGCTCACCTTCGTCATCCTCACTAACACTACTACCCTTACGCTCACCTTCGTCATCCTCACTAACACTACCCTTACGCTCACCTTCGTCATCCTCACTAACACTACTACCCTTACGCTCACCTTCGTCATCCTCACTAACACTACTACCCTTACGCTCACCTTCGTCATCCTCTCTAACACTACTACCCTTACGCTCACCTTCGTCATCCTCACTAACACTACTACCCTTACGCTCACCTTCGTCATCCTCACTAACACTACCCTTACGCTCACCTTCGTCATCCTCACTAACACTACTACCCTTACGCTCACCTTCGTCATCCTCACTAACACTACTACCCTTACGCTCACCTTCGTCATCCTCTCTAACACTACTACCCTTACGCTCACCTTCGTCATCCTCACTAACACTACTACCCTTACGCTCACCTTCGTCATCCTCACTAACACTACTACCCTTACGCTCACCTTCGTCATCCTCACTAACACTACTACCCTTCTGCTCACCTTCGTCATCCTCACTAACACTACTACCCTTACGCTCACCTTCGTCATCCTCACTAACACTACTACCCTTACGCTCACCTTCGTCATCCTCACTAACACTACTACCCTTACGCTCACCTTCGTCGTCCTCACTAACACTACCCTTACGCTCACCTTCGTCATCCTCACTAACACTACTACCCTTACGCTCACCTTCATCATCCTCACTAACACTACTACCCTTACGCTCACCTTCGTCGTCCTCACTAACACTACTACCCTTACGCTCAACTTCGTCGTCCTCACTAACACTACCCTTACGCTCACCTTCATCATCCTCACTAACACTACTACCCTTACGCTCACCTTCATCATCCTCACTAACACTACTACCCTTACGCTCACCTTCGTCATCCTCACTAACACTACTACCCTTACGCTCACCTTCGTCATCCTCACTAACACTACTACCCTTCTGCTCACCTTCGTCATCCTCACTAACACTACTACCCTTCTGCTCACCTTCGTCATCCTCACTAACACTACCCTTACGCTCACCTTCATCATCCTCACTAACACTACTACCCTTACGCTGACCTTCGTCATCCTCACTAACACTACTACCCTTACGCTCACCTTCGTCATCCTCACTAACACTACTACCCTCACGCTCACCTTCGTCATCCTCACTAACACTACTACCCTTCTGCTCACCTTCGTCATCCTCACTAACACTACCCTTACGCTCACCTTCATCATCCTCACTAACACTACTACCCTTACGCTCACCTTCGTCATCCTCACTAACACTACTACCCTTCTGCTCAACTTCGTCGTCCTCACTAACACTACCCTTACGCTCACCTTCATCATCCTCACTAACACTACTACCCTTCTGCTCAACTTCGTCGTCCTCACTAACACTACCCTTATGCTCACCTTCGTCATCCTCACTAACACTACTACCCTCACGCTCACCTTCGTCATCCTCACTAACACTACCCTTACGCTCACCTTCGTCATCCTCACTAACACTAATACCCTTACGCTCACCTTCGTCATCCTCACTAACACTACTACCCTTACGCTCACCTTCGTCATCCTCACTAACACTACCCTTACGCTCCCCTTCATCATCCTCACTAACACTACCCTTACGCTCACCTTCGTCATCCTCACTAACACTACCCTTACGCTCCCCTTCGTCATCCTCACTAACACTACTACCCTTACGCTCACCTTCGTCATCCTCACTAACACTACCCTTACGCTCCCCTTCGTCATCCTCACTAACACTACTACCCTTCTGCTCCCCTTCGTCATCCTCACTAACACTACTACCCTTCTGCTCACCTTCGTCATCCTCACTAACACTACTACCCTTACGCTCACCTTCGTCATCCTCACTAACACTACTACCCTTCTGCTCACCTTCGTCATCCTCACTAACACTACTACCCTTACGCTCACCTTCGTCGTCCTCACTAACACTACTACCCTTACGCTCACCTTCGTCATCCTCACTAACACTACTACCCTTCTGCTCACCTTCGTCATCCTCACTAACACTACTACCCTTCTGCTCACCTTCGTCATCCTCACTAACACTACCCTTACGCTCACCTTCGTCGTCCTCACTAACACTACTACCCTTCTGCTCACCTTCATCATCCTCACTAACACTACCCTTACGCTCACCTTCGTCATCCTCACTAACACTACTACCCTTACGCTCACCTTCGTCATCCTCACTAACACTACTACCCTTACGCTCACCTTCGTCATCCTCACTAACACTACCCTTACGCTCACCTTCGTCATCCTCACTAACACTACCCTTACGCTCACCTTCGTCATCCTCACTAACACTACCCTTACGCTCACCTTCGTCATCCTCACTAACACTACTACCCTTACGCTCACCTTCGTCATCCTCACTAACACTACTACCCTTACGCTCACCTTCGTCATCCTCACTAACACTACTACCCTTCTGCTCACCTTCGTCACAATCATTACTTTTAAATTCCACTTTTTTCCTCACCATGTGTAACTTCATTTTTAAAATGTCCTGTTATTTCCCATCAGGCCATAGTGCTGTGTTACTTCCTGGATACGCACCGTGACACGTACAACCTGCTGGACAAGAACGTCATCGAGCTGGGCGCCGGGACCGGTCTGGTCTCCGTAGTTACCAGCCTTTTAGGTGAGACAATCTTGTGTTTTACAAAGTCGCATGGGTCGTCCCAGACTCCCTCCTCATACATATTACATACGGGTCGTCCCAGACTCCCTCCTCATACATATTACATACGGGTGGTCCCAGACTCCCTCCTCATACATATTACATACGGGTCGTCCCAGACTCCCTCCTCATACATATTACATACGGGTCGTCCCAGACTCCCTCCTCATACATATTACATACGGGTCGTCCCAGACTCCCTCCTCATACATATTACATACGGGTGGTCCCAGACTCCCTCCTCATACATATTACATACGGGTCGTCCCAGACTCCCTCCTCATACATATTACATACGGGTCGTCCCAGACTCCCTCCTCATACATATTACATACGGGTCGTCCCAGACTCCCTCCTCATACATATTACATACGGGTGGTCCCAGACTCCCTCCTCATACATATTACATACGGGTGGTCCCAGACTCCCTCCTCATACATATTACATACGGGTCGTCCCAGACTCCCTCCTCATGCATATTACATACGGGTCGTCCCAGACTCCCTCCTCATACATATTACATACGGGTCGTCCCAGACTCCCCCCTCATGCATATTACATACGGGTGGTCCCAGACTCCCTCCTCATACATATTACATACGGGTCGTCCCAGACTCCCCCCTCATACATATTACATACGGGTGGTCCCAGACTCCCTCCTCATACATATTACATACGGGTCGTCTCAGACTCCCTCCTCATACATATTACATACGGGTCGTCCCAGACTCCCTCCTCATACATATTACATACGGGTCGTCCCAGACTCCCTCCTCATACATATTACATACGGGTCGTCCCAGACTCCCTCCTCATACATATTACATACGGGTCGTCCCAGACTCCCTCCTCATACATATTACATACGGGTGGTCTCAGACTCCCTCCTCATACATATTACATACGGGTCGTCCCAGACTCCCTCCTCATACATATTACATACGGGTCGTCCCAGACTCCCTCCTCATACATATTACATACGGGTCGTCCCAGACTCCCTCCTCATACATATTACATACGGGTCGTCACAGACTCCCTCCTCATACATATTACATACGGGTGGTCTCAGACTCCCTCCTCATACATATTACATACGGGTCGTCCCAGACTCCCTCCTCATACATATTACATACGGGTCGTCCCAGACTCCCTCCTCATACATATTACATACGGGTCGTCCCAGACTCCCTCCTCATACATATTACATACGGGTGGTCCCAGACTCCCTCCTCATACATATTACATACGGGTGGTCCCAGACTCCCTCCTCATACATATTACATACGGGTCGTCCCAGACTCCCTCCTCATACATATTACATACGGGTGGTCCCAGACTCCCTCCTCATACATATTACATACGGGTCGTCCCAGACTCCCTCCTCATACATATTACATACGGGTGGTCCCAGACTCCCTCCTCATACATATTACATACGGGTCGTCCCAGACTCCCTCCTCATACATATTGCATACGGGTCGTCCCAGACTCCCTCCTCATACATATTACATACGGGTGGTCCCAGACTCCCTCCTCATACATATTACATACGGGTCGTCCCAGACTCCCTCCTCATACATATTACATACGGGTGGTCCCAGACTCCCTCCTCATACATATTACATACGGGTCGTCCCAGACTCCCTCCTCATACATATTACATACGGGTGGTCCCAGACTCCCTCCTCATACATATTACATACGGGTCGTCCCAGACTCCCTCCTCATACATATTACATACGGGTGGTCCCAGACTCCCTCCTCATACATATTACATACGGGTCGTCTCAGATACCCTCCTCGTTAGTGTTTTTTAGGTTTTAGTTTTTCGTGCCCATCCAATCAATCAATCAATCAAATGTATTTATAAAGCCCTTCTTACATCAGCTGATGTCTCAAAGTGCTGTACAGAAACCCAGCCTAAAACCCCAAACAGCAAGCAATGCAGGTGTAGAAGCACGGTGGCTAGGAAAAACTCCCTAGAAAGGCCAGAACCTAGGAAGAAACCTAGAGAGGAACCAGGCTCTGAAGGGTGACCAGTCCTCTTCTGGCTGTGCTGGGTGGAGATTAGAAACCTAGAGAGGAACCAGGCTCTGAAGGGTGACCAGTCCTCTTCTGGCTGTGCTGGGTGGAGATTAGAAACCTAGAGAGGAACCAGGCTATGAGGGGTGGACCAGTCCTCTTCTGGCTGTGCCGGGTGGAGATTAGAAACCTAGAGAGGAACCAGGCTCTGAGGGGTGGCCAGTCCTCTTCTGGCTGTGCTGGGTGGAGATTAGAAACCTAGAGAGGAACCAGGCTATGAGGGGTGGACCAGTCCTCTTCTGGCTGTGCCGGGTGGAGATTAGAAACCTAGAGAGGAACCAGGCTATGAGGGGTGGCCAGTCCTCTTCTGGCTGTGCTGGGTGGAGATTAGAAACCTAGAGAGGAACCAGGCTATGAGGGGTGGACCAGTCCTCTTCTGGCTGTGCTGGGTGGAGATTAGAAACCTAGAGAGGAACCAGGCTATGAGGGGTGGACCAGTCCTCTTCTGGCTGTGCTGGGTGGAGATTAGAAACCTAGAGAGGAACCAGGCTATGAGGGGTGGACCAGTCCTCTTCTGGCTGTGCTGGGTGGAGATTAGAAACCTAGAGAGGAACCAGGCTATGAGGGGTGGACCAGTCCTCTTCTGGCTGTGCCAGGTGGAGATTAGAAACCTAGAGAGGAACCAGGCTATGAGGGGTGGACCAGTCCTCTTCTGGCTGTGCCGGGTGGAGATTATAACAGAACATGGCCAAGATGTTCAAATGTTCATAAATGACCAGCAGGGTCAGATAATAATAATCACAGTGGTTGTTGAGGGTGCAACAGGTCAGCACCTCAGGAGTAAATGTCAGTTGGCTTTTCATAGCCGATCATTCAGAGTATCTCTACCGCTCCTGCTGTCTCTAGAGAGTTGAAAACAGCAGGTCTGGGACAGGTAGCACGTCCGGTGAACAGGTGGCAGGTCTGGGACAGGTAGCAGGTCTGGAACAGGTGGCAGGTCTGGGACAGTTGGCAGGTCTGGGACAGGTGGCAGGTCTGGGACAGGTAGCAGGTCTGGGACAGGTAGCAGGTCTGGGACAGGTAGGAGGTCTTGGACAGGTAGCAGGTCTGGGACAGGTAGAAGGTCTGGGACAGGTAGCAGGTCTGGGACAGGTAGCATGTCTGGGACAGGTAGAAGGTCTGGGACAGGTAGCAGGTCTAAGACAGGTAGAATGTCTGGGACAGGTAGCATGTCTGGGACAGGTAGCAGGTCTGGGACAGGTAGCAGATCTGGGACAGGTAGAAGGTCTGGGACAGGTAGCAGGTCTAAGACAGGTAGAATGTCTGGGACAGGTAGCATGTCTGGGACAGGTAGCGGGTCTGGGACAGGTAGCATGTCTAAGACAGGTAGCAGGTCTGGGACAGGTACAAGGTCTGGGACAGGTAGCAGGTCCGGGACAGGTAGCACGTCCAGTGACACCACCCTCTTCAGAGGACAGAACATCTCCTTCCTGTTTGGTAACTGGTGTTTGTTTGTTTTATTATTTCCTAGGTGCCAAGGTGACGTCCACGGACCTACCGGAGGTGCTGAGTAACCTGCAGTATAACGTACTCCGTAACACCAGGGGGCAGTGTAGACACCCTCCTCAGGTCACTGAGCTGTCCTGGGGGAAGGAGCTCGAACAACACTTCCCTCAGGCTACCTGTCACTACGACTACGTGTTCGCCGCTGACGTGGTGTACTGCCACCCTTACCTGGGGGAACTCTTGGACACCTTCGATCACCTGTGTCAGGACGGGACGGAGATCCTCTGGGCCATGAGGTTCCGTCTGGACAGAGAGAACCAGTTCGTAGAACGGTTCCGGTCCAGGTTCCATCTGGAAGAACTGTATGATCTGCCTAGTCTCAGTATCAAACTGTACCGAGCATCAAGGAAGGAGATGGGAAGGAAGACACCGTCTGGAGAGGCTGCAGGGGGATGGAGAGATGGATGGATGGATGGATGGATGGATGGATGGATGGATGGATGGAGAGGCTGCTTAATACTACCATGCTCTACGGAAGCAGTCTGAGACACTGCAGGGGGATGGATGGATGGATGGATGGATGGATGGATGGATGGATGGATGGATGGATGGATGGATGGATGGATGGAGAGGCTGCTTAATACTACCATGCTCTACGGAAGCAGTCTGAGACACTGCAGGGGGATGGAGAGATGGATGGATGGATGGATGGATGGATGGATGGATGGATGGATGGATGGATGGATGGATGGATGGATGGATGGAGAGGCTGCTTAATACTACCATGCTCTACGGAAGCAGTCTGAGACACTGCAGGGGGATGGAGAGATGGATGGATGGATGGATGGATGGATGGATGGATGGATGGATGGATGGATGGATGGATGGATGGATGGATGGAGAGGCTGCTTAATACTACCATGCTCTACGGAAGCAGTCTGAGACAATGCAGGGGGATGGATGGATGGATGGAGAGATGGATGGATGGAGAGATGGATGGATGGAGAGATGGATGGATGGATGAGAGATGATGGATGGATGGATGGATGGATGGAGAGATGATGGATGGATGGAGAGATGGATGGATGGAGAGATGGATGGATGGAGAGAGAGAGAGATGATGGATGGATGGAGAGAGAGATGGATGGAGAGATGGATGGATGGATGGAGAGATGGATGGATGGATGAGAGATGATGGATGGATGGAGAGATGGATGGATGGATGGAGAGATGGATGAAGAGATGGATGGATGGAGAGAGAGAGATGATGGATGGATGGAGAGAGAGATGGATGGAGAGATGGATGGATGGATGGAGAGAGAGATGGATGGATGGATGGAGAGATGGATGAAGAGATGCATGTGAATGTGTGTTATTTGATTGCATCCCAGCCACAGACTCAGAGAATCAACAAAGGCATTGTGGAGAAGGTCATTACCCTAAACTATTGAAGGTCATTACCCTAAACTATTGAAGGTCATTACCCTAAACTATTGAAGGTCATTACCCTAAACTATTGAAGGTCATTACCCTAAACTATTGAAGGTCATTACCCTAAACTATTGAAGGTCATTACCCTAAACTATTGAAGGTCATTACCCTAAACTATTGAAGGTCATTACCCTAAACTATTGAAGGTCATTACCCTAAACTATTGAAGGTCATTACCCTAAACTATTGAAGGTCATTACCCTAAACTATTGAAGGTCATTACCCTAAACTATTGAAGGTCATTACCCTAAACTATTGAAGGTCATTACCCTTGAGCCGACATCCACAGCATTTCGGGGAAATTGTACTGTCATGGCCCAGAAAATAATTTCTTGCATCCCTTTGTTTTGTTGTAGCTGTCCTCTTTACGGAGGTTACTGTCGTCTTTACGGAGGTTACTGTCGTCTTTACGGAGGTTGCTGTCGTCTTTACGGAGGTTGCTGTCGTCTTTACGGAGGTTACTGTCCCCTTTACGGAGGTTACTGTCCCCTTTACGGAGGTTACTGTCCCCTTTACGGAGGTTACTGTCCCCTTTACGGAGGTTGCTGTCCCCTTTACGGAGGTTGCTGTCGTCTTTACGGAGGTTGCTGTCGTCTTTACGGAGGTTACTGTCGTCTTTACGGAGGTTACTGTCGTCTTTACGGAGGTTGCTGTCCCCTTTACGGAGGTTACTGTCCCCTTTACGGAGGTTACTGTCCCCTTTACGGAGGTTGCTGTCGTCTTTACGGAGGTTGCTGTCGTCTTTACGGAGATTACTGTCCCCTTTACGGAGGTTGCTGTCCTCTTTACGGAGGTTACTGTCCCCTTTACGGAGGTTGCTGTCCCCTTTACGGAGCTCTCCTCCCCTTCCTGTACTGGAGCCTTGAACTCTCCTCCCCTTCATGTCTGGGCCTTGAACTCTCCTCCCCTTCCTGTCTGGGCCTTGAACCCTCCTCCCCTTCCTGTCGGAGGCCTTGAACTCTCCTCCCCTTCCTGTCTGGGCCTTGATCACTCCTCCCCTTCATGGCTGGGCAGATCAGTCTCTTCCCGCTTTCTCTGCTATTATTCAGTTGTATTTCTGATTTGAAGATGTCCACTACATGACCAGAAGGACATATAGTGTCTGCTGCACCTGATGTGTTGCTGTAGCATATCGAGACCTGCTTCACCTGATGTGTTGCTGTACATATCGAGACCTGCTTCACCTGATGTGTTGCTGTAGCATATCGAGCCCTGCTTCACCTGATGTGTTGCTGTACATATCGAGACCTGCTTCACCTGATGTGTTGCTGTAGCATACCGAGACCTGCTTCACCTTATGTGTTGCTGTACATATCAAGACCTTAAACTTCAGGAAAAAGCTCATGTCCGTACAATAAACACTATTTATTTTGTAATATGTTATTTGTTGCTTTATGCAGTAATTTATCAAATGAGAAATAAAGTACATTATAAACACCTCTGATCTGTAAATGGTTCTGGACAGGAAGTGGTTGTATCCGTCAGTCTACTGAAGAGGAAAGGACATGGGTCAGAGAGGGGGGGTTGAGGTGAGACGGTCCACCTGTCAGTACGACCCGTCTGCCCTTTAGGTCCCAACGGGACGTGAAGACATACCTCATCCATCTCTCATCCTGAGACATCTGAAGACATAACTCATCCATCTCTCATCCTGAGACATCTGAAGACATACCCCCCCCATAACACTACAACACCAGACCCCCAACCACAACTAAACATACCCCCCAATAACACTACAACACCAGACCCCCAACCACAACTAAACATACACCCCCCCAATAACACTACAACACCAGACCCCCAACCACAACTAAACATACACCCCCCCCAATAACACTACAACACCAGACCCCCAACCACAACTAAACATACCCCATCCCCCCATAACACTACAACACCAGACCACCAACCCCAACTAAACATACCCCCCCCATAACACTACAACACCAGACCACCGACCACAACTAAACATACCCCCCAATAACACTACAACACCAGACCCCCAACCACAACTAAACATACACCCCCCCAATAACACTACAACACCAGACCCCCAACCACAACTAAACATACACCCCCCCCAATAACACTACAACACCAGACCCCCAACCACAACTAAACATACCCCATCCCCCCATAACACTACAACACCAGACCCCCAACCACAACTAACCATACCCCACCCCCCATAACACTACAACACCAGACCACCAACCCCAACTAAACATACCCCCCCCATAACACTACAACACCAGACCACCGACCACAACTAAACATACCCCCCATAACACTACAACACCAGACCCCCGACCACAACTAAACATACCCCCCATAACACTACAACACCAGACCCCCCATAACACTACAACACCAGACCCCCCATAACACTACAACACCAGACCCCCGACCACAACTAAACATACCCCCCATAACACTACAACACCAGACCCCCCATAACACTACAACACCAGACCCCCCATAACACTACAACACCAGACCACCGACCACAACTAAACATACCCCCCATAACACTACAACACCAGACCACCGACCACAACTAAACATACCCCCCATAACACTACAACACCAGACCACCGACCACAACTAAACATACCCCCCATAACACTACAACACCAGACCACCGACCACAACTAAACATACCCCCCATAACACTACAACACCAGACCCCCGACCACAACTAAACATACACCCCCCATAACACTACAACACCAGACCCCCGACCACAACTAAACATACACCCCCCCCAATAACACTACAACACCAGACCCCCAACCACAACTAAACATACCCCATCCCCCCATAACACTACAACACCAGACCACCGACCACAACTAAACATACCCCCCAATAACACTACAACACCAGACCCCCAACCACAACTAAACATACACCCCCCCAATAACACTACAACACCAGACCCCCAACCACAACTAAACATACACCCCCCCCAATAACACTACAACACCAGACCCCCAACCACAACTAAACATACCCCATCCCCCCATAACACTACAACACCAGACCCCCAACCACAACTAACCATACCCCACCCCCCATAACACTACAACACCAGACCACCAACCCCAACTAAACATACCCCCCCCATAACACTACAACACCAGACCACCGACCACAACTAAACATACCCCCCATAACACTACAACACCAGACCCCCGACCACAACTAAACATACCCCCCATAACACTACAACACCAGACCCCCCATAACACTACAACACCAGACCCCCCATAACACTACAACACCAGACCCCCGACCACAACTAAACATACCCCCCATAACACTACAACACCAGACCCCCCATAACACTACAACACCAGACCCCCCATAACACTACAACACCAGACCACCGACCACAACTAAACATACCCCCCATAACACTACAACACCAGACCACCGACCACAACTAAACATACCCCCCATAACACTACAACACCAGACCACCGACCACAACTAAACATACCCCCCATAACACTACAACACCAGACCACCGACCACAACTAAACATACCCCCCATAACACTACAACACCAGACCCCCGACCACAACTAAACATACCCCCCATAACACTACAACACCAGACCCCCGACCACAACTAAACATACCCCCCATAACACTACAACACCACTATGACGAGCAGAGCAGATAGCAGACAGCCCTATTCTATTACCCCTGTCCTCCGGTGAAGCTATGACGAGCAGAGCAGATAGCAGACAGCCCTGTTCTATTACCCCTGTCCTCCGGTGAAGCTATGACGAGCAGAGCAGATAGCAGACAGCCCTGTTCTATTACCCCTGCCCCCCGGCGAAGCTATGACGTGCAGAGCAGCTAGCAGACAGCCCTGTTCTATTACCCCTGTCCTCCGGTGAAGCTATGACGAGCAGAGCAGCTAGCAGACAGCCCTGTTCTATTACCCCTGTCCTCCGGTGAAGCTATGACGAGCAGAACAGCTAGCAGAAAGCCCTGTTCTATTACCCCTGTCCTCCGGTGAAGCTATGACGAGCAGAACAGCTAGCAGAAAGCCCTGTTCTATTACCCCTGTCCTCCGGTGAAGCTATGACGAGCAGATCAGCTAGCAGAAAGCCCTGTTCTATTACCCCTGTCCTCTGGTGAAGCTATGACGAGCAGAGCAGCTAGCAGACAGCCCTGTTCTATTACCCCTGTCCTCCGGTGAAGCTATGACGAGCAGAACAGCTAGCAGAAAGCCCTGTTCTATTACCCCTGTCCTCCGGTGAAGCTATGACGAGCAGAGCAGGATAGCAGACAGCCCTGTTCTATTACCCCTGTCCTCCGGTGAAGCTATGACGAGCAGATCAGCTAGCAGGAAAGCCCTGTTCTATTACCCCTGTCCTCTGGTGAAGCTATGACGAGCAGAGCAGATTGCAGACAGCCCTGTTCTATTACCCCTGTCCTCCGGTGAAGCTATGACGAGCAGAGCAGATAGCAGACAGCCCTGTTCTATTACCCCTGTCCTCTGGTGAAGCTATGACGAGCAGATCAGCTAGCAGAAAGCCCTGTTCTATTACCCCTGTCCTCCGGTGAAGCTATGACGAGCAGAGCAGCTAGCAGAAAGCCCTGTTCTATTACCCCTGTCTTCCAGTGAAGCTATGAGCCAAACGATTTTAAAAAGGCCAAGAATGCAGAGTATGTTGGTGACTCCCTTGAGTGTTTGCCAACATTCCTCCATAGAAATTACTGATTTGGCCTCCCGAGTGGCGTAGTGGTCTAAGGCCCTGCATCGCAGCGCTAGCTGGGTACCCAGTCCAGGCTCTGTCTCAGTGGTCTAAGGCCCTGCATCGCAGCGCTAGCTGGGTACCAGTCCCAGGCTCTGTCTCAGTGGTCTAAGGCCCTGCATCGCAGCGCTAGCTGGGTACCAGTCCAGGCTCTGTCTCAGTGGTCTAAGGCCCTGCATCGCAGCGCTAGCTGGGTACCAGTCCAGGCTCTGTCTCAGTGGTCTAAGGCCCTGCATCGCAGCGCTAGCTGGGTACCAGTCCAGGCTCTGTCTCAGTGGTCTAAGGCCCTGCAATCGCAGCGCTAGCTGGGTACCAGTCCAGGCTCTGTCTCAGTGGTCTAAGGCCCTGCATCGCAGCGCTAGCTGGGTACCAGTCCAGGCTCTGTCTCAGTGGTCTAAGGCCCTGCATCGCAGCGCTAGCTGGGTACCAGTCCAGGCTCTGTCACAGTGGTCTAAGGCCCTGCATCGCAGCGCTAGCTGGGTACCAGTCCAGGCTCTGTCTCAGTGGTCTAAGGCCCTGCATCGCAGCGCTAGCTGGGTACCAGTCCAGGCTCTGTCACAGTGGTCTAAGGCCCTGCATCGCAGCGCTAGCTGGGTACCAGTCCAGGCTCTGTCTCAGTGGTCTAAGGCCCTGCATCGCAGCGCTAGCTGGGTACCAGTCCAGGCTCTGTCTCAGCCGGCCGCGACCGGGTGGTGGGGAGGTGCACAATTGGCCCCGCGTAGTCCGGCAAGGATGTTCTTGTCCCATCACGCACTAGCGACTCCTGTGGGTGGGCCGGGCCCAGTGCACGCTGGGACAGCTGTACGGTGTTTCCTCCGACACATTGGTACGGCTGACTTCCGGGTTAAGTGGACAGTGTGTCAAGAAGCAGTGCGATATCCAATATGTATTGATAAGAGACGGGAGATGGCCAAGTAAAGTTGACCAAGTGGATTCCTCAAGCTTGGCATAACTTAACAAACTTGAGACAGTGGTATTTTAGTGATCCAAACGAACCCGGGAACCAGAGAACTCCCTGTTTTTAATTAGCCCTCATTTCTAAGTGTCCCCTACAAGGAGGCTAAATCAGACCCAGAGGATAAGACTGTTATTAAACCTGGTCCAGATATACCAGAGTCAAGGCAACACAGGTCACGACTCAGGACAGATATTACAAGCCACATACACTGAGTGGACAAAACATTAAGAACACCTACTCCAGATATACCAGAGTCAAGCCAACACAGGTCACGACTCAGGACAGATATTACAAGCCACATACACTGAGTGGACAAAACAAAGATATTGATCCCTTATTGATGTCACTTGTTAAAGGATTTAGGAGGAGACAGGTTAAAGGATTTATTTAAGTCTTGAGTCGATTGAAGTGCCTTTGAACGGGGGTATGGTAGTAGGTGCCAGGCGGTTTGTGTCAAGAACTGCAAAGCTGCTGGGTTTTTCACACTCAACATGTTTTCCGTGTGGATCAACAATGGTCCACATTCCAAAGGACATCCAGTCAACTTGACACAACTGTGGGAAGCATTGGAGTCAACATGGGCCAGAATAGATCCAGAATAGAGCCATAACAGAGACAGAATAGATCCAGAACAGAGCCAGAATAGATCCAGAATAGAGCCAGAATAGAGACAGAATAGAGCCATAACAGAGCCAGAATAGATCCAGAATAGAGCCAGAATAGAGACAGAATAGAGCCAGAATAGAGCCAGAATAGAGCCAGAATAGAGCTAGAATAGAGCCAGAATAGAGCCAGAATAGAGCCAGAATAGAGCTAGAATAGAGCCAGAATAGAGATAGAATAGAGCCAGAATAGAGCCAGAATAGAGCCAGAATAGAGCTAGAATAGAGCCAGAATAGAGCCAGAATAGAGCCAGAATAGAGATAGAATAGAGCCAGAATAGAGCCAGAATAGAGCTAGAATAGAGCCAGAATAGAGCCAGAATAGAGCCAGAATAGAGCCAGAATAGAGCCAGAATAGAGCCAGAATAGAGCTAGAATAGAGCCAGAATAGAGCCAGAATAGATCTGGGTGTCATTACAGTCCACATGGGGATGATAGAGGCTAGAGGGGGGGGGGGGGGGGGGAGAGATATGGGTGTCATTACAGTCCATATGGGGATGATAGAGGCTAGAGGGGGGGGGGGGGGGGGGGAGAGATCTGGGTGTCATTACAGTCCATATGGGGATGATAGAGGCTAGAGGGGGGGGGGGGGGGGGGGAGAGATCTGGGTGTCATTACAGTCCATATGGGGATGATAGAGGCTAGAGGGGGGGGGGGGGGAGAGATATGGGTGTCATTACAGTCCATATGGGGATGATAGAGGCTGGGGGGGGGGGGGGGGGAGAGATATGGGTGTCATTACAGTCCATATGGGGATGATAGAGGCTAGAGGGGGGAGAGATCTGGGTGTCATTACAGTACGCAGCCTGTGACGGGCTGTGAGCAGCAAAAAACATGTTGTTACCAAACAGGGTGCAGGGAGGAGTGAAGAAAGGCAGGGGTCAAGTTAGGGAGAGAGGGGGAGAGAGATAAAAACTCAAGTGTTGGACGCTGTGTTTACAAAGTGTGTGAGAGACTGAGCCTGAAGAGAGGGCTGACTGGACCATTAGTAGATAACCTATCAACGCCACATCAGCTACTACGCTATAGACCCAGAGCAGTTGAAGTAACATTGTAATGAATCAGGTTTCTATGGATCCTTTAAGCACATCTCATCAAGAGGAGGAGGAAACTGTGATCCTGAAGGAGGAGGAGGAGGAAGACGAGGAGAAAGACGAGAACGATGATGATGATGAGGAGTCAGACGAAGAGGAGAAAGACGATAGCGAGACAACAGTGATAGACGGTGAAGAGGAATCAGATGACAAAGCCAAGGAGACTGAACCCCAGCAGCAGGAGAAGCAGGCCTGGGCCCCCACTACCTACTCCAAGTTTGGTAAAGAGGTGTTCTGCTACGTAGGACAGGAGATCAGCATCTTTGAGGCCTTGGACTCTTACGGTGCTGTCATCTGGCCAGCGGTGAGTCAGTCTACTATTGAACATGACATTCATAGATAACGATGATAGCGGGGATGACGATTAGGATGGAAGGAAGGAGAGAGATACCACAGTGGGTCTGAAACTCCTGGTTTACAAACCACATCAGGGCTGCAAATCACAATATTCTGGCTTGCAAATGTGCTGTAATTATTATTGTAATCCAGCCAGATTGAGAAGATCCAACAGTTGGAATCTTTAATCTCACTCAACCTGTATAAGAATGACTGCCAGGGAAGGAAAATTCACTAATCAGACTTCCTAAATCATATGAACTGAAACAGCCATCTCAGTAACAGTGGCAATAAGTCAAACTTGTAATTAGTTTAGAAAAATGAATGTTATTTAATTTTGTGTAGCATAAGATTAATCACTCAATGTATATGCAGAAACACAGGTATTGAAACCAACAATTCTAAAAATCAACCTACAATAGAGCATGCTGGGAAATATGATGAGGATGGATGCGGTATTAAAGTGTTTTTTATTAAACATGAATTTGTAATTTTACTCAACAAGCTTGTTCAAATTCAGCTCACTTCGAGGACTTAACAAAGTAGCTCAAATTCTTTTCCTTTTGAAGTCCAATGAACTCACAGAATAATGATGATTAATGAAGTTCTAACAACTACAATGATGGTTTCTATAGTAACTATGGTTGAAGTTCTAACAATTATAATGATGGTTTCTATAGTAACTATGGTTGAAGTTCTAACAACTACAATGATGGTTTCTATAGTAACTATGGCTGAAGTTCTAACAACTATAATGATGGTTTCTATAGTAACTATGGATGAAGTTCTAACAACTATAATGATGGTTTCTATAGTAACTATGGTTGAAGTTATAACAACTATAATGATGGTTTCTATAGTAACTGATGTTGAAGTTCTAACAACTATAATGATGGTTTCTATAGTAACTATGGATGAAGTTCTAACAACTATAATGATGGTTTCTATAGTAACTATGGTTGAAGTTCAAACAACTATAATGAGGGTTTCTATAGTAACTATGGTTGAAGTTATAACAACTATAATGATGGTTTCTATAGTAACTATGGATGAAGTTCTAACAACTATAATGATGGTTTCTATAGTAACTATGGTTGAAGTTCTAACAACTACAATGATGGTTTCTATAGTAACTATGGTTGAAGTTCTAACAACTATAATGATGGTTTCTATAGTAACTATGGATGAAGTTCTAACAACTATAATGATGGTTTCTATAGTAACTATGGTTGAAGTTCTAACAACTATAATGATGGTTTCTATAGTAACTATGGTTGAAGTTCTAACAACTATAATGATGGTTTCTATAGTAACTATGGCTGAAGTTCTAACAACTATAATGATGGTTTCTATAGTAACTATGGTTGAAGTTCTAACAACTATAATGATGGTTTCTATAGTAACTATGGTTGAAGTTCTAACAACTATAATGATGGTTTCTATAGTAACTATGGTTGAAGTTCTAACAACTATAATGATGGTTTCTATAGTAACTGATGTTGAAGTTCAAACAACTATAATGATGGTTTCTATAGTAACTATGGTTGAAGTTCTAACAACTATAATGATGGTTTCTATAGTAACTATGGATGAAGTTCTAACAACTATAATGATGGTTTCTATAGTAACTATGGTTGAAGTTCTAACAACTATAATGATGGTTTCTATAGTAACTATGGTTGAAGTTCTAACAACTATAATGATGGTTTCTATAGTAACTATGGTTGAAGTTCTAACAACTACAATGATGGTTTCTATAGTAACTATGGTTGAAGTTCTAACAACTATAATGATGGTTTCTATAGTAACTATGGTTGAAGTTCAAACAACTACAATGATGGTTTCTATAGTAACTATGGTTGAAGTTCTAACAACTATAATGATGGTTTCTATAGTAACTATGGATGAAGTTCTAACAACTATAATGATGGTTTCTATAGTAACTATGGATGAAGTTCTAACAACTATAATGATGGTTTCTATAGTAACTGATGTTGAAGTTCTAACAACTATAATGATGGTTTCTATAGTAACTATGGTTGAAGTTCTAACAACTATAATGATGGTTTCTATAGTAACTATGGTTGAAGTTCTAACAACTATAATGATGGTTTCTATAGTAACTATGGATGAAGTTCTAACAACTATAATGATGGTTTCTATAGTAACTATGGTTGAAGTTCTAACAACTATAATGATGGTTTCTATAGTAACTATGGTTGAAGTTCTAACAACTATAATGATGGTTTCTATAGTAACTATGGTTGAAGTTCTAACAACTAATGATGGTTTCTATAGTAACTATGGTTGAAGTTCTAACAACTATAATGATGGTTTCTATAGTAACTATGGTTGAAGTTCTAACAACTATAATGATGGTTTCTATAGTAACTATGGTTGAAGTTCTAACAACTATAATGATGGTTTCTATAGTAACTATGGCTGAAGTTCTAACAACTATAATGATGGTTTCTATAGTAACTGATGTTGAAGTTCTAACAACTATAATGAGGGTTTCTATAGTAACTATGGTTGAAGTTATAACAACTATAATGATGGTTTCTATAGTAACTATGGTTGAAGTTCTAACAACTATAATGATGGTTTCTATAGTAACTATGGTTGAAGTTCTAACAACTATAATGATGGTTTCTATAGTAACTATGGTTGAAGTTCTAACAACTACAATGATGGTTTCTATGGTAACTGTGGTTGCCTGCAGGCGTTGGCTCTGTGTCACTACCTAGAGATCAACGTTGAGCAGGTGAACCTGGTGGACAAGGCAGTGCTGGAGCTAGGAGCAGGCCCTGGCCTAGTGTCTATTGTAGCCACACTCCTAGGTGAGTCTGAGCATTAAATTTACTCGTATTGTACATCTGAGAAGATCGGAGAGGTGTAAGAAATATGGCAACATTTCTACCTAGCCTATCAAGGTGGCTAGCAAGGTGGAGGAGGTCCTACCAAGGTGGATAGCAAGGTGGAGGAGGTCCTACCAAGGTCGATAGCAAGGTGGAGGAGGTCCTATCAAGGTGGAGGAGGTCCTATCAAGGTGGATAGCAAGGTGGAGGAGGTCCTATCAAGGTGGAGTAGGTCCTATCAAGGTGGAGGAGGTCCTACCAAGGTGGAGTAGGTCCTATCAAGGTTGAGGAGGTCCAATCAAGGTGGCTAGCAAGGTGGAGGAGGTCCTATCAAGGTTGAGGAGGTCCTATCAAGGTGGCTAGCTAGGTGGAGGAGGTCCTATCAAGGTGGAGGAGGTCCTATCAAGGTGGAGGAGGTCCTACCAAGGTTGAGGAGGTCCTAGCAAGGTGGAGGAGGTCCTATCGAGGTGGAGGAGGTCCTATCGAGGTGGAGGAGGTCCTATCGAGGTGGAGGAGGTCCTATCAAGGTTGAGGAGGTCCAATCAAGGTGGCTAGCTAGGTGGAGGAGGTCCTATCAAGGTGGAGGAGGTCCTATCAAGGTGGAGGAGGTCCTATCAAGGTGGCTAGCTAGGTGGAGGAGGTCCTATCAAGGTGGAGGAGGTCCTATCGAGGTGGAGGAGGTCCTATCAAGGTTGAGGAGGTCCAATCAAGGTGGCTAGCTAGGTGGAGGAGGTCCTATCAAGGTGAAGTAGGTCCTATCAAGGTGGAGGAGGTCCTAGCATTCTATACCACTTACACCTATCCAATCTTTTCAGATCTGCATGGTGTCCTCGGCACTAGACGACTAGAGGCTAGGGGTTGATTGGGTACTGGCCACCTGTGTGTCTGTTAGTTGATTAACAGAGTGCTTCCTGTCCCCAGGTGCCTGGGTCACAGCTACAGACCTACCAGAGATCATAGGTAACCTGAGAGCCAACCTACTCCGTAACACCAGAGGGCGCTGTAGGTACACTCCCCAAGCTGCAGCTCTGTCCTGGGGTCCTGAGGTGGAACGCACCTACCCCAGATCCGTCTATCGCTATGACTACGTGCTGGCGGCTGACGTGGTGTATCACCATGACTACCTGGAAGAGCTGCTGTTCACCATGAGATACTTCTGCCGGCCAGGTTGATTGATTGATTGATTGATGTATTGATGTATTGATTGATTGATTGATGTATTGATGTATTGATTGATTGATTGATTGCTTGATTGATTGGTTGATTGATTGGTTGATTGATTGGTTGATTGGTTGATTGATTGGTTGATTGCTGTACTGATTGATTGATTGGTTTGATTGATTGACTGATTGATTGGTTGGTTGATTGGTTGATTAATGTACTGATTGATTGGTTGATTGATTTGTTAAATTCTTGATTGGTTGATTGATTGATTGATTGGTTGGTTGATATATGTACTGATTGATTGATTGGTTGATTGGTTGATTGGTTGGTTGATGTACTGATTGATTGATTGGTTGGTTGATTGATTGATTGATTGGTTGGTTGGTTGATTGGTTGGTTGATTGGTTGATTAATGTACTGATTGATTGGTTGATCGATTTGTTAAATTATTGATTGGTTGATTGATTGGTTGGTTTATTGGTTGATATATGTACTGATTGATTGATTGGTTGGTTGCTTGATTGATTGGATGAATTGTTGATTCATTGATAGATTTATTGAACAGTTTAAAAGTACAACAAATCCCAGAATGTACCGGAATGAAAGCCTTAAACAACTCATATCATTTCCTTTAGGAACCACTCTGATCTGGGCCAACAAGGTCCGTTTCCCCTCAGACCTGGTATTCACTGAGGACTTCAAGAACACCTTCAACACCACCCTGCTGGCTGAGATGGGAGAGGTTAAGATCTTCAAGGCCACGTACAGAGAGACAGAGGAACACCTTCAACACCACCCTGCTGGCTGAGATGGGAGAGGTTTATGCCCATGTGTAAAAAGGTAGGGATTAGGGAAGACAAAGGAATAGGGGACATCCTGCAGACTATGCCAAATGTAACCAAGACTTCCTGTCCCTTCTTCCTCTGAGAAATGCTTGAAGAAAGAAGACGGCCATCTTGGCTGATGATAATGGACGTTGATGGACTACTGATGATGTCAGTTGTTGATGTTTGATGTTCTACTTACTACTTACCTGCTATATGTAGTACTTTATTGTTTACTTAGTTGTTACATGTAGTTTGTATTGATAATATTATTAATGTATTTACTTTGCTGTCTTGTTCCATTTTGTATTAAAATATAATTTGTTATGGATATAAAGTCTCTAGTAAAAGTCGACACACTCTTTGCACATTCAACCTTTTGCCGCCCTAAACTTATCAAAACATGTATTACATTGAATTTCTTTCCTACCAATCTGCACAACCAACTCCACATCTTCAAAAGTAAAATAGAAATTATAGAAAATGTTCCAAATTAAATAAAAAAATTGTCTTCACCTCCCCCAGAGTTAATACTTGGTGGAAGAACCTTTGGCAGCCATTACAGCTGTGGATCATTGTGAATAAGATCCTACCGACTTTACACAACTCTTAGGGAAACAGACACTCAGTCGGCCAGTTTATTAGGTACACCTATGTAGCACCAGGTCAGACCCCCCCCCCCCCCCCCCTTTGCCACCAGAACAGTCTGAATTCTTCGGGGCGTGGATTCTACAAGGTGTGGCGTTCAAAGAACAGAAATTGGACAGCTCTCCGGTAAATAACCATACATTGACGTATTTTTATTGCCGAACAACCGTTTGGGGTATGAGCCCTTCTTCGGCGTGCAAGGCAATGGCAACCAATGTCACAACAACAAAACCTCACAGGTGAGAGCATCCTTCTAAATTCCAAGTCAGTATCGGCCCAATCAAGACATCCCAGCAGAGGAAGCTGTGTGGGGAAACATGACAATCAAGTAAAGACACGTAGACGCACAATTACAATTACATTATGATGTCATTTACCGGTCATTATGATGTCATTACCTGGTCATTATGATGTCATTAGCGGTCATTATGATGTCATTTACCGGTCATTATGATGTCGTTACCTGGTCATTATGATGTCATTACCTGTCATTATGATGTCATTACCTGTCATTATGATGTCATTACCTGTCATTACCGGTCATTATGATGTCATTACCGGTCATTATGATGTCGTTACCGGTCATTATGATGTCATTACCGGTCATTATGATGTCATTAGCGGTCATTATGATGTCATTACCTGTCATTACCGGTCATTATGATGTCATTACTGGTCATTATGATGTCATTACCTAAATGTTTGGTCTGTTTAGAACGTACTAGAAAAAGACCATTCCTCATTGAGAACTGCTGGAGTGATAAAGCGATCTATCCAATGTGTCTCTCTTTGGTGAAGTAATTTATCCCCATCTCCTCCACTAGGTGGCGCCTTCACCAATTCAACACCCATATAACGAAAGGTACTTAGTTCATGATTACGGCTGTTGAAATGCCTGGCAACAGGTGGTTTCTCATCATGATTACGGCTGTTGAAATGCCTGGCAACAGGTGGTTTTTCATCATGATTATGGCTGTTGAAATGCCTGGCAACAGGTAATTTCTCATCATGATTACGGCTGTTGAAATGCCTGGCAACAGGTGGTTTTTCATCATGATTACGGCTGTTGAAATGCCTGGCAACAAGTGGTTTCTCATCATGATTACGGCTGTTGAAATGCCTGGCAACAGGTGGTTTTTCATCATGATTACGGCTGTTGAAATGCCTGGCAACAGGTGGTTTTTCATCATGATTACGGCTGTTGAAATGCCTGGCAACAGGTGGTTTCTCATCATGATTACGGCTGTTGAAATGCCTGGCAACAGGTGATTTCTCATCATGATTACGGCTGTTGAAATACCTGGCAACAGGTGGTTTCTCATCATGATTACGGCTGTTGAAATGCCTGGCAACAGGTGATTTCTCATCATGATTACGGCTGTTGAAATGCCTGGCAACAGGTGGTTTCTCATCATGATTACGGCTGTTGAAATGCCTGGCAACAGGTGGTTTCTCATCATGATTACGGCTGTTGAAATGCCCGGCAACAGGTGATTTCTCATCATGATTACGGCTGTTGAAATGCCTAACAACAGGTGGTTTCTCATCATGATTACGGCTGTTGAAATGCCTAGCAACAGGTGGTTTCTCATCATGATTACGGCTGTTGAAATGCCTGGCAACAGGTGGTTTTTCATCACCGTTGTGACTGGAGCTCCTACGCTCACATATCTTTGTCTGGTGTTGACGTTTGGTCTCACGGTACCCACATAACAAAAGGTTACAGGAAGACTATACAGGAGATATCCAACACGTTACATGTTATTCTACCTCAAACCTTTATCCTCTGACCGTAATGAGGATGGAGTAGAGCGTGTCCTCCTCATGGCATAACAGGAAATGCAGTTGTGACAAAGGGAAATTTGCCATCTGGTATGATAGACGTGAAATGCAATGCCTTTTTTTCTTAGGCAAATCTTACCTTACTAAACAATCCCCCCTTGTTTTTTTTTGGTGGGGGGGGGGGGGGGACGCTGAGTAATATGTACCAGTGTCTATTAACCCCTTCCTTGATCAACCTTGAGACGGGACTGTAGGTGGGAACCAAAGTTGCAGAGAGGGAAGAGAGGAATTCTGTTGACATGGATGACATCATGCATTCAGCTCCGTTTGTCTTCCTCTCTTTTTAAGGAAATTTGTCCAATAAGTCTTCTTTATACCGTCTTGCTTTGAATCGTTCACGTAAATCTTTGGTATGTACATCAAATGATAAATCAGAGTTACAAAATATGCCTAATGCGGAAGAGTTTTTTTTTATATAGGGTTAACTATTTATTAATGAGGGTGTTTGATAACTGCTGATATGAAGAAAGGGATTTCTATCCATGTCTTTTCTATACATCTCAGTGTGTAAGCCATTGTTATCTTTCTTAACCGAAACATCCAAAAAAGGAAACATGTTCTTTATCGGATACTAACGTAAATTTAATGGACGGAATCCTGCAATTCAAGATCATATCACCTGACCAAATCAACAAAATATCATCGATATATCTCAAACATTTTCAGAAACTTAGAATAGGGATTATTATCGGATTCAAAGTCCAACTGAACTTTCCCCATAAATAAATTAGCATAATTAAGCGGAACTGGCGACCCCATTGTCACGTCCTGACCATAGTAAGTGGTTATTTTCTATGGTAGAGTAGGTCAGGGCGTGACAATGGGGGTGTTTGTCTATGTTTTGTATTTCTATGTTCAGTTTCTAGTTTTGTATTTCTATGTTGGTTTTGTTTGGTAATGATCTCCAATTAGAGGCAGCTGGTTGACGTTGTCTCTAATTGGAGGTCATATTTAAGGTGATGTTTGCACCACCTGTTTTTGTGGGTGATTAATTTTTGAATAGTGTGTTTTTCCTCTCTGCGTCACGGTTTGTTGTTTTTTGTGTATTCGAGTATTTAGTGTATTGCATTTAGTTTCACGGTAAATAAAATATGTGGAACTACGAACACGCTGCATTTTGGTCCGATCCTTTGAACAGCCTGACACCCATAGCAATTCCTTGAACTGATAATAACAGTCTTCTGACTTAAAATAATTATTCGCCAATATTTAATTAGTCAAGCTCAACAGGAAGTCAGTGGGGGTGATCCAGTTTTGTTATTTGATTCAAATATTGTTTCATGACAAGGCTAGAGACGTCCATAATACACAACAAGTCATTCGAGTCCACTGAACAAGTCTCTAACTTCTTCAAAAAAGTATGTTGTGTGCTTGAGGTAAGAGGGCAACATATGCACCAAATCCCTAATGTGACAGTCCACATATTGAGAAAGTGGCTCAGTTAGGGATTTATTACCCGAAACAATTGGTTGGCCTGTAGTTCAATTGGTATCAATGGACCTAACGTGTGGTAGGAAAACATTCCCCCAGACCATTACACCACCGCCACCAGCCTGTACCGTTGACAGCAGGCAGGACGGGGACATGGACTCAAGCTTGTAGCTGTTTTTAGCTGATGGGAATGGAACCCGGTCGTCTGCTGCAATAGCCAATCCGTGACAAGGACCGACGAGTTGTGCATTCTAACGTTGAATCAATCAGTAACTGAATGTCTCGATGCCTGTTTGCCTGCTTTATATAGCGAGCCACGGCCACATGACTCAATGTCTGTATGAGCGAACCAGTTTTTTGTTAACTGACCATTGTAGATGTATATCCATTGTTTTTTGTCAAAATTGCTCAAGCTCAGTAAAATTAGGTCGGGAATCATTGATGGACAGTAATATTCAAACCTTGTCTCTGATTTTCCAGCAAATTTAAGTCAGTCCTGAGACTGGACCACTCAGAAACACTCAACACCTCTTTAGAAAGTCATTCTTGTGTGTAACTTTGGTATTAAAATGTCTGTAATGTCCCAGTGAAAAATCAAAGTCTGTCCCCCAGAGTTAAGTTTTCAGACGACTGAGACAGGGTTTCCTCTGTCCAGTTCAGATGTAGAAGAGTGTGTAGTTCTCCTGATGCATTATGGGAAGTCAGTTCTCTGGGAAGGTGGCACAGCGCATCCAGCTGAAACACACAGGACGTGATGTCACCATACCCGGAAGTGAGGTCAAAACACAGGACGTGAGGTCACAATACAGGACGTGATGTCACAACACAGGAAGTTGGACAATAAAAGCTCTGAGCTTACTTTGATGCTCTTTGTTATTAAAGGAATAATCCACACAAGTAACACTCATTCCTATGATTTACAGTGTTAAATAACACTCATTCCGATGATTTACAGCGTTAAACACTAATTTAATTCGTTTCATTTTGTCACTATAATTAGGTTGGTAGCAATGTGTGAAAATCGTTGCAGAAATCTGTTGCGGCTCCAGTCAACTACAAAACCCACAATGGTGTACCATCTCTCTGGGGCCAGCAAACGTACCTGAACACGATAATACCGCGGTCGATGTCAGCATGTGAAGTAGCTAGCTAGCTGTAAAAATCATCGCCTTTAACAAACGGAACGATACATTTTAGGAGTCTACAATCTCTACACGTTCAAGATGCAGATTGTATGCAGTGGATAGGCTCTGACATTGCTCCGGCAAAAGCCCTTTTTAGGGCCACAAACAATACAGGACGTGATGTCACGACACAGGAAGTTGGACAATAAAGGCTGACGTGAACGGCTCTGAGGGCAAGTGGGAAGAGAAAAGAAAGTGACATTGCAACGATGATAGTTGGAGCGAAAAACTAAGTTGTATATATTATTATTATATATTATATATATATATATATATTATTATATTATATTATTATTATATATTATATTGATATAGACAGATGGACGTGTCCTAAACCAGTCTGTCCATACTATCTATCGATATAGACAGATGGACGTGTCCTAAACCAGTCTGTCCATACTATCTATCGATATAGACAGATGGACGTGTCCTAAACCAGTCTGTCCATACTATCTATCGATATAGACAGATGGACGTGTCCTAAACCAGTCTGTCCATACTATCTATCGATATAGACAGATGGACGTGTCCTAAACCAGTCTGTCCATACTATCTATCGATATAGACAGATGGACGTGTCCTAAACCAGTCTGTCCATACTATCTATCGGCTGATTTGGTGATCTGGACCGTCGTTGTTTTAACAGTTCGTTTTTCTCCAGTGACGAGAACCTTATCGTGAAAGATTTCGGGCAACAAAACGATTTTCCTGATTTCACAGACGGACCCACTTCGAAGTTAATAAATCACGGTGACGATTGTTATTTTGACCCACTCATAGAACATAGACTCACCAAAATTGATAGGAGTTTCATTCTGGAGTGGACTATCCCTTTAAGGTCAAGGGAGGCTCAGCCCACCTCCACTCACTTCTGCAGCTTCCTGAAGGTGTCCGTCAGGGATTTGGCCCCGCCCTCGTCTGCCCTTTCGACGCCCCCCCCCCTCCCCCCCCCCCCGAGAAAGATCCATGAAGACATAACTCATCCATCAATCATCCTGAGACATCTTAAGACATACCTCATCCTCTCTGTCATCCTTCATCCTATTTCAGTCTCACTAAGTGGTGATATGGGTTTCCCATAGATTTCCTCTTGGCTGGGGATACCCCTCAATCTCCCATTCCATAAAGCTATGCTTCCAACACAGCTACATTAGTCATTGACCTCACCGTAATGTAGACAGTGGTATTTTAGTGATCCAAACGAACCCGGGAACCAGAGAACTCCTGGTTTTAATTAGCCTCATTTCGAAGTGTCCCCTACAAGGAGGCTAAATCAGACCCAGAGGATAAGACTGTTACTAAACCTGGTCCAGATATAGCAGAGTCAAGGCAACACAGGTCACGACTCAGGACAGATATTACAAGCCACATACACTGAGTGGACAAAACATTAAGAACACCTACTCCAGATATACCAGAGTCAAGCCAACACAGGTCACGACTCAGGACAGATATTACATGGATTGTATTTGTGTTGTTGTGTATGTGTTGTTGTGACTGTAGCCTTCATGAAATGTTGGAGTATTCAGACTGTAGCCTTCATGAAATGTTGGAGTATTCAGACTGTAGCCTTCATGAAATGTTGGGATTATTCAGACTGTAGCCTTCATGAAATGTTGGAGTATTCAGACTGTAGCCTTCATGAAATGTTGGAGTATTCAGACTGTAGCCTTCATGAAATGTTGGAGTATTCAGACTGTAGCCTTCATGAAATGTTGGAGTATTCAGACTGTAGCCTTCATGAAATGTTGGAGTATTCAGACTGTAGCCTTCATGAAATGTTGTGAGTATTCAGACTGTAGACTTCATGAAATGTTGGGAGTATTCAGACTGTAATCTTCATGAAAGTAGTATTCAGACAGTATGGATAACTTTCGTTCCAGGTTCTGTTTCTGTTCCTTAACAATGTTCATTATTTTCCGGGGTTTTTGGTTCTGTTCCCGGAACCGGTTCCAACCCCATGATTTTGACACCAAGCTTTTTGAGAATAATTTGAATTACTTCAGGGATTCTTGAAATACGGGACAATCAGAACAAAACAAAAATCACCAAAAAAATTGTTCTTAATATTAACAACATTTGATAAATTCTATATTTTGATAAACCAAAGTATCAGCTATCACTATCACACATGTAAAGGAACCGTCTCCTAATTTATTGGGGCAGAGGCGATGTCATACATTATTTTTACCCCCCCCCCAACGTAAAAGATATCTTCACACACCCCTCTCATAGAAACAAATATTACGTTCTCGACCAGAAATAACAATAACTGTAGCAACCCTGTGTTTATAAACGTGGATATCGACTTTTGCCACGTTCAATACCACGCAGGTGCTACGATCGTCGTAAGGAGGAGACCAAGGTGCAGCGTGGTAAGTGCTCATCATAAATTTTATTATAACTCAGAACACTAAACAAAACAACAAACAAAGGCAAACGAACGTCACGTTCTTTTCTTTTCTTTTCTTACTGAGCTGTACGAAAACAAGATCCCACAACTGAAGGAGTGGGGAGAAAGGGCTGCCTAAGTATGGTTCCCAATCAGAGACAACGATAGACAGCTGCCTCCGATTAGGAACCATACTCAGCCAAAACACAAAGAAATACACAAACTAGATTGCCCACCCCACATCACACCCTGACCTAACCAAAATAGAGGAAGTAAAACGTCTCTCAAAGGTCAGGGCGTGACAGCAGGGGCCAGAAGATTGAGAGTTCGCCGACCACCACGGACGGACAAGCTAACTTTCCCTGCCTGTTTTCATTGGACCTACACAACGATCAGAGCTGGCTGAGGACAATGATCAGCAAGGTGGAAATCTGACTGTCAACCGTTTTAATGCACCACAACCGAAAGCAAAGCATAGCGACATTGGGCGCTTCAACATCATGGTTTATGTTTTTCGACACCACCATCTGGATGAACGTACGCAGGTTGCCTACAGGAGACTTTTGATGTAGCCTGATCAGATTAAAACATTGTGACTGGTTGTGTTTGTGCCACACATAAAAGGTAATACATTTTAAAAGTTAAATGACAAATGTTTAGGCTATATTGAAGCGTTAGGTTATAGGTGCGTGAGAAGGAGCTGATCGCAGGGCCTGAAACTAACTTTTTGTGTCCAACAGCCAATGTGGCAGGTCGATTTAAAAAAATGGACCAGCCACTCAGATTTTTTAACCAGCCTAAATATTTTTCTGCCATAATTACACCCAAAAAACTGATGAGCATGCTTTGTAATGTTTCTAAAACAATAAATGTATTACGTAAGAAGTAATGTGGTATATTGCCAATTTTTTGGTGATTTGAGTCTTTTAACCAAAATATCACACAGATCAGACAAACAAAAATGTTCAGCTGCCCCTTTAAGGACGGGAGGTTACCGTGGTAATGTGCCTGTGAGATTCTGACTAGTAGCTGACGTCTCTTTGCTAGCAGTCGAAACAAACTGAAACACTGAAAAACAACCTGGCTGCTGAACAAGACAAGAAACACTTTCAAGTAAATTAGAGCAACGTTTATTATGCCTGTGGCAGCGCTTCTAAAACAATCAGTCTTTCAGCACTTCGCTCACAGTGCTCACAGCTGCTCACAGCCCACAAGCCCAAAAGCCAGGCAGTGTTGCTGCACGACGAGGGTTTTAGGATTCCTAATTCTTTGTGTGATTACCAGCTATGAAACAAAATGGCAGAAATCATTTGAAAAAACGGCTACTACACAGTTTATTTTGCCATAAATGTGCTCATACTTGACTTTTGAACTTTATTTTAATTTGCAAATGCCAGCGGAATGCTGGCACTGTGTAGCCCTGACCCCTGACCCCTCACCACCCGCCAACGTGACTGATGAAATAAACATCTTTACCCGCCATTGCCAAAAATCCACCCACATTTGGCGGGTGGCTGGTGTTAATTTCAGGCCCTGTCCTCAGTTGCTTCATGACTCTAAAACCTAATTAAAATAAACATATTTGAACCAAAATTCATATCCTATCTTAGTATATCAGGGAGATGGAGTTGACAGTTTACGGTGACTTCAATTTGTTTGTTTAAATCTAAAATGTGTTTGTGTGTGTGTTTCAGATGGTTCCGTCTCTAAATATAGAGTTGGGTTGGTGTGATGAAGGATTCTGATTCCGATAAAGTCTTAAAACCTCGACTCTGAGACGACCCTGCAGGATTCTGATAAAGTCTTAAAACCTCGACTCTGAGACTTCCTAAGACGCAGTTACAACGATCTTCAACAAGAAGAAGAGAAAAATACTTTAATTAATCCATACGAGATGGAAAAACCAAGACAGAAGAGCGGAGGGTTGACCCCAAAACCCACCGTCCCAAATAAATCCAAGGACTGCAGTAGGTAGGTGATGGATTGGTTTGATAAAGGATTTAAAAGTGGCCCGTTTCTGCACTCTCGTCAACTCCGCTGTGAGGCAGTCCATATGGGGAATGAAAGAGGGCTGTGGAAGGGTGTCTAAGAGGGTAAGGATTTCATTACAGTACTTAGCTTTGACAGGCTGTAAGCGGGGAAAAATATGTTGTTTTCCAAACATGGTTCGGGGAGGGGTGAAGTTAGGGAGAGAGGGGGAGAGAGATAAAAACTCAAGTGTTGGACGCTGTGTTTACAAAGTGTGGGAGAGACTGAAGAGAGTGCTGACTGTACAATTAGTAGCTAACTTGTCATTTCAACATCAGTGCTACTGTATATCAGAGCAGTTGAAGTAAAATAATCGTATCTCAGATTTTTATGGAACCTTCAGGCACAAATCACAAAGATGAGAAGGACACTGCTTTCATGAAAGTAGAGGAGGAGGAGAAGGAGAAAGATGAGGAAGACGAAGAGGAGGAAGATGAAGATGAGGAGGAGGAGGAAGACGATAGCGAGACAACAGTGATAGACGGTGAAGAGGAATCAGATGACAAAGCCAAGGAGACTGAACCCCAGCAGCAGGAGAAGCAGGCCTGGGCCCCCACTACCTACTCCAAGTTTGGTAAAGAGGTGTTCTGCTACGTAGGACAGGAGATCAGCATCTTTGAGGCCTTGGACTCTTACGGTGCTGTCATCTGGCCAGCGGTGAGTCAGTCTACTATTGAACATGACATTCATAGATAACGATGATAGCATTGATGACGATTAGGATGGAAGGAAGGAGGGAGATACCACAGTGGTCTGAAACTCCTGGTTTACAAACCACATCAGGGCTGCAAATCACATTATTCTGGCTTGCAAATGTGCTGTAATTATTATTGTAATCCAGCCAGATTGAGAAGATCCAACAGTTGGAATCTTTAATCTCACTCAACCTGTATAAGAATGACTGCCAGGGAAGGAAAATTCACTAATCAGACTTCCTAAATCATATGATCTGAAACAGCCATCTCAGTAACAGTGGCAATAAGTCAAACTTGTAATTAGTTTAGAAAAATGAATGTTATTTAATTTTGTGTAGCATAAGATTAATCACTCAATGTATATGCAGAAACACAGGTATTGAAACCAACAATTCTGAAATTCAACCTACAATAGAGCATGCTGGGAAATATGATGAGGATGGATGCGGTATTAAAGTGTTTTTTATTAAACATGAATTTGTAATTTTACTCAACAAGCTTGTTCAAATTCAGCTCACTTCGAGGACTTAACAAAGTAGCTCAAATTCTTTTCCTTTTGAAGTCCAATGAACTCACAGAATAATGATGATTAATGAAGTTCTAACAACAATAATGATGGTTTCTATAGTAACTATGGTTGAAGTTCTAACAATTATAATGATGGTTTCTATAGTAACTATGGTTGAAGTTCTAACAACTACAATGATGGTTTCTATAGTAACTATGGATGAAGTTCTAACAACTATAATGATGGTATCTATAGTAACTATGGTTGAAGTTCAAACAACTATAATGATGGTTTCTATAGTAACTATGGTTGAAGTTCTAACAACTATAATGATGGTTTCTATAGTAACTGATGTTGACGTTCTAACAACTATAATGATGGTTTCTATAGTAACTATGGATGAAGTTCTAACAACTATAATGATGGTTTCTATAGTAACTATGGATGAAGTTCTAACAACTATAATGATGGTTTCTATAGTAACTATGGTTGAAGTTCTAACAACTATAATGATGGTTTCTATAGTAACTGATGTTGAAGTTCTAACAACTATAATGATGGTTTCTATAGTAACTATGGATGAAGTTCTAACATCTATAATGATGGTTTCTATAGTAACTGGTTGAAGTTCTACCAACTACAATGATGGTTTCTATAGTAACTATGGTTGAAGTTCTAACAACTATAATGATGGTTTCTATAGTAACTATGGTTGAAGTTCTAACAACTACAATGATGGTTTCTATAGTAACTATGGATGAAGTTCTAACAACTATAATGATGGTATCTATAGTAACTATGGTTGAAGTTCAAACAACTATAATGATGGTTTCTATAGTAACTATGGTTGAAGTTCTAACAACTATAATGATGCTTTCTATAGTAACTATGGTTGAAGTTCTAACAACTATAATGATGGTTTCTATAGTAACTATGGTTGAAGTTCTAACAACTACAATAATGGTTTCTATAGTAACTATGGTTGAAGTTCTAACAACTATAATGATGGTTTCTATAGTAACTATGGATGAAGTTCTAACAACTAATGATGGTTTCTATAGTAACTATGGTTGAAGTTCTAACAACTATAATGATGGTTTCTATAGTAACTATGGTTGAAGTTCTAACAACTATAATGATGGTTTCTATAGTAACTATGGTTGAAGTTCTAACAACTATAATGATGGTTTCTATAGTAACTATGGATGAAGTTCTAACAACTACAATGATGGTTTCTATAGTAACTATGGATGAAGTTCTAACAACTATAATGATGGTTTCTATAGTAACTATGGATGAAGTTCTAACAACTATAATGATGGTTTCTATAGTAACTATGGTTGAAGTTCTAACAACTATAATGATGGTTTCTATAGTAACTGATGTTGAAGTTCTAACAACTATAATGATGGTTTCTATAGTAACTATGGTTGAAGTTCTAACAACTACAATGATGGTTTCTATAGTAACTATGGTTGAAGTTCTAACAACTATAATGATGGTTTCTATAGTAACTATGGTTGAAGTTCTAACAACTATAATGATGGTTTCTATAGTAACTGATGTTGAAGTTCTAACAACTATAATGATGGTTTCTATAGTAACTAGAAGTTCTAACAACTATAATGATGGTTTCTATAGTAACTAGAAATTCTAACAACTATAATGATGGTTTCTATAGTAACTATGGTTGAAGTTCTAACAACTAATGATGGTTTCTATAGTAACTATGGTTGAAGTTCTAACAACTATAATGATGGTTTCTATAGTAACTATGGTTGAAGTTCTAACAACTATAATGATGGTTTCTATAGTAACTATGGTTGAAGTTCTAACAACTATAATGATGGTTTCTATAGTAACTAGAAGTTCTAACAACTATAATGATGGTTTCTATAGTAACTAGAAATTCTAACAACTATAATGATGGTTTCTATAGTAACTATGGTTGAAGTTCTAACAACTATAATGATGGTTTCTATAGTAACTATGGTTGAAGTTCTAACAACTATAATGATGGTTTCTATAGTAACTAGAAGTTCTAACAACTATAATGATGGTTTCTATAGTAACTAGAAATTCTAACAACTATAATGATGGTTTCTATAGTAACTATGGTTGAAGTTCTAACAACTAATGATGGTTTCTATAGTAACTATGGTTGAAGTTCTAACAACTACAATGAGGGTTTCTATAGTAACTATGGTTGAAGTTCTAACAACTATAATGATGGTTTCTATAGTAACTATGGTTGAAGTTCTAACAACTATAATGATGGTTTCTATAGTAACTATGGTTGAAGTTCTAACAACTACAATGATGGTTTCTATAGTAACTATGGTTGAAGTTCTAACAACTATAATGAGGGTTTCTATAGTAACTATGGTTGAAGTTCTAACAACTATAATGATGGTTTCTATAGTAACTGTGGTTGCCTGCAGGCGTTGGCTCTGTGTCACTACCTAGAGATCAACGTTGAGCAGGTGAACCTGGTGGACAAGGCCGTGCTGGAGCTAGGAGCAGGCCCTGGCCTAGTGTCTATTGTAGCCACACTCCTAGGTGAGTCTGAGCATTAAATTTACTCATATTGAACATCTGAGAAGATCGGAGAGGTGTAAGAAATATGGCAACATTTCTACCTAGCCTATCAAGGCGGCTAGCAAGGTGGAGGAGGTCCTACCAAGGTGGATAGCAAGGTGGAGGAGGTCCTACCAAGGTGTCTAGCAAGGTGGAGGAGGTCCTACCAAGGTGGATAGCAAGGTGGAGGAGGTCCTACCAAGGTGGATAGCAAGGTGGAGGAGGTCCTATCAAGGTGGAGGAGGTCCTAACAAGGTGGAAGAGGTCCTATCAAGGTGGAGGAGGTCCTACCAAGGTGGAGTAGGTCCTATCAAGGTGGAGGAGGTCCAATCAAGGTGGCTAGCAAGGTGGAGGAGGTCCTATCAAGGTTGAGGAGGTCCTATCAAGGTGGCTAGCTAGGTGGAGGAGGTCCTATCAAGGTGGAGGAGGTCCTATCAAGGTGGAGGAGGTCCTATCAAGGTGGAATAGATCCTACCAATCAAGGTGGAGGAGGTTCTATCAAGGTGGAGGAGGTCCTAACAAGGTGGAGGAGGTCCAATCAAGGAGGATAGCAAGGTGGAGGAGGTCCTATCAAGGTGGAGGAGGTCCTATCAAGGTGGAGGAGGTCCAATCAAGGTGGCTAGCAAGGTGGAGGAGGTCCTATGAAGTTGGAGGAGGTCCTACAAAGGTGGAGGAGGTCCTACCAAGGTTGAGGAGGTCCTAGCAATGTGGAGGAGGTCCTATCGAGGTGGAGGAGGTCCTATCGAGGTGGAGGAGGTCCTATCAAGGTGGAGGAGGTCCAATCAAGGTGGCTAGCTAGGTGGAGGAGGTCCTATCAAGGTGGAGGAGGTCCTACCAAGGTGGAGGAGGTCCTATCAAGGTGGCTAGCAAGGTGGAGGAGGTCTTATCATGTTGGAGGAGGTCCTACCAAGGTGGAGGAGGTCCTAACAAGGTTGAGGAGGTCCTACCAAGGTGGCTAGCAAGGTGGAGGAGGTCCTATCAAGGTAGAGGAGGTCCTATCAATGTGGATAGCAAGGTGGAGGAGGTCCTATCAAGGTGGAGGAGGTCCTATCAAGGTGGAGGAGATCCTATCAAGGTGGAGGAGGTCCTAGCATTCTATACCACTTACACCTATCCAATCTTTTCAGATCTGCATGGTGTCCTCGGCACTAGACGACTAGAGGCTAGGGGTTGATTGGGTACTGGCCACCTGTGTGTCTGTTAGTTGATTAACAGAGTGCTTCCTGTCCCCAGGTGCCTGGGTCACAGCTACAGACCTACCAGAGATCATAGGTAACCTGAGAGCCAACCTACTCCGTAACACCAGAGGGCGCTGTAGGTACACTCCCCAAGCTGCAGCTCTGTCCTGGGGTCCTGAGGTGGAACGCACCTACCCCAGATCCGTCTATCGCTATGACTACGTGCTGGCGGCTGATGTGGTGTATCACCATGACTACCTGGAAGAGCTGCTGTTCACCATGAGATACTTCTGCCGGCCAGGTTGATTGATTGATTGATTGATGTATTGATGTATTGATTGATTGATTGATGTATTGATGTATTGATTGATTGATTGATTGATTGATTGATTGATTGATTGACTGATTGATTGATTGGTTGATTGGTTGATTAATTGGTTGATTGATTGGTTGATTGATTGGTTGATTGGTTGATTGATTGGTTGATTGCTGTACTGATTGATTGATTGGTTTGATTGATTGACTGATTGATTGGTTGGTTGATTGGTTGATTAATGTACTGATTGATTGGTTGATTGATTTGTTAAATTATTGATTGGTTGATTGATTGATTGATTGGTTGGTTGATATATGTACTGATTGGTTGATTGGTTGATTGGTTGATGTACTGATTGATTGATTGGTTGGTTGATTGATTGATTGGTTGGTTGGTTGATTGGTTGGTTGATTGGTTGATTAATGTACTGATTGATTGGTTGATCGATTTGTTAAATTATTGATTGGTTGATTGATTGATTGATTGGTTGGTTTATTGGTTGATATATGTACTGATTGATTGATTGGTTGGTTGCTTGATTGATTGGATGAATTGTTGATTCATTGATAGATTCATTGAGCAGTTTAAAAGTACAACAAATCCCAGAATGTACCGGAATGAAAGCCTTAAACAACTCATATCATTTCCTTTAGGAACCACTCTGATCTGGGCCAACAAGGTCCGTTTCCCCTCAGACCTGGTATTCACTGAGGACTTCAAGAACACCTTCAACACCACCCTGCTGGCTGAGATGGGAGAGGTTAAGATCTTCAAGGCCACGTACAGAGAGACAGAGGAACACCTTCAACACCACCCTGCTGGCTGAGATGGGAGAGGTTTATGCCCATGTGTAAAAAGGTAGGGATTAGGGAAGACAAAGGAATAGGGGACATCCTGCAGACTATGCCAAATGTAACCAAGACTTCCTGTCCCTTCTTCCTCTGAGAAATGCTTGAAGAAAGAAGACGGCCATCTTGGCTGATGATAATGGACGTTGATGGACTACTGATGATGTCAGTTGTTGATGTTTGATGTTCTACTTACTACTTACCTGCTATATGTAGTACTTTATTGTTTACTTAGTTGTTACATGTAGTTTGTATTGATAATATTATTAATGTATTTACTTTGCTGTCTTGTTCCATTTTGTATTAAAATATAATTTGTTATGGATATAAAGTCTCTAGTAAAAGTCGACACACTCTTTGCACATTCAACCTTTTGCCGCCCTAAACTTATCAAAACATGTATTACATTGAATTTCTTTCCTACCAATCTGCACAACCAACTCCACATCTTCAAAAGTAAAATAGAAATTATAGAAAATGTTCCAAATTAAATAAAAAAATTGTCTTCACCTCCCCCAGAGTTAATACTTGGTGGAAGAACCTTTGGCAGCCATTACAGCTGTGGATCATTGTGAATAAGATCCTACCGACTTTACACAACTCTTAGGGAAACAGACACTCAGTCGGCCAGTTTATTAGGTACACCTATGTAGCACCAGGTCAGACCCCCCCCCCCCCCCCTTTGCCACCAGAACAGTCTGAATTCTTCGGGGCGTGGATTCTACAAGGTGTGGCGTTCAAAGAACAGAAATTGGACAGCTCTCCGGTAAATAACCATACATTGACGTATTTTTATTGCCGAACAACCGTTTGGGGTATGAGCCCTTCTTCGGCGTGCAAGGCAATGGCAACCAATGTCACAACAACAAAACCTCACAGGTGAGAGCATCCTTCTAAATTCCAAGTCAGTATCGGCCCAATCAAGACATCCCAGCAGAGGAAGCTGTGTGGGGAAACATGACAATCAAGTAAAGACACGTAGACGCACAATTACAATTACATTATGATGTCATTTACCGGTCATTATGATGTCATTACCTGGTCATTATGATGTCATTAGCGGTCATTATGATGTCATTTACCGGTCATTATGATGTCGTTACCTGGTCATTATGATGTCATTACCTGTCATTATGATGTCATTACCTGTCATTATGATGTCATTACCTGTCATTACCGGTCATTATGATGTCATTACTGGTCATTATGATGTCATTACCAGTCTTTATGATGTCATTACCTAAATGTTTGGTCTGTTTAGAACATACTAGAAAAAGACCATTCCTCATTGAGAACTGCTGGAGTGATCAAGCGATCTATCCAATGTGTCTCTCTTTGGTGAAGAAATGTATCCCCATCTCCTCCACTAGGTGGCGCCTTCACCAATTCAACACCCATATAACGAAAGGTACTTAGTTCATGATTACGGCTGTTGAAATGCCTGGCAACAGGTGGTTTCTCATCATGATTACGGCTGTTGAAATGCCTGGCAACAGGTGGTTTTTCATCATGATTATGGCTGTTGAAATGCCTGGCAACAGGTGGTTTTTCATCATGATTACGGCTGTTGAAATGCCTGGCAACAAGTGGTTTCTCATCATGATTACGGCTGTTGAAATGCCTGGCAACAGGTGGTTTTTCATCATGATTACGGCTGTTGAAATGCCTGGCAACAGGTGGTTTTTCATCATGATTACGGCTGTTGAAATGCCTGGCAACAGGTGGTTTCTCATCATGATTACGGCTGTTGAAATGCCTGGCAACAGGTGATTTCTCATCATGATTACGGCTGTTGAAATACCTGGCAACAGGTGGTTTCTCATCATGATTACGGCTGTTGAAATGCCTGGCAACAGGTGATTTCTCATCATGATTACGGCTGTTGAAATGCCTGGCAACAGGTGGTTTCTCATCATGATTACGGCTGTTGAAATGCCTGGCAACAGGTGGTTTCTCATCATGATTACGGCTGTTGAAATGCCCGGCAACAGGTGATTTCTCATCATGATTACGGCTGTTGAAATGCCTAACAACAGGTGGTTTCTCATCATGATTACGGCTGTTGAAATGCCTAGCAACAGGTGGTTTCTCATCATGATTACGGCTGTTGAAATGCCTGGCAACAGGTGGTTTTTCATCACCGTTGTGACTGGAGCTCCTACGCTCACATATCTTTGTCTGGTGTTGACGTTTGGTCTCACGGTACCCACATAACAAAAGGTTACAGGAAGACTATACAGGAGATATCCAACACGTTACATGTTATTCTACCTCAAACCTTTATCCTCTGACCGTAATGAGGATGGAGTAGAGCGTGTCCTCCTCATGGCATAACAGGAAATGCAGTTGTGACAAAGGGAAATTTGCCATCTGGTATGATAGACGTGAAATGCAATGCCTTTTTTTCTTAGGCAAATCTTACCTTACTAAACAATCCCCCCTTGTTTCTTTTTGGTGGGGGGGGGGGGGGGACGCTGAGTAATATGTACCAGTGTCTATTAACCCCTTCCTTGATCAACCTTGAGACGGGACTGTAGGTGGGAACCAAAGTTGCAGAGAGGGAAGAGAGGAATTCTGTTGACATGGATGACATCATGCATTCAGCTCAGTTTGTCTTCCTCTCTTTTTAAGGAAATTTGTCCAATAAGTCTTCTTTATACCGTCTTGCTTTAAATCGTTCACGTAAATCTTTGGTATGTACATCAAATGATAAATCAGAGTTACAAAATATGCCTAATGCGGAAGAGTTTTTTTTTATATAGGGTTAACTATTTATTAATGAGGGTGTTTGATAACTGCTGATATGAAGAAAGGGATTTCTATCCATGTCTTTTCTATACATCTCAGTGTGTAAGCCATTGTTATCTTTCTTAACCGAAACATCCAAAAAAGGAAACATGTTCTTTATCGGATACTAACGTAAATTTAATGGACGGAATCCTGCAATTCAAGATCATATCACCTGACCAAATCAACAAAATATCATCGATATATCTCAAACATTTTCATAAACTTAGAATAGGGATTATTATCAGATACAAAGTCCAACTGAACTTTCAACATAAATAAATTAGCATAATTAAGCGGAACTGGCGACCCCATTGTCACGTCCTGACCATAGTAAGTGGTTATTTTCTATGGTAGAGTAGGTCAGGGCGTGACAATGGGGTGTTTGTCTGTGTTTTGTATTTCTATGTTCAGTTTCTAGTTTTGTATTTCTATGTTGGTTTTCTTTGGTAATGATCTCCAATTAGAGGCAGCCGGTTGACGTTGTCTCTAATTGGAGGTCATATTTAAGGTGATGTTTGCACCACCTGTTTTTGTGGGTGATTCATTTTTGAATAGTGTGTTTTCCTCTCTGCGTCACGGTTTGGTGTTTTTTTCATTGCAGGAATCTGTTGCAGCTCCAGTCAACTACAAAACCCACAATGGCATACCATCTCTCTGGGGCCAGCAAACGTACCTGAACACGATAATACCGCGGTCGATGTCAGCATGTGAAGTAGCTAGCTAGCTGTAAAAATCATCGCCTTTAACAAACGGAACCACACAATTTAGGAGTCTACAATCTCTACATGTTCAAGATGCAGATCGTCTGCTATGCAGTGGGTAGGCTCTGACATTGCTACAAACAATACAGGACGTGACGTCACGACACAGGAAGTTGGACAATAAAGGCTGTCATGTGAACGGCTCTGAGGGCAAGTGGAGAGAGAAGAGAAAGTGACATTGCAACGATGATAGTCGGAGGAAAAAACAAAGTTGAATAATTTGGTGTGAGATCACATCTCAGTGAAATACATACCTTTGTCATGACGATATAGACAGATGGATGTGTCCTAAACCAGTCTGTCCATACTATCTATCGATATAGACAGATGGACGTGTCCTAAACCAGTCTGTCCATACTATCTATCGATATAGACAGATGGACGTGTCCTAAACCAGTCTGTCCATACTATCTATCGATATAGACAGATGGACGTGTCCTAAACCAGTCTGTCCATACTATCTATCGATATAGACAGATGGACGTGTCCTAAACCAGTCTGTCCATACTATCTATCGATATAGACAGATGGACGTGTCCTAAACCAGTCTGTCCATACTATCTATCGATATAGACAGATGGACGTGTCCTAAACCAGTCTGTCCATACTATCTATCGATATAGACAGATGGACGTGTCCTAAACCAGTCTGTCCATACTATCTATCGGCTGATTTGGTGATCTGGACCGTCGTTGTTTTAACAGTTCGTTTTTCTCCAGTGACGAGAACCTTATCGTGAAAGATTTCGGGCAACAAAACGATTTTCCTGATTTCACAGACGGACCCACTTCGAAGTTAATAAATCACGGTGACGATTGTTATTTTGACCCACTGATAGAACATAGACTCACCAAAATTGATAGGAGTTTCGTTCTTTAGTGGACTATCCCTTTAAGGTCAAGGGAGGCTCAGCCCACCTCCACTCACTTCTGCAGCTTCCTGAAGGTGTCCGTCAGGGATTTGGACCCGCCCTCGTCTGCCCTTTCGACGCCCCCCCCCTCCCCCCCCCCCCCGAGAAAGATCCATGAAGACATAACTCATCCATCAATCATCCTGAGACATCTTAAGACATACCTCATCCTCTCTGTCATCCTTCATCCTATTTCAGTCTCACTAAGTGGTGATATGGGTTTCCCATAGATTTCCTCTTGGCTGGGGATACCCCTCAATCTCCCATTCCATAAAGCTATGCTTCCAACACAGCTACATTAGTCATTGACCTCACCGTAATGTAGACAGTGGTATTTTAGTGATCCAAACGAACCCGGGAACCAGAGAACTCCCTGTTTTTAATTAGCCCTCATTTCTAAGTGTCCCCTACAAGGAGGCTAAATCAGACCCAGAGGATAAGACTGTTACTAAACCTGCTCCAGATATACCAGAGACAAGGCAACAAAGGTCACGACTCAGGACAGATATTACAAGCCACATACACTGAGTGGACAAAACATTAAGAACACCTACTCCAGATATACCAGAGTCAAGCCAACACAGGTCACGACTCAGGACAGATATTACAAGCCACATACACTGAGTGGACAAAACATTAAGAACACCTACTCCAGATATACCAGAGTCAAGCCAACACAGGTCACGACTCAGGACAGATATTACATGGATTGTATTTGTGTTGTTGTGTATGTGTTGTTGTGACTGTAGCCTTCATGAAATGTTGGAGTATTCAGACTGTAGCCTTCATGACATGTTGGGAGTATTCAGACTGTAGCCTTCATGAAATGTTGGAGTATTCAGACTGTAGCCTTCATGAAATGTTGTGAGTATTCAGACTGTAGCCTTCATGAAATGTTGGAGTATTCAGACTGTAGCCTTCATGAAATGTTGGAGTATTCAGACTGTAGCCTTCATGAAATGTTGGGAGTATTCAGACTGTAGACTATAATTTGAATTACTATAATTTGAATTACTTCAGGGATTCTTGAAATACGGGACAATCAGAACAAAACAAAAATCACCAAAAAAATTGTTCTTAATATTAACAACATTTGATAAATTCTATATTTTGATAAACCAAAGTATCAGCTATCACTATCACACATGTAAAGGAACCGTCTCCTAATTTATTGGGGCAGAGGCGATGTCATACATTATTTTTACCCCCCCCCAACGTAAAAGATATCTTCACACACCCCTCTCATAGAAACAAATATTACCTTCTCGACCACAAATAACAATAACTGTAGCAACCCTGTGTTTATAAACGTGGATATCGACTTTTGCCACGTTCAATACCACGCAGGTGCTACGATCGTCGTAAGGAGGAGACCAAGGTGCAGCGTGGTAAGTGCTCATCATAATTTTTATTATAACTCAGAACACTAAACAAAACAACAAAGGCAAACGAACGTCACGTTCTTTTCTTTTCTTACTGAGCTGTACGAAAACAAGATCCCACAACTGAAGGAGTGGGGAGAAAGGGCTGCCTAAGTATGGTTCCCAATCAGAGACAACGAAAGACAGCTGCCTCCGATTAGGAACCATACTCAGCCAAAACACAAAGAAATACACAAACTAGATTGCCCACCCCACATCACACCCTGACCTAACCAAAATAGAGGAAGTAAAACGTCTCTCAATGGTCAGGGCGTGACAGCAGGGGCCAGAAGATTGAGAGTTCGCCGACCACCACGGACGGACAAGCTAACTTTCCCTGCCTGTTTTCATTGGACCTACACCACGATCAGAGCTGGCTGAGGACAATGATCAGCAAGGTGGAAATCTGACTGTCAACCGTTTTAATGCACCACAACCGAAAGCAAAGCATAGCGACATTGGGCGCTTCAACATCATGGTTTATGTTTTTCGACACCACCATCTGGATGAACGTACGCAGGTTGCCTACAGGAGACTTTTGATGTAGCCTGATCAGATTAAAACATTGTGACTGTTTGTTTTTGTGCCACACATAAAAGGTAATACATTTTAAAAGTTAAATGACAAATGTTTAGGCTATATTGAAGCGTTAGGTTCTAGGTGCGTGAGAAGGAGCTGATCGCAGGGCCTGAAACTAACTTTTTGTGTCCAGCAGCCAATGTGCCAGGTCGATTTAAAAAAATGGACCAGCCACTCAGATTTTTTACCAGCCTAAATATTTTTCTGCCATAATTACACCCAAAAAACTGATGAGCATGCTTTGTAATGTTTCTAAAACAATAAATGTATTACTAGTAAGAAGTAATGTGGTATATTGCCAATTTTTTTGTGATTTGAGTCTTTTAACCAAAATATCACACAGATCAGACAAACAAAAATGTTCAGCTGCCCCTTTAAGGACGGGAGGTTACCGTGGTAATGTGCCTGTGAGATTCTGACTAGTAGCTGACTTCTCTTTGCTAGCAGTCGAAACAAACTGAAACACTGAAAAACAACCTGGCTGCTGAACAAGACAAGAAACACTTTCAAGTAAATTAGAGCAACGTTTATTATGCCTGTGGCAGCGCTTCTAAAACAATCAGTCTTTCAGCACTTCGCTCACAGTGCTCACAGCTGCTCACAGCCCACAAGCCCAAAAGCCAGGCAGTGTTGCTGCACGACGAGGGTTTTAGGATTCCTAATTCTTTGTGTGATTACCAGCTATGAAACAAAATGGCAGAAATCATTTGAAAAAACGGCTACTACACAGTTTATTTTGCCATAAATGTGCTCATACTTGACTTTTGAACTTTATTTTAATTTGCAAATGCCAGCGGAATGCTGGCACTGTGTAGCCCTGACCCCTGACCCCTCACCACCCGCCAACGTGACTGATGAAATAAACATCTTTACCCGCCATTGCCAAAAATCTACCCACATTTGGCGGGTGGCTGGTGTTAATTTCAGGCCCTGTCCTCAGTTGCTTCATGACTCTAAAACCTAATTAAAATAAACATATTTGAACCAAAATTCATATCCTATCTTAGTATATCAGGGAGATGGAGTTGACAGTTTACGGTGACTTCAATATTGTTTGTTTAAATCTAAAATGTGTTTGTGTGTGTGTTTCAGATGGTTCCGTCTCTAAATATAGAGTTGGGTTGGTGTGATGAAGGATTCTGATTCTGATAAAGTCTTAAAACCTCGACTCTGAGACTTCCTAAGACGCAGTTACAACGATCTTCAACAAGAAGAAGAGAAAAATACTTTAATTAATCCATACGAGATGGAAAAACCAAGACAGAAGAGCGGAGGGTTGACCCCAAAACCCACCGACCCAAATAAATCCAAGGACTGCAGTAGGTAGGTGATGGATTGGTTTGATAAAGGATTTAAAAGTGGCCCGTTTCTGCTCTCTCGTCAACTCCGCTGTGAGGCAGTCCATATGGGGAATGAAAGAGGGCTGTGGAAGGGTGTCTAAGAGGGTAAGGATTTCATTACAGTACTTAGCTTTGACAGGCTGTAAGCGGGGAAAAATATGTTGTTTTCCAAACATGGTTCGGGGAGGGGTGAAGTTAGGGAGAGAGGGGGAGAGAGATAAAAACTCAAGTGTTGGACGCTGTGTTTACAAAGTGTGGGAGAGACTGAAGAGAGTGCTGACTGTACAATTAGTAGCTAACTTGTCATTTCAACATCAGTGCTACTGTATATCAGAGCAGTTGAAGTAAAATAATCGTATCTCAGATTTTTATGGAACCTTCAGGCACAAATCACAAAGATGAGAAGGACACTGCTTTCATGAAAGTAGAGGAGGAGGAGAAGGAGAAAGATGAGGAAGACGAAGAGGAGGAAGATGAAGATGAGGAGGAGGAGGAAGACGATAGCGAGACAACAGTGATAGACGGTGAAGAGGAATCAGATGACAAAGCCAAGGAGACTGAACCCCAGCAGCAGGAGAAGCAGGCCTGGGCCCCCACTACCTACTCCAAGTTTGGTAAAGAGGTGTTCTGCTACGTAGGACAGGAGATCAGCATCTTTGAGGCCTTGGACTCTTACGGTGCTGTCATCTGGCCAGCGGTGAGTCAGTCTACTATTGAACATGACATTCATAGATAACGATGATAGCATTGATGACGATTAGGATGGAAGGAAGGAGGGAGATACCACAGTGGTCTGAAACTCCTGGTTTACAAACCACATCAGGGCTGCAAATCACATTATTCTGGCTTGCAAATGTGCTCTAATTATTATTGTAATCCAGCCAGATTGAGAAGATCCAACAGTTGGAATCTTTAATCTCACTCAACCTGTATAAGAATGACTGCCAGGGAAGGAAAATTCACTAATCAGACTTCCTAAATCATATGAACTGAAACAGCCATCTCAGTAACAGTGGCAATAAGTCAAACTTGTAATTAGTTTAGAAAAATGAATGTTATTTAATTTTGTGTAGCATAAGATTAATCACTCAATGTATATGCAGAAACACAGGTATTGAAACCAACAATTCTGAAATTCAACCTACAATAGAGCATGCTGGGAAATATGATGAGGATGGATGCGGTATTAAAGTGTTTTTTATTAAACATGAATTTGTAATTTTACTCAACAAGCTTGTTCAAATTCAGCTCACTTCGAGGACTTAACAAAGTAGCTCAAATTCTTTTCCTTTTGAAGTCCAATGAACTCACAGAATAATGATGATTAATGAAGTTCTAACAACAATAATGATGGTTTCTATAGTAACTATGGATGAAGTTCTAACAACTATAATGATGGTATCTATAGTAACTATGGTTGAAGTTCAAACAACTATAATGATGGTTTCTATAGTAACTATGGTTGAAGTTCTAACAACTATAATGATGGTTTCTATAGTAACTGATGTTGAAGTTCTAACAACTATAATGATGGTTTCTATAGTAACTATGGTTGAAGTTCTAACAACTATAATGATGGTTTCTATAGTAACTATGGTTGAAGTTCTAACAACTATAATGATGGTTTCTATAGTAACTATGGATGAAGTTCTAACATCTATAATGATGGTTTCTATAGTAACTATGGTTGAAGTTCTAACAACTATAATGATGGTATCTATAGCAACTATGGATGAAGTTCTAACAACTATAATGATGGTTTCTATAGTAACTATGGTTGAAGTTCTAACAACTATAATGATGGTTTCTATAGTAACTATGGATGAAGTTCTAACATCTATAATGATGGTTTCTATAGTAACTGGTTGAAGTTCTACCAACTACAATGATGGTTTCTATAGTAACTATGGTTGAAGTTCTAACAACTATAATGATGGTTTCTATAGTAACTATGGTTGAAGTTCTAACAACTACAATGATGGTTTCTATAGTAACTATGGATGAAGTTCTAACAACTATAATGATGGTATCTATAGTAACTATGGTTGAAGTTCAAACAACTATAATGATGGTTTCTATAGTAACTATGGTTGAAGTTCTAACAACTATAATGATGGTTTCTATAGTAACTATGGTTGAAGTTCTAACAACTATAATGATGGTTTCTATAGTAACTAGAAATTCTAACAACTATAATGATGGTTTCTATAGTAACTATGGTTGAAGTTCTAACAACTACAATGAGGGTTTCTATAGTAACTATGGTTGAAGTTCTAAC
>NC_138307.1:39805000-39887500 GCF_965601325.2 Salmo salar
TCACGGTTGTGACTGGAGCTCCTACGCTCACATATCTTTGTCTGGTGTTGACGTTTGGTCTCACGGTACCCACATAACAAAAGGTTACAGGAAGACTATACAGGAGATATCCAACACGTTACATGTTATTCTACCTCAAACCTTTATCCTCTGACCGTAATGAGGATGGAGTAGAGCGTGTCCTCCTCATGGCATAACAGGAAATGCAGTTGTGACAAAGGGAAATTTGCCATCTGGTATGATAGACGTGAAATGCAATGCCTTTTTTTCTTAGGCAAATCTTACCTTACTAAACAATCCCCCGTTGTTTTTTTTTGGGGGGGGGGGGTGGGGACGCTGAGTAATATGTACCAGTGTCTATTAACCCCTTCCTTGATCAACCTTGAGACGGGACTGTAGGTGGGAACCAAAGTTGCAGAGAGGGAAGAGAGGAATTCTGTTGACATGGATGACATCATGCATTCAGCTCAGTTTGTCTTCCTCTCTTTTTAAGGAAATTTGTCCAATAAGTCTTCTTTATACCGTCTTGCTTTGAATCGTTCACGTAAATCTTTGGTATGTACATCAAATGATAAATCAGAGTTACAAAATATGCCTAATGCGGAAGAGTTTTTTTTTATATAGGGTTAACTATTTATTAATGAGGGTGTTTGATAACTGCTGATATGAAGAAAGGGATTTCTATCCATGTCTTTTCTATACATCTCAGTGTGTAAGCCATTGTTATCTTTCTTAACCGAAACATCCAAAAAAGGAAACATGTTCTTTATCGGATACTAACGTAAATTTAATGGACGGAATCCTGCAATTCAAGATCATATCACCTGACCAAATCAACAAAATATCATCGATATATCTCAAACATTTTCAGAAACTTAGAATAGGGATTATTATCGGATTCAAAGTCCAACTGAACTTTCCCCATAAATAAATTAGCATAATTAAGCGGAACTGGCGACCCCATTGTCACGTCCTGACCATAGTAAGTGGTTATTTTCTATGGTAGAGTAGGTCAGGGCGTGACAATGGGGGTGTTTGTCTGTGTTTTGTATTTCTATGTTCAGTTTCTAATTTTGTATTTCTATGTTGGTTTTGTTTGGTAATGATCTCCAATTAGAGGCAGCCGGTTGACGTTGTCTCTAATTGGAGGTCATATTTAAGGTGATGTTTGCACCACCTGTTTTTGTGGGTGATTAATTTTTGAATAGTGTGTTTTTCCTCTCTGCGTCACGGTTTGTTGTTTTTTGTGTATTCGAGTATTTAGTGTATTGCATTTAGTTTCACGGTAAATAAAATATGTGGAACTACGAACACGCTGCATTTTGGTCCGATCCTTTGAACAGCCTGACACCCATAGCAATTCCTTGAACTGATAATAACAGTCTTCAAACTTAAAATAATTATTCGCCAATATTTAATTAGTCAAGCTCAACAGGAAGTCAGTGGGGGTGATCAAATCAAATCAAATCAAATTTATTTTTATATAGCCCTTCGTACATCAGCTGATATTCTCAAAGTGCTGTACAGAAACCCAGCCTAAAACCCCAAACAGCAAGCAAAGCATGTGAAAGAAGCACGGTGGCTAGGAAAAACTCCCTAGGAAAAACTCCCTAGAAAGGCCAAAAACCTAGGAAGAAACCTAGAGAGGAACCAGGCTATGAGGGGTGGCCAGTCCTCTTCTGGCTGTGCAGGGTGGATATTAAAACAGAACATGGTCAAAATGTTAAAATGTTAAAATGTTCATAAATGACCAGCATGGTCAAATAATAATAATCATAGTAGTTGTCGAGGGTGCAACAAGCACGTCCGGTGAACAGGTCAGGGTTCCATAGCCGCAGGCAGAACAGTTGAAACTGGAGCAGCAGCACGGCCAGGTGGACTGGGGACAGCAAGGAGTCATCATACCAGGTAGTCCTGAGGCATGGTCCTAGGGCTCAGGTCCTCCGAGAGAAAGACAGAAAGAGAGAAAGAGAGAATTAGAGAGAGCATATTTAAATACACACAGGACACCGGATAAGACAAGAGAAATACTCCAGATGTAACAGACTGACCCTAGCCCCCCGACACATAAACTACTGCAGCATAAATACTGGAGGCTGAGACAGGAGGGATCAGAAGACACTGTGGCCCCATCCGATGATACCCCCGGACAGGGCCAAACAGGCAGGATATAACCCCACCCACTTTGCCAAAGCACAGCCCCCACACCACTAGAGGGATGTCTCCAACCACCAACTTACCGTCCTAAGACAAGGCCGAGTATAGCCCACAACGATCTCCGCCATGGCACAACCCAAGGGGGGGGGGGGGGGGGGCGCCAACCCAGACAGGAAGACCACGTCAGTGACTCAACCCACTCAAGTGACGCACCCCTCCCATGGACGGCATGGAAGAACACCAGTAGGCCAGTGACTCAGCCTCTGTAAAAGGGTTAGAGGCAGAGAATCCCAGTGGAAAGAGGGGAACCGGCAAGGCAGAGACAGCAAGGGCGGTTCGTTGCTCCAGCCTTTCCGTTCACCTTCACACTCCTGGGCCAGACTATACTTAATCATAGGACCTACTGAAGAGATAAGTCTTCAGTAAAGACTTAAAGGTTGAGACTGAGTCTGCGTCTCTCACATTGGTAGGCAGACCATTCCATAAAAATGGAGCTCTATAGGAGAAAGCCCTACCTCCAGCCGTTTGCTTAGAAATTCTAGGGACAATTAGGAGGCCTGCGTCTTGTGACCGTAGCGTACGTGTAGGTATGTACGGCAGGACCAAATCGGAAAGATAGGTAGGAGCAAGCCCATGTAATGCTTTGTAGGTTAGCAGTAAAACCTTGAAATCAGCCCTTGCCTTAACAGGAAGCCAGTGTAGGGAGGCTAACACTGGAGTAATATGATCAAATTTTTTGTGATCCAGTTTTGTTATTTGATTCAAATATTGTTTCATGACAAGGCTAGAGACGTCCATAATACACAACAAGTCATTCGAGTCCACTGAACAAGTCTCTAACTTCTTCAAAAAAGTATGTTGTGTGCTTGAGGTAAGAGGGCAACATATGCACCAAATCCCTAATGTGACAGTCCACATATTGAGAAAGTGGCTCAGTTAGGGATTTATTACCCGAAACAATTGGTTGGCCTGTAGTTCAATTGGTATCAATGGACCTAACGTGTGGTAGGAAAACATTCCCCCAGACCATTACACCACCGCCACCAGCCTGTACCGTTGACAGCAGGCAGGACGGGGACATGGACTCAAGCTTGTAGCTGTTTTTAGCTGATGGGAATGGAACCCGGTCGTCTGCTGCAATAGCCAATCCGTGACAAGGACCGACGAGTTGTGCATTCTAACGTTGAATCAATCAGTAACTGAATGTCTCGATGCCTGTTTGCCTGCTTTATATAGCGAGCCACGGCCACATGACTCAATGTCTGTATGAGCGAACCAGTTTTTTGTTAACTGACCATTGTAGATGTATATCCATTGTTTTTTGTCAAAATTGCTCAAGCTCAGTAAAATTAGGTCGGGAATCATTGATGGACAGTAATATTCAAACCTTGTCTCTGATTTTCCAGCAAATTTAAGTCAGTCCTGAGACTGGACCACTCAGAAACACTCAACACCTCTTTAGAAAGTCATTCTTGTGTGTAACTTTGGTATTAAAATGTCTGTAATGTCCCAGTGAAAAATCAAAGTCTGTCCCCCAGAGTTAAGTTTTCAGACGACTGAGACAGGGTTTCCTCTGTCCAGTTCAGATGTAGAAGAGTGTGTAGTTCTCCTGATGCATTATGGGAAGTCAGTTCTCTGGGAAGGTGGCACAGCGGATCCAGCTGAAACACACAGGACGTGATGTCACCATACCCGGAAGTGAGGTCAAAACACAGGACGTGAGGTCACAATACAGGACGTGATGTCACGACACAGGAAGTTGGACAATAAAGGCTCTGAGCTTACTTTGATGCTCTTTGTTATTAAAGGAATAATCCACACAAGTAACACTCATTCCTATGATTTACAGTGTTAAATAACACTCATTCCGATGATTTACAGCGTTAAACACTAATTTAATTCGTTTCATTTTGTCACTATAATTAGGTTGGTAGCAATGTGTGAAAATCGTTGCAGAAATCTGTTGCGGCTCCAGTCAACTACAAAACCCACAATGGTGTACCATCTCTCTGGGGCCAGCAAACGTACCTGAACACGATAATACCGCGGTCGATGTCAGCATGTGAAGTAGCTAGCTAGCTGTAAAAATCATCGCCTTTAACAAACGGAACGATACATTTTAGGAGTCTACAATCTCTACATGTTCAAGATGCAGATTGTATGCAGTGGATAGGCTCTGACATTGCTCCGGCAAAAGCCCTTTTTAGGGCCACAAACAATACAGGACGTGATGTCACGACACAGGAAGTTGGACAATAAAGGCTGACGTGAACGGCTCTGAGGGCAAGTGGGAAGAGAAAAGAAAGTGACATTGCAACGATGATAGTTGGAGCGAAAAACTAAGTTGTATATATTATTATTATATATTATATATATATATATATATTATTATATTATATTATATTATTATTATATATTATATTGATATAGACAGATGGACGTGTCCTAAACCAGTCTGTCCATACTATCTATCGATATAGACAGATGGACGTGTCCTAAACCAGTCTGTCCATACTATCTATCGATATAGACAGATGGACGTGTCCTAAACCAGTCTGTCCATACTATCTATCGATATAGACAGATGGACGTGTCCTAAACCAGTCTGTCCATACTATCTATCGATATAGACAGATGGACGCGTCCTAAACCAGTCTGTCCATACTATCTATCGATATAGACAGATGGACGCGTCCTAAACCAGTCTGTCCATACTATCTATCGATATAGACAGATGGACGCGTCCTAAACCAGTCTGTCCATACTATCTATCGATATAGACAGATGGACGTGTCCTAAACCAGTCTGTCCATACTATCTATCGATATAGACAGATGGACGTGTCCTAAACCAGTCTGTCCATACTATCTATCGGCTGATTTGGTGATCTGGACCGTCGTTGTTTTAACAGTTCGTTTTTCTCCAGTGACGAGAACCTTATCGTGAAAGATTTCGGGCAACAAAACGATTTTCCTGATTTCACAGACGGACCCACTTCGAAGTTAATAAATCACGGTGACGATTGTTATTTTGACCCACTCATAGAACATAGACTCACCAAAATTGATAGGAGTTTCATTCTGGAGTGGACTATCCCTTTAAGGTCAAGGGAGGGTCAGCCCACCTCCACTCACTTCTGCAGCTTCCTGAAGGTGTCCGTCAGGGATTTGGCCCCGCCCTCGTCTGCCCTTTCGACGCCCCCCCCCCCTCCCCCCCCCCCCCCGAGAAAGATCCATGAAGACATAACTCATCCATCAATCATCCTGAGACATCTTAAGACATACCTCATCCTCTCTGTCATACCTCATCCTATTTCAGTCTCACTAAGTGGTGATATGGGATTCCCATAGATTTCCTCTTGGCTGGGGATACCCCTCAATCTCCCATTCCATAAAGCTATGCTTCCAACACAGCTACATGAGTCATTGACCTCACCGTAATGTAGACAGTGGTATTTTAGTGATCCAAACGAACCCGGGATCCAGAGAACTCCCTGTTTTTAATTAGCCCTCATTTCTAAGTGTCCCCTACAAGGAGGCTAAATCAGACCCAGAGGATAAGACTGTTACTAAACCTGCTCCAGATATACCAGAGTCAAGGCAACACAGGTCACGACTCAGGACAGATATTACAGCCACATATACTGAGTGTACAAAACATTAAGAACACCTGGTCCAGATATACCAGAGTCAAGCCAACACAGGTCACGACTCAGGACAGATATTACAAGCCACATACACTGAGTGGACAGAACATTAAGAACACCTGGTCCAGATATACCAGAGTCAAGCCAACACAGGTCACGACTCAGGACAGATATTACATGGATTGTATTTGTGTTGTTGTGTATGTGTTGTTTAGACTGTAGCCTTCATGAAATGTTGGAGTATTCAGACTGTAGCCTTCATGAAATGTTGTGAGTATTCAGACTGTAGCCTTCATGAAATGTTGTGAGTATTCAGACTGTAGCCTTCATGAAATGTTGGAGTATTCAGACTGTAGCCTTCATGAAATGTTGGGATTATTCAGACTGTAGCCTTCATGAAATGTTGTGAGTATTCAGACTGTAGACTTCATGAAATGTTGGGAGTATTCATACTGTAATCTTCATGAAAGTAGTATTCAGACAGTATGGATAACTTTCGTTCCAGGTTCTGTTTCTGTTCCTTAACAATGTTCATTATTTTCCGGGGTTTTTGGTTCTGTTCCCGGAACCGGTTCCAACCCCATGATTTTGACACCAATCTTTTAGAGAATAATTTGAATTACTTCAGGGATTCTTGAAATACGGGACAATCAGAACAAAACAAAAATCACAAAAAATATGTTCTTAATATTAACAACATTTGATAAATTCTATATTTTGATAAACCAAAGTATCAGCTATCACTATCACACATGTAAAGGAACCGTCTCCTAATTTATTGGGGCAGAGGCGATGTCATACATTATTTTTACCCCCCTCCCAAAGTAAAAGATATCTTCACACACCCCTCTCATAGAAACAAATATTACCTTCTCGACCAGAAATAACAATAACTGTAGCAACCCTGTGTTTATAAACGTGGATACCGACTTTTGCCACGTTCAATACCACGCAGGTGCTACGATCGTCGTAAGGAGGAGACCAAGGTGCAGCGTGGTAAGTGCTCATCATAAATTTTATTATAACTCAGAACACTAAACAAAACAACAAACAAAGGCAAACGAACGTCACGTTCTTTTCTTTTCTTTTCTTACTGAGCTGTACGAAAACAAGATCCCACAACTGAAGGAGTGGGGAGAAAGGGCTGCCTAAGTATGGTTCCCAATCAGAGACAACGAAAGACAGCTGCCTCCGATTAGGAACCATACTCAGCCAAAACACAAAGAAATACACAAACTAGATTGCCCACCCCACATCACACCCTGACCTAACCAAAATAGAGGAAGTAAAACGTCTCTCAAAGGTCAGGGCGTGACAGCAGGGGCCAGAAGATTGAGAGTTCGCCGACCACCACGGACGGACAAGCTAACTTTCCCTGCCTGTTTTCATTGGACCGACACCACGATCAGAGCTGGCTGAGGACAATGATCAGCAAGGTGGAAATCTGACTGTCAACCGTTTTAATGCACCACAACCGAAAGCAAAGCATAGCGACATTGGGCGCTTCAACATCATGGTTTATGTTTTTTGACACCACCATCTGGATGAACGTACACAGGTTGCCTACAGGAGACTTTTGATGTAGCCTGATCAGATTAAAACATTGTGACTGGTTGTGTTTGTGCCACACATAAAAGGTAATACATTTTAAAAGTTAAATGACAAATGTTTAGGCTATATTGAAGCGTTAGGTTCTAGGTGCGTGAGAAGGAGCTGATCGCAGGGCCTGAAACTAACTTTTTGTGTCCAACAGCCAATGTGGCAGGTCGATTTAAAAAAATGGACCAGCCACTCAGATTTTTTAACCAGCCTAAATATTTTTCTGCCATAATTACACCCAAAAAACTGATGAGCATGCTTTGTAATGTTTCTAAAACAATAAATGTATTACTAGTAAGAAGTAATGTGGTATATTGCCAATTTTTTTGTGATTTGAGTCTTTTAACCAAAATATCACACAGATCAGACAAACAAAAATGTTCAGCTGCCCCTTTAAGGACGGGAGGTTACCGTGGTAATGTGCCTGTGAGATTCTGACTAGTAGCTGACTTCTCTTTGCTAGCAGTCGAAACAAACTGAAACACTGAAAAACAACCTGGCTGCTGAACAAGACAAGAAACACTTTCAAGTAAATTAGAGCAACGTTTATTATGCCTGTGGCAGCGCTTCTAAAACAATCAGTCTTTCAGCACTTCGCTCACAGTGCTCACAGCTGCTCACAGCCCACAAGCCCAAAAGCCAGGCAGTGTTGCTGCACGACGAGGGTTTTAGGATTCCTAATTCTTTGTGTGATTACCAGCTATGAAACAAAATGGCAGAAATCATTTGAAAAAACGGCTACTGCACAGTTTATTTTGCCATAAATGTGCTCATACTTGACTTTTGAACTTTATTTTAATTTGCAAATGCCAGCGGAATGCTGGCACTGTGTAGCCCTGACCCCTGACCCCTCACCACCCGCCAACGTGACTGATGAAATAAACATCTTTACCCGCCATTGCCAAAAATCTACCCACATTTGGCGGGTGGCTGGTGTTAATTTCAGGCCCTGTCCTCAGTTGCTTCATGACTCTAAAACCTAATTAAAATAAACATATTTGAACCAAAATTCATATCCTATCTTAGTATATCAGGGAGATGGAGTTGACAGTTTACGGTGACTTCAATATTGTTTGTTTAAATCTAAAATGTGTTTGTGTGTGTGTTTCAGATGGTTCCGTCTCTAAATATAGAGTTGGGTTGGTGTGATGAAGGATTCTGATTCCGATAAAGTCTTAAAACCTCGACTCTGAGACGACCCTGCAGGATTCTGATAAAGTCTTAAAACCTCGACTCTGAGACTTCCTAAGACGCAGTTACAACGATCTTCAACAAGAAGAAGAGAAAAATACTTTAATTAATCCATACGAGATGGAAAAACCAAGACAGAAGAGCGGAGGGTTGACCCCAAAACCCACCGACCCAAATAAATCCAAGGACTGCAGTAGGTAGGTGATGGATTGGTTTGATAAAGGATTTAAAAGTGGCCCGTTTCTGCTCTCTCGTCAACTCCGCTGTGAGGCAGTCCATATGGGGAATGAAAGAGGGCTGTGGAAGGGTGTCTAAGAGGGTAAGGATTTCATTACAGTACTTAGCTTTGACAGGCTGTAAGCGGGGAAAAATATGTTGTTTTCCAAACATGGTTCGGGGAGGGGTGAAGTTAGGGAGAGAGGGGGAGAGAGATAAAAACTCAAGTGTTGGACGCTGTGTTTACAAAGTGTGGGAGAGACTGAAGAGAGTGCTGACTGTACAATTAGTAGCTAACTTGTCATTTCAAAATCAGTGCTACTGTATATCAGAGCAGTTGAAGTAAAATAATCGTATCTCAGATTTTTATGGAACCTTCAGGCACAAATCACAAAGATGAGAAGGACACTGCTTTCATGAAAGTAGAGGAGGAGGAGAAGGAGAAAGATGAGGAAGACGAAGAGGAGGAAGATGAAGATGAGGAGGAGGAGAAAGACGATAGCGAGACAACAGTGATAGACGGTGAAGAGGAATCAGATGACAAAGCCAAGGAGACTGAACCCCAGCAGCAGGAGAAGCAGGCCTGGGCCCCCACTACCTACTCCAAGTTTGGTAAAGAGGTGTTCTGCTACGTAGGACAGGAGATCAGCATCTTTGAGGCCTTGGACTCTTACGGTGCTGTCATCTGGCCAGCGGTGAGTCAGTCTACTATTGAACATGACATTCATGGATGGATGTAGGATAACGATTAATTAATATGATGGAGATGGATGATGATGATAATGTTGGAGATGGGGATGATGACGACGGATGGATGGATGGATGGATGGACGGATGGACGGATGGATGAATGGGTGGGTGGATGGATGAATGGGTTGGTGGGTGGATGGATGGATGGATGGATTGAGGGATGGATGGATGGATGAATGGGTGGATGGATGAATGGGTGGGTGGGCGGATGGATGTATGTATGGATGGATGGATGGATGGATGGATGGATGGATGGATGGATGGATGGATGGAGAGATGGATGGGTGGATGGATGGATGGAGGGATGGATGGAGGGATGGATGGATGGATGGTTGGGTGGGTGGGCGGATGGATGGATGGATGGATGGATGGATGGCTGGGTGGGTGGGTGGGCGGATGGATGGATGGATGGATGGATGGGTGAGTGGGTGGATGGATGGATGGATGAATGGAGAGATGGATGGGTGGGCGGGTGCGTGGGTGGGTGGGTGGGTGGGTGGGTGGGTGGGTGGGTGGGTGGATGGATGGATGGATGGATGGATGGGTTGATGGATGCACGATGATAATAATTTGACATTTTGATGTTCTAACAACTATAATGATGGTTTCTATAGTAACTATGGTTGAAGTTCTAACAACTATAATGATGGTTTCTATAGTAACTATGGTTGAAGTTCTAACAACTACAATGATGGTTTCTATAGTAACTATGGTTGAAGTTCTAACAACTATAATGATGGTTTCTATAGTAACTATGGTTGAAGTTCTAACAACTATAATGATGGTTTCTATAGTAACTATGGTTGAAGTTCTAACAACTAATGATGGTTTCTATAGTAACTATGGTTGAAGTTCTAACAACTATAATGATGGTTTCTATAGTAACTATGGTTGAAGTTCTAACAACTGTAATGATGGTTTCTATAGTAACTATGGTTGAAGTTCTAACAACTATAATGATGGTTTCTATAGTAACTATGGTTGAAGTTCTAACAACTATAATGATGGTTTCTATAGTAACTATGGTTGAAGTTCTAACAACTATAATGATGGTTTCTATAGTAACTATGGTTGAAGTTCTAACAACTATAATGATGGTTTCTATAGCAACTATGGTTGAAGTTCTAACAACTGTAATGATGGTTTCTATAGTAACTATAGCTGAAGTTATAACAACTATAATGATGGTTTCTATAGTAACTATGGTTGAAGTTCTAACAACTATAATGATGGTTTCTATAGTAACTATGATTGAAGTTCTAACAACTATAATGATGGTTTCTATAGCAACTATGGTTGAAGTTCTAACAACTATAATGATGGTTTCTATAGTAACTATGGTTGAAGTTCTAACAACTATAATGATGGTTTCTATGGTAAATATGGTTGAAGTTCTAACAACTATTATGTTGGTTTCTATAGTAACTATGGCTGAAGTTTTAACAACTATAATGATGGTTTCTATAGTAACTATGGTTGAAGTTCTAACAACTATAATGATGGTTTCTATAGTAACTGTGGCTGAAGTTCTAACAACTATAATGATGGTTTCTATAGTAACTGTGGTTGCCTGCAGGCGTTGGCTCTGTGTCACTACCTAGAGACCAACGTTGAGCAGGTGAACCTGGTGGACAAGGCAGTGCTGGAGCTAGGAGCAGGCCCTGGCCTAGTGTCTATTGTAGCCACACTCCTAGGTGAGTCTGGGCATTAAATGTACTCATATTGAACATCTGAGAAGATCGGAGAGGTGTAAGTAATATGGCAACATTTCTACCTAGCCTATCAAGGTGGCTAGCAAGGTGGAGGAGGTCCTACCAAGGTGGATAGCAAGGTGGAGGAGGTCCTACCAAGGTGTCTAGCAAGGTGGAGGAGGTCCTGGCAAGGTGGATAGCAAGGTGGAGGAGGTCCTACCAAGGTGGCTAGCTAGGTGGAGGAGGTCCTATCAAGGTGGTTAGCAAGGTGGAGGAGGTCCTATTTGGTGGATAGCAAGGTGGAGGAGGTCCTATCAAAGTGGCTAGCTAGGTGGAGGAGGTCCTATCAAGGTGGATAGCAAGGTGGAGGAGGTCCTATCAAAGTGGCTAGCAAGGTGGAGGAGGTCCTATCAAGGTGGATAGCAAGGTGGAGGAGGTCCTATCAAGGTGGAGGAGGTCCTATCAATGTGGATAGCAAGGTGGAGGAGGTACTATCAAGGTGGAGGAGGTCCTGGCAATGTGGAGGAGGTCCTAGCAAGCTGGATAGCAAAGTGAAGGAGGTCCTGGCAATGTGGAGGAGGTCCTAGCAAGGTGGATAGCAAGGTGGAGGAGGTCCTACCAAGGTGGAGGAGGTCCTATCAAGGTAGAGGAGGTCCTATCAAGGTGGAGGAGGTCCTATCAAGGTGGAGGAGGTCCTATCAAGGTAGAGGAGGTCCTAGCAAGGTGGAGGAGGTCCTGGCAAGGTGGAGGAGGTCCTAGCAAGGTGGATAGCAAGGTGGAGGAGGTCCTATCAAGGTGGAGGAGGTCCTATCAAGGTGGAGGAGGTCCTATCAAGGTGGAGGAGGTCCTGGCAAGGTGGAGGAGGTCCTATCAAGGTGGAGGAGGTCCTATCAAGGTGGAGGAGGTCCTATCAAGGTGGAGGAGGTCCTATCAAGGTGGAGGAGGTCCTATCAAGGTGGCTAGCAAGGTGGAGGAGGTCCTACCAAGGTGGAGGAGGTCCTATCAAGGTGGCTAGCAAGGTGGAGGAGGTCCTACCAAGGTGGAGGAGGTCCTATCAAGGTGGAGGAGGTCCTATCAAGGTGGAGGAGGTCCTAGCAAGGTGGAGGAGGTCCTAGCATTCTATACCACTTACACCTATCCAATCTTTTCAGATCTGCATGGTGTCCTCGGCACTAGACGACTAGAGGCTAGGGGTTGATTGGGTACTGGCCACCTGTGTGTCTGTTAGTTGATTAACAGAGTGCTTCCTGTCCCCAGGTGCCTGGGTCACAGCTACAGACCTACCAGAGATCATTGGTAACCTGAGAGCCAACCTATTCCGTAACACAAGAGGGCGCTGTAGGTACACTCCCCAAGCTGCAGCTCTGTCCTGGGGTCCTGAGGTGGAACGCACCTACCCCAGATCCGTCTATCGCTATGACTACGTGCTGGCGGCTGACGTGGTGTATCACCATGACTACCTGGAAGAGCTGTTGTTCACCATGAGATACTTCTGCCGGCCAGGTTGATTGATTGATTGATTGATTGATTGAACAGTTAAAAAAAATCCCAGAATATTTTATTTATTTTTTATTTCACCTTTATTTAACCAGGTAAGCTAGTGGAATATGGAATAAACAAGCGTACAGTCGATACCACAATATAACACATGAAAGCATTAAATGACGCGTATTTGTAATGTGATCCTCAGGAACCACTCTGATCTGGGCCAACAAGGTCCGCCTCAAAACAGACCTGAGCTTCACAGAGAACTTCCAGAACACCTTCAACACCACACTGCTGGCAGAGATTGGAGAAGTAAACATATTCATGGGCACGTGTCGAGAAACAGAGGAGGAACCAGAGCTGGTCCCAGGAAAACAACAGGAAGAAGAGGAGGAAGAACATGTCACAGAGGAGTGGAAATGGGAAAGGTTTACAGGAAATGGTTTACAGGAAATGGAGGAAGAGTTTAAGACAGATGAAACAACTGAGAATGAGGAAGAAGACGAGACACAGAAGAAGGTACTGAAAGAGGAGAAGGACAGAGAAAACCAGGAAGACTCTCAGGAGGATTGCAGAGACGATGAAGAGCAGCAGAATTCTGCTGGCTCACGTTCTACCTCCGAATCGGAGCTTGGGGGTCTTGGTGAGCATTCAACCTACTGTAAATATAGTAAATATAAGTTCTGAAAGGCCAGGGGGTGATCTCATTGTGTTGTTGAATTAGTTTAGTTTATTAGGATCCCCATTAACTACTGCACATGCAGCAGCTACTCTTCATGGATTGACTTGTGGTCTTCTTTATGTTTCTTGTGCAGAGGAGGCAGACACTCAGGACTCAAATGTCCAGCAGGAGGATAGACCAGTCCGGGTTGAGCAGTTTGTTGCGGAGGCAGACAAAAGGTCAGAGGAACAAGACAACAGTTTGGAGGAGGAGGAGGCTGATGCAGGTGATGGCAGTTGCCAAGCATGGGAGGAACATACGTTGGAACATAGTGATGAAGGATATGAGGATGATGATGATGGTGCAGAAAACACTAACTCCCGCTGTAGCACCGAAGTGACTGACGAAGACATTATCGGTGAGTCGTTGACACCATTATTTAACGCCTAGATACTCAGACTCAATCATTCAAGACCACAAGTCTACCATTGTCAGTACACACCCAGGAAATAGCAATGGTATGATCCATCCCTATTAGAATGTGAATGAGTGGTTTGTTCCATTCCTGTGTAGAGGAGTTGGACACCAAGGAAACCAAGGATACAGGAAATGCCCAGCTGGATAATACCCACGTCCCCTGGATACGACTGGACAGAGAGGTCTACTTCTATGCTGGGCACAAAATCAACATCGTAGAGGCAATGGACTCCCATGGCGGAGTGATATGGCCAGCAGTGAGTACAGTTCTACACTACATTTGGCGTTGTCGGCAGGAAAAATCACTACATTTGTCGTTGTCGGCAGGATAAATGGCTACATTTGGCGTTGTCGGCAGGAAAAATCACTACATTTGAAATGGTTCGCAGGATAAATCGTTACATTTGAAGTAGTCGGCAGGATAAATCACTACATTTGTCGTTGTCGAAAGGATAAATGGTTACATTTGGCGTTGTCGGCAGGATAAATGGCTACATTTGGAGTTGTCGGCAGGATAAATCACTACATTTGGCGTTGTCGGCAGGATAAATTGCTACATTTGGAGTTGTCGGCAGGATAAATCACTACATTTGGCGTAGTCGGCAGGATAAATCACTACATTTGGCGTTGTCGGCAGGATAAATGGCTACATTTGGCGTTGTCGGCAGGATAAATTGCTACATTTGGAGTTGTCGGCAGGATAAATCACTACATTTGGCGTAGTCGGCAGGATAAATCACTACATTTGGAGTTTTCGGCAGGATAAATCACTACATTTGGCGTAGTCGGCAGGATAAATCACTACATTTGGAGTTGTCGGGCAGGATAAATCACTACATTTGGCGTAGTCGGCAGGATAAATCACTACATTTGGAGTTGTCGGCAGGATAAATCACTACATTTGGCGTAGTCGGCAGGATAAATCACTACATTTGGCGTTGTCGGGCAGGATAAATCAATACACCAAACACTCACATGGAACAACAGGTAAGATGTCTTCTCGCCTTCCTGTTCAGAATGCTCTTCTACAGGGTAACAGACAAATGGACTACTGCCACCTAGTGGTGGACCTCTAAAAAGGTCCTACCTGCAACACACATGTGATGGAACACTAGGTGGTGATAGGCTACACATAGTAATAAAATGTATTTGCTCCCCTGCAGGCATTGGCTCTATGTAACTACCTGGAGACCAATACTGATGTGATAGATCTGAAAGGAAAGCAGGTTTTGGAACTGGGATCAGGGACAGGATTAGTGTCTATCGTTGCCAGTCTACTGGGTAAGTCTTACTGATCACCTTTGAGTTTTAGACTGTAATCCTATCAGCTGTTGTATCTGGTGATAGATGTCGTTTGTAGTCAGTTTTCTTCTTCTTCTTCTTAAAAAGCTCCTAATGTAATGTGTCCCCAGGTGCCCAGGTGACGGCCACCGACCTCCCAGACGTCCTTAGTAATCTGAGATACAACCTACTCCGAAACACCAGAGGGCGCTCTAAATATACACCTGAGGTGACAGCTCTAACCTGGGGTCCTGAGGTGGAACGCACCTACCCCAGATCCGTCTATCGCTATGACTACGTGCTGGCGGCTGACGTGGTGTATCACCTGGACTTGGAGGAGCTGTTGGTTACCATGAAATACTTCTGTTGTCCAGGAACCACTCTGATCTGGGCCAACAAGGTCCGCCTCAAGACAAACCTGGTATTCACTGAGGACTTCAAGAACACCTTCAACACCACCCTGCTGGCTGAGATGGGAGAGGTTAAGATCTTCAAGGCCACGTGTAAAAGGTAGGGATCACGGAAAGAAGGATGAGGAACTACTGTCGACATCCTGCCGACTGTAACCAAGACTTCCTGTCTTTTTCTTCTTCTTCCTCTGAGAAATGCTTGAAGACAGAAGACGGCCATCTTGGCTGATGATAATGGACGTTGATGGACTACTGATGATGTCAGTTGTTGATGTTTGATGTTCTACTTACTACTTACCTGCTATATGTTGTGCTTTATTGTTTACTTCGTTTTTTACACATGTACTTAGATAGTTGATATTAATATTAAAATGTTTGCACTTTGCTGTCTTGTTTCAGTTTGTTTGGTCAAATAATAATACCAATAATAATAATTATGGATATAGTAAGTATGCTTCTGGTGGACCCGAGAAATACATAACACACTCACAATGGTAGACAATTAGTCTTCCAAATCTTTATATTCAGAATTATTTTCCCCATTTGTGACATAATTCCATTACAGTGACTATGATAACAAAATAGTGTGTTGGTATTTTCCATATGTGGCCGAATAAAAATATTTATATAAAATAATACTAAATGTAACCGAGTTAAGAACATACTGTAAACTTACTCTCCACAGCTAGCTTGAAAGGTTGGATAATTTGTTTTTTAAACGACTAGCTAATTTAACTAGCTAAACAGAAAAAGCTAGGCTAACATTACTTTAATTCGCCACTTTACAAGCTAGCCAGCTAACTCTTCAAATAAACATACCAGATATATGACAGAGAGAGATACTGTATATACTGACCTGGTCAGAAAATCGAAACGTCAAACAACAACATACTGGAATGGGGGTCGGTCACAGTACAACAATACCACAACAACATACTGGAATGGGGGTTGCCTCCAATCTGCCATTTGAATCAGTTTACCCGGCAACCTCTGCCCTCTATGATAGGTTAAATCTAGAAATGGCCTGCTATTGGTTACCAAGTCAAAAACAAGTATAAAAGGTCACAGTACAACAATACCACAACAGAATCAGATACTGACATCACTCCCTCTCTCTGTGGACCAGCCATTTCCTTTAGCCCTGTCCCCCCCCCATCAGACCCCCTCATACCGAGCTATGTAGGACATCACTCCCTCTCTCTGTGGACCAGCCATTTCCTTTAGCCCTGTCCCCCCCCCCCTCATCAGACCCCCTCATACCGAGCTATGTAGGACATCACTCCCTCTCTCTGTGGACCAGCCATTTCCTTTAGCCCTGTCCCCCCCTCATCAGACCCCCTCATACCGAGCTATGTAGGACAGAGGCAGGGGGATACCAAGGACCTCCGACAAAAAAGGTTTTCAGGCTGGATTAGATTTGGTTTTAACGGTCATACCAGAAACCTGAGATCTGGCGTATCCAGGTCAAATTCTCGTATCCAGGCCAAACGTTGACGAAATCAAAACAGATTTTAATTGAGGTCAGAGTTACAAATCCCCCCATGTATCCTGCTCCATAATGGGACAATGTTTATGTATAGATATTCCCCATGTTTATGTATAAATATTCCCCATGTTTATGTATAGATATTCCCCATGTTTATGTATAGATATTCCCCATGTTTATGTATAGATATTCCCCATGTTTATGTATAGATATTCCCCATGTTTATTTATAGATATTCCCCATGTTTATGTATAGATATTCCCCATGTTTATGTATAGATATTCCCCATGTTTATGTATAGATATTCCTCATGTATCCTGCTCCATAATGACACCATGTTTATGTATAGATATTCCCCATGTTTATGTATAGATATTCCCCATGTTTATGTATAGATATTCCCCATGTTTATGTATAGATATTCCCCATGTTTATGTATAGATATTCCCCATGTTTATGTATAGATATTCCCCATGTATCCTGCTCCATAATGACACCATGTTTATGTATAGATATTCCCCATGTTTATGTATAGATATTCCCCATGTTTATGTATAGATATTCCCCATGTTTATGTATAGAAATTTCCCATGTTAATTTATAGATATTCCCCATGTTTATGTATAGATATTCCCCATGTATCCTGGTCCATAATGACACCATTTTTATGTATAGATATTCCCCATGTTTATGTATAGATATTCCCCATGTTTATGTATAGATATTCCCCATGTTTATGTATAGATATTCCCCATGTTTATGTATAGATATTCCCCATGTTTATGTATAGATATTCCCCATGTTTATGTATAGAAATTTCCCATGTTAATTTATAGATATTCCCCATGTTTATGTATAGATATTCCCCATGTATCCTGCTCCATAATGACACCATTTTTATGTATAGATATTCCCCATGTTTATGTATAGATATTCCCCATGTTTATGTATAGATATTCCCCATGTTTATGTATAGATATTCCCCATGTATCCTGCTCCATAATGACACCATGTTTATGTATAGATATTCCCCATGTTTATGTATAGATATTCCCCATGTTTATGTATAGATATTCCCCATGTTTATGTATAGAAATTTCCCATGTTAATTTATAGATATTCCCCATGTTTATGTATAGATATTCCCCATGTATCCTGCTCCATAATGGCACCATTTTTATGTATAGATATTCCCCATGTTTATGTATAGATATTCCCCATGTTTATGTATAGATATTCCCCATGTTTATGTATAGATATTCCCCATGTTTATGTATAGATATTCCCCATGTTTATGTATAGATATTCCCCATGTTTATGTATAGATATTCCCCATGTTTATGTATAGATAGTCCCCATGTATCCTGCTCCATAATGACACCATGTTTATGTATAGATATTCCCCATGTTTATGTATAGATATTCCCCATGTTTATGTATAGATATTCCCCATGTTTATGTATAGAAATTTCCCATGTTAATTTATAGATATTCACCATGTTTATGTATAGATATTCCCCATGTATCCTGCTCCATAATGACACCATTTTTATGTATAGATATTCCCCATGTTTATGTATAGATATTCCCCATGTTTATGTATAGATATTCCCCATGTTTATGTATAGATATTCCCCATGTTTATGTATAGATATTTCCCATGTTTATGTATAGATATTCCCCATGTTTATGTATAGATATTCCCCATGTTTATGTATAGATATTCCCCATGTATCCTGCTCTATAATGACACCATGTTTATGTATAGATATTCCCCATGTTTATGTATAGATATTCCCCATGTTTATGTATAGATATTCCCCATGTATCCTGCTCCATAATGACACCACGTTTATGTATAGATATTCCCCATGTTTATGTATAGATATTCCCCATGGATCCTGCTCCATAATGACACCATGTTTATGTATAGATATTCCCCATGTTTATGTATAGAAATTTCCCATGTTAATTTATAGATATTCCCCATGTTTATGTATAGATATTCCCCATGTTTATGTATAGATATTCCCCATGTTTATGTATAGATATTCCCCATGTTTATGTATAGAAATTTCCCATGTTAATTTATAGATATTCCCCATGTTTATGTATAGATATTCCCCATGTATCCTGCTCCATAATGACACCATTTTTATGTATAGATATTCCCCATGTTTATGTATAGATATTCCCCATGTTTATGTATAGATATTCCCCATGTTTATGTATAGATATTCCCCATGTATCCTGCTCCATAATGACACCATGTTTATGTATAGATATTCCCCATGTTTATGTATAGATATTCCCCATGTTTATGTATAGATATTCCCCATGTTTATGTATAGAAATTTCCCATGTTAATTTATAGATATTCCCCATGTTTATGTATAGATATTCCCCATGTATCCTGCTCCATAATGGCACCATTTTTATGTATAGATATTCCCCATGTTTATGTATAGATATTCCCCATGTTTATGTATAGATATTCCCCATGTTTATGTATAGATATTCCCCATGTTTATGTATAGATATTCCCCATGTTTATGTATAGATATTCCCCATGTTTATGTATAGATATTCCCCATGTATCCTGCTCCATAATGACACCATGTTTATGTATAGATATTCCCCATGTTTATGTATAGATATTCCCCATGTTTATGTATAGATATTCCCCATGTTTATGTATAGAAATTTCCCATGTTAATTTATAGATATTCACCATGTTTATGTATAGATATTCCCCATGTATCCTGCTCCATAATGACACCATTTTTATGTATAGATATTCCCCATGTTTATGTATAGATATTCCCCATGTTTATGTATAGATATTCCCCATGTTTATGTATAGATATTCCCCATGTTTATGTATAGATATTCCCCATGTTTATGTATAGATATTTCCCATGTTTATGTATAGATATTCCCCATGTTTATGTATAGATATTCCCCATGTATCCTGCTCCATAATGACACCACGTTTATGTATAGATATTCCCCATGTTTATGTATAGATATTCCCCATGGATCCTGCTCCATAATGACACCATGTTTATGTATAGATATTCCCCATGTTTATGTATAGATATTCCCCATGTTTATGTATAGATATTCTCCATGTTTATGTATAGATATTCTCCATGTTCATGTATAGATATTCCCCATGTTTATGTATAGATATTCCCCATGTTTATGTATAGATATTCCCTATGTTTATGTATAGGTATTCCCCATGTATTCTGCTCCATAATGACACCATGTTTATGTATAGATATTCCCCATGTTTATGTATAGATATTCCTCATGTTTATGTATAGATATTCCCCATGTTTATGTATAGATATTCCCCATGTTTATGTATAGATATTTCCCATGTTTATGTATAGATATTCCCCATGTATCCTGCTCCATAATGACACCATGTTTATGTATAGATATTCCCCATGTTTATGTATAGATATTCCTCATGTTTATGTATAGATATTCCCCATGTATCCTGCTCCATAATGACACCATGTTTATGTATAGATATTCCCCATGTTTATGTATAGATATTCCCCATGTATCCTGCTCCATAATGACACCATGTTTATGTATAGATATTCCCCATGTTTATGTATAGATATTCCCCATGTATCCTGCTCCATAATGTGTTATATAATACATTCCATTATGTATGCATTGGTATCCATTTATAAACAGCAAGCTACTGTAAAAAACACTCACTAGAAATAGCTGCTGTGACCAGAAAATACATCTCGCATAACTTAATGCAACAACTCTCTCTGTCAAACCTATATTTACACACTGGGATTCATTTACTTGTAAACAGAGACTGGGTAATTGTGTGCGTCTCTCCACAGCACTGACTCAAAATTGCTATTACACATGCTGCTTGTAAACAGAGACTGGGTAATGGATGGATGTGGGTCAGATGGTCTAATCTCTAAATATAGCGTTGGGTTGGTATGATGGGATGGGTGTCCAGCAAGAGAAACAGTTGTAATGTATGTAGAAGGGGTAGAGATAACCGGATAACAGTTGTAATGTCTGTAGAAGGGGTAGAGATAACAGGATAACAGTTGTAATGTCTGTAGAAGGGGTAGAGATAACAGGATAACAGTTGAGGAGATGACTGGAGAGGAGAATATAGGACCAGAGGAGAGGAGAAGAGATGACTGGAGAGGAGAAGAGATGACTGGAGAGGAGAAGAGAGGGCTGGAGAGGAGAAGAGGGGACCAGAGGAGAGGAGAAGAGATGACTGGAGAGGAGAAGAGATGACTGGAGAGGAGAAGAGATGACGAGAGGAGAAGAGAATATAGGACCAGAGGAGAGGAGAAGAGAGGGCTGGAGAGGAGAAGAGAGGACGAGAGGAGAGGAGAAGAGAGGACCAGAGGAGAGGAGAAGAGAGGGCTGGAGAGGAGAAGAGAGGACGAGAGGAGAGGAGAAGAGAGGGCTGGAGAGGAGAAGAGAGGACGAGAGGAGAGGAGAAGAGAGGGCTGGAGAGGAGAAGAGAGGACGAGAGGAGAGGAGAAGAGAGGACCAGAGGAGAGGAGAAGAGAGGACGAGAGGAGAGGAGAAGAGAGGACGAGAGGAGAAGAGGAGAGAGGGCTGGAGAGGAGAAGAGGGGACGAGAGGAGAGGAGAAGAGATCACTGGAGAGGAGAAGAGAGGACGAGAGGAGAGGAGAAGAGATGACTGGAGAGGAGATGAGGAGAGGAGAGCAGAGCAAACGCCCCTGCTGCCCACCCAAGTTTACTTGTAAATAAAAACAACAATTTGCTAAACCTCGGCCACAATATCTGGACATGTCTTCATATAACAATGCATAGATGTCTGTTTATATGGTGATGGTATTGGTTGAACTTTCTTCATCCCTCATCTCTGGCCTTCCCTGTGGCTCAGTTGGTAGAGCATGGTGTTTGCAACGCCAGGGTTGTGGGTTCGATTCCCACGGGGGGGCCAGTACAAAAAAAAAATATATATATATATATTAAAAAAAAGGAATGAAATTAAATGTATGCACTCACTACTTTAAGTCGCTCTGGATAAGAGTGTCTGCTAAATGACGTAAATGTACATCTCTGCCATTACATACAACAAAACAAGAACAGGTGGGGGGGGGATTTTCCCCCCGGCAGATTTGGTCCCCCCCCCTAATGTTGACTCCATGGCTACGGCCTTGGTAGACATGTAGAAAACGGATTATCATAACATTTAGCTTCAACAGTAGTGGGACCGTGACATTGTCTCTCTCTGCTGCACTGAAGTCCGAAGAGTTTAGCAGCTCGTTCATTTTACACAAAACCAATAACGACACAAAACCAATAACAAACCCAGAAATCTCAAATAAATAAATTATTTATGAAATTCCCTTGACGAGATTATATACTGTACAAACCTCAAATCTCTAACTATGTGATTTGTAAAATAGTTCATGACGTTCTTCACTCAATCGGTTGAGACAAAATTAGCACATAAAACCCTTGATGTATTTGTTAACTAGCATGTTATGACATGTTCTTTCGATATTAGAACGTTTAAAGTTTAAACGTTACCTGTAGTAATACATTTGAAACGGACGCAAAAGTTGTCGTTTCGACTGCACAATTCTGGCCGCTTCCTTTTATTCTAGTGATGCGCGCCTGCCGGGAACTTCCTGTTCCCGCACTGCCAGAGATCCTAAACCCAGAGACGTGAGATTTCCAAGAACGCTTGCGAACCTACCCGGGGTTTGAGAAGTCAATGAGAGAAGTGAACAATTCTGATACTTTTGTAGCAGCTAATGGGGATCCTAATAAATACCGAAAATATTCCGTCGTCATCACACTTGATACATGGCCATTATTTTATCAATTTTCGTCACTGCAGCGGCTTATTCACAATAGCTCTCACTGTATATCTTACTTATCCCAGCATCACACGAGTAGACAGATACTGTTCTTCAAACATCAGTATAACGGATGGACTTTCCTCCTCGTTTCCGTCTCCTACACGGTTTAGTGCTCCGACCACATCAGTATAACGGATGGACTTTCCTCCTCGTTTCCGTCTCCTACACGGTTTAGTGCTCCGACCACATCAGTATAACGGATGGACTTTCCTCCTCGTTTCCGTCTCCTACACGGTTTAGTGCTCCGACCACATCAGTATAACGGATGGACTTTCCTCCTCGTTTCCGTCTCCTACACGGTTTAGTGCTCCGACCACATCAGTATAACGGATGGACTTTCCTCCTCGTTTCCGTCTCCTACACGGTTTAGTGCTCCGACCACTCCAGGAATCTTCAGCTTAAAGATGATGAATATACAGATTTACATTTCCAATGCTTCTTCAAGAAAGAGTTAAGAAGATATTTACCAAATAAACTAAAGTAAAAAAAATTATAAAAAGTAACACAATAAAATAACAATAACGAGGCGATATACAGGTGGTACCGGTACTGAGTCAAAGTGCAGGGATACAGGTTAGTAATGAGGCTATATACAGGTGGTACCGGTACTGAGTCAAAGTGCAGGGATACAGGTTAGTAACGAGGCTATATACAGGTGGTACCGGTACTGAGTCAAAGTGCAGGGATACAGGTTAGTAACGAGGCTATATACAGGTGGTACCGGTACCGAGTCAAAGTGCAGGGATACAGGTTAGTAACGAGGCGATATACAGGTGGTACCGGTACCGAGTCAAAGTGCAGGGATACAGGTTAGTAATGAGGCTATATACAGGTGGTACCGGTACCGAGTCAAAGTGCAGGGATACAGGTTAGTAACGAGGCTATATACAGGTGGTACCGGTACCGAGTCAAAGTGCAGGGATACAGGTTAGTAACGAGGCTATATACAGGTGGTACCGGTACCGAGTCAAAGTGCAGGGATACAGGTTAGTAACGAGGCTATATACAGGTGGTACCGGTACCGAGTCAAAGTGCAGGGATACAGGTTAGTAATGAGGCGATATACAGGTGGTACCGGTACCGAGTCAAAGTGCAGGGGTACAGGTTAGTAATGAGGCTATATACAGGTGGTACCGGTACCGAGTCAAAGTGCAGGGATACAGGTTAGTAACGAGGCTATATACAGGTGGTACCGGTACTGAGTCAAAGTGCAGGGGTACAGGTTAGTAATGAGGCTATATACAGGTGGTACCGGTACCGAGTCAAAGTGCAGGGGTACAGGTTAGTAACGAGGCGATATACAGGTGGTACCGGTACCGAGTCAAAGTGCAGGGGTACAGGTTAGTAACGAGGCTATATAGAGGCGGTACCGGTACTGAGTCAAAGTGCAGGGATACAGGTTAGTAATGAGGCTATATACAGGTGGTACCGGTACCGAGTCAAAGTGCAGGGGTACAGGTTAGTAACGAGGCTATATACAGGTGGTACCGGTACCGAGTCAAAGTGCAGGGATACAGGTTAGTAACGAGGCTATATACAGGTAGTACCGGTACCGAGTCAAAGTGCAGGGGTACAGGTTAGTAACGAGGCTATATACAGGTGGTACCGGTACCGAGTCAAAGTGCAGGGGTACAGGTTAGTAACGAGGCGATATACAGGTCAAAGTGCAGGGGTACAGGTTAGTAACGAGGCTATATACAGGTGGTACCGGTACCGAGTCAAAGTGCAGGGGTACAGGTTAGTAACGAGGCGATATACAGGTCAAAGTGCAGGGGTACAGGTTAGTAACGAGGCTATATACAGGTGGTACCGGTACCGAGTCAAAGTGCAGGGGTACAGGTTAGTAATGAGGCGATATACAGGTCAAAGTGCAGGGGTACAGGTTAGAGGTCATTTGTACATGGAGGTGGGGGTGAAGTGACTATGCATAGATAATAAACAGCGAGTAGCAGCAGGGTACAATATAAATGGATGGGGGTTCAATGTAGATTTTCGTAACTCTTTCTTGAACTGCATTGTTTGTTAAAGGGCTTGTAAGTCAGCATTTCACGGTAAGGTCTACCTACACCTGCTGTATTCGGCGCATGTGACAAATAAAGTTTGATTTGAAATAGTCCAGGTACAGTCATTGTAATTGAGGACCTAGTGGACCTAATGGATAATAGTTATACAATAATTTGGGGGTTTTTGGCTCATTAAATGTGGTTAATGTAGGGCTCATAAAATGTATTTATTATATGTCTCATTAGGCTCAGGTAGCATCAGATTATAATGTTCATGCTGATCAAAGCTCTCATCAAATCCACACATTTATATACCTTATAATGCTTTTGAATGACACTTCCAGTTTGGGTGGAAACTACCAGGTTACCTGGGAGAAAAGTGATTTATTATCCTATAATCCCGGGGAAATATTCAATCCTAATGCGCATACAGGTTGATTCACAAGACACCAATCAAGTAACTTACATATATATATATATAGTATCTTCATTAGGCCTAATGGCATTTTATGAAGTTTGTTGTAGTGACTGAGTAAGCCTCCAAAGTGCTGTGTTTGTTAGTTTATTATGTGGAGGAAACATTCAGGCAGCCAGGACCATAAGCCAGTCCTTAGGCCATACTGTAGGCCTGGCTCTCTCACTGCAGTCCAGTGCTGTGTTTGTTAGTTTGTTATGTGGAGGAAACATTCAGGCAGCCAGGACCATAAGCCAGGCCCGCTCCGTAGGCCGTACTGTAGGCCTGGCTCTCTCACTGCAGTCCAGTGCTGTGTTTGTTATGTGGAGGAAACATTCAGGCAGCCAGGACCATAAGCCAGGCCCGCTCCGTAGGCCGTACTGTAGGCCTGGCTCTCTCACTGCAGTCCAGTGCTGTGTTTGTTAGTTTGTTATGTGGAGGAAACATTCAGGCAGTAAGGACCATAAGCCAGTCCTTAGGCCATACTGTAGGCCTGGCTCTCTCACTGCAGTCCAGTGCTGTGTTTGTTAGTTTGTTATGTGGAGGAAACATTCAGGCAGCCAGGACCATAAGCCAGGCCCGCTCCGTAGGCCGTACTGTAGGCCTGGCTCTCTCACTGCAGTCCAGTGCTGTGTTTGTTATGTGGAGGAAACATTCAGGCAGCCAGGACCATAAGCCAGGCCCGCTCCTTAGGCCGTACTGTAGGCCTGGCTCTCTCACTGCAGTCCAGTGCTGTGTTTGTTATGTGGAGGAAACATTCAGGCAGCCAGGACCATAAGCCAGGCCCGCTCCTTAGGCCGTACTGTAGGCCTGGCTCTCTCACTGCAGTCCAGTGCTGTGTTTGTTATGTGGAGGAAACATTCAGGCAGCCAGGACCATAAGCCAGGCCCGCTCCTTAGGCCGTACTGTAGGCCTGGCTCTCTCACTGCAGTCCAGTGCTGTGTTTGTTAGTTTATTATGTGGAGGAAACATTCAGGCAGCCAGGACCATAAGCCAGTCCTTAGGCCGTACTGTAGGCCTGGCTCTCTCACTGCAGTCCAGTGCTGTGGACATCTTTGAAGTTTGGCATCTAGTAATTTAGGAGGGACACTTTATGAAGACCTCCTCACAATGGCCTGATCATACAAGGCTCTACAGACAGATACAAAAAAAAGACAGGCTATTTTTTTTATTGTTCACATTATTTTCGTTGACGACGTATTGAAGTCAAGTGGTTGAACATGAGATGCAGTTTGCTGAACTACAGGACAGGAAGGAAACAGCGACGGTCGGTGGATCTCTGGCGCCACAAGGTGGACAATTACTTCAGTTCGGTTGTAGCAGCAACGATACCAGATATATTTAATACAAGATCAAATGTTATGTCAATATTATTATCTCCATATTGTCCCCCCACCACCACCCGTAATATATTATTATTCCAATTTAGCTGTTGATCTGGTATTAATTTAACAACGCTTTCTCTCGTTTCTGATTGGAGGGTGGAGGGCAGATGACCACGTGACTTTATAACCGACCAAAGTGTAACTTTATAACAGTGAAACGTAGTTATTCCTGACTTTGATCAACACCCAATCCATTGACAACATTTATTTAAAGCATTATCTTTTTTTTAAATGGAAAATAAAAAAAAACATACCGAGCTCATTTTTTGGTGTAACCATAATCGAATTTGACGTGTCGGAGAACGGCGACTTCCTCCCGAAAGCATTGCGGGTATCGCTTCTCGGCCTTTTGGCTAAGATCAAGTGTAGTATCTGTTCTTATCAGTTTAATATCTGATACGTCCCCTATCTGGGGACCATATATTAAATTGATTTTTGGAACAGGGAGATGGAATAGGGGCTTGCTCCGTCCACTCCACGCATCGACCTGGTATTGCAGTACCTCCAGGAACGGTGCACCTCCCCTGTCGTTGTTAAGAGAAATAAGACTGAGTCGCTTCGTTGGTCTATATTGTGTTTTAATTCATTAGTTTCACTTTAATAAACTGATTCAACTAACTAGTTAGTAAAACGTTGCTTACTTGAAGTTTCAGGAATCCTTTGTTCTCTCAATCGCGTTTCGGGACTGTTGCCTAGCGACGGTCCGTCTCCCAAATATGTCCCACGTACAACACAGACCCCCCCCCCCCCAAAAAAAAGCTCAAAGTTGGTTCCACGATGTAATGCTTCAGTTTCCCCTTTTCTTTAAAAAAAATCTACTTGGAAAGTTTGGATTGATATTAAAATATATGCATTTTACTGTCTTGTTCCAGTTTCTATGGTGAAATATATAATGGGTTATGGATATAAGTAGTCGACTGGTGGATCTGGTAATTACACTCAAAACATTTACTCTTCCAAATCTTTTTATTAATTCCATTACAGTTACTGTGATAACAAAACTGCAGGTTGGTACTTTCCATATGTCGCCCAGGAAGAATATGGTTATAAAATAATACTAAAAAGTACATTTCCTTAAAATCTTAACATTCTGTTAAATATTGTCGTTAATTGCCTAAGGTTTTTTTTAGTTGTAATATAAATACAATACATCCATTAATAATATCTGAAAGGTCTTTTGACACCCAACAGAGAGAACAGATAGGATGGCCTCCCAAATGTTAACCTATTCCCTACATAGTGCACTGCTTTCAACCACAGCCCTATGAAACCCACATAAGGAGGCTCTAGTCAAAAGAAGTGCACTATATAGGGAATAGGGTGGTGTTTGAGCCACACCCAGAGAGATATATGAGAGGTTGTTGTGATCGATCTGGAGTCAGTGGTGGACGGCGCGACCTGTGGTTGATTATGAAGTTAAGGCCATTAGGAGACTATCATTGGCAACGAGAAGACAGAATGAGACAGATGAACCCCTGAACTTCAGACCGTAACTAAAAACCCTCAAATGCTTTATTTACAGTACAGAGAAAGGAGGGAGGCAGGGAGGGAGGGAGGCAGGGAGGGAGGGAGGGAGTGAGGGAGGCAGGGAGGGAGGCAGGGAGGGAGGGAGGCAGGGAGGGAGGCAGGCAGGGAGGGAGGGAGGGAGGCAGGCAGGGAGGGAGGGAGGGAGGCAGGGAGGGAGGGAGGGAGGGAGGCAGGGAGGGAGGGAGGCAGGGAGGCAGGGAGGGAGGGAGGCAGGGAGGCAGGGAGGCAGGCAGGGAGGGAGGGAGGCAGGCAGGGAGGGAGGCAGGCAGGGAGGGAGGGAGGCAGGGAGGCAGGGAGGGAGGCAGGGAGGCAGGGAGGGAGGCAGGGAGGGGAGGGAGGGAGGGAGGCAGGGAGGGAGGGAGGGAGGCAGGGAGGGAGGGAGGGAGGGAGGGAGGCAGGGAGGCAGGGAGGGAGGCAGGCAGGGAGGGAGGCAGGCAGGGAGGGAGGCAGGCAGGGAGGGAGGGAGGGAGGGAGGCAGGGAGGGAGGGAGGCAGGGAGGCAGGGAGGGAGGGAGGCAGGCAGGGAGGGAGGCAGGCAGGGAGGGAGGGAGGGAGGGAGGGAGGGGAGGGAGGGAGGGAGGGAGGGAGGGAGGGAGGGAGGGAGGGAGGGAGGGAGGGAGGGAGGGAGGGGTGAAAGTGTTGAAACAAAACCAAGGACAGGATCACTGTGGAATGAGAGAGTCCCTTTCCAGGGATTCCAAAGAGAGGACACACACACACACACACACACACACACACACACACACACACACACACACACGAATAATGGACTGACACAAAAAAAAAAAAAGGGGGGGTTAAATTTGACATCGACTCAAAATGATCAAAGAAAAAGCCTTTGTTTACTGTAAAAGACATTTAAAATCCATCCAGGAGAATAATAATTATATTGCATGTTTATAAATGTGTTATTATGATGCATGTCTACAGGGTTCATTCAGGAGGGTTAAACATTCAGAACGTTGAATAGAAATGTCAAGAGATGAAGAGGAAACAATCCGTTCAGTTCATCATCTTTCTATCTACAACTGAACGACAGTGGAGTTTTTATTTTAACAAGAAGCTCTGAAACGTGTCTGGATTGAAATCTTCTCTAAATCGACCACCTTGTTCCGAGGCATTCAGTCAAGACTTGGTTAAAAAAAAAACACTGACTGTTTTCAGATGTGTGCGTGTGTGTGTGTGTGTGCGTGTGTGTGTGTGTGTGCGTGTGTGTGTGTGTGTGTGTGTGTGTGTGTGCGTGTGTGTGTGTGTGTGTGTGTGCGTGTGCGTGTGCGTGAACAGAACGTCTAGAAGGGAGTGTAGTCGGCAGGGTACATGATTGGCAGCCAGTTCTCTGTGAAAGTGGCACAGTGCATCCAGCCCAGGGACCGCATTACCTGAAAACACACAGGACAGGATGTCACAATACAGGAAGTAGACAGTCTACAGAAAGACTGCTATCTTAACGTCTCTGAGATTTAGGGTCTTTGTTCAAATGTTACAGACACATTAAACACTGCTAGTCTAACAGGAAGTAGATGCGTCAGGTAGTTGGACTGAGGCTGTAAAACATGTCTAACAGGAAGTAGATGCGTCAGGTAGTTGGACTGAGGCTGTAAAACAGGAAGTAGATGTACCAGGTAGTTGGACTGAGGCTGTAAAACAGGAAGTAGATGTACCAGGTAGTTGGACTGAGGCTGTAAAACATGTCTAACAGGAAGTAGATGTATCAGGTAGTTGGACTGAGGCTGTAAAACAGGAAGTAGATGTATCAGGGAGTTGTGCGGAGGCTGTAAAACAGGAAGTAGATGTATCAGGTAGTTGGACGGAGGCTGTAAAACAGGAAGTAGATGTATCAGGTAGTTGGACTGAGGCTGTAAAACAGGAAGTAGATGTATCAGGTAGTTGTGCGGAGGCTGTAAAACAGGAAGTAGATGTATCAGGTAGTTGAGGCTGAGGCTGTAAAACAGGAAGTAGATGTATCAGGTAGTTGAGGCTGAGGCTGTAAAACAGGAAGTAGATGTATCAGGTAGTTGTGCGGAGGCTGTAAAACAGGAAGTAGATGTATCAGGTAGTTGTGCGGAGGCTGTAAAACAGGAAGTAGATGTATCAGGTAGTTGAGGCTGAGGCTGTAAAACAGGAAGTAGATGTATCAGGTAGTTGAGGCTGAGGCTGTAAAACAGGAAGTAGATGTATCAGGTAGTTGGACTGAGGCTGTAAAACATGTCTAACAGGAAGTAGATGAACCAGGTAGTTGTGCGGAGGCTGTAAAACAGGAAGTAGATGTATCAGGTAGTTGAGGCTGAGGCTGTAAAACAGGAAGTAGATGTATCAGGTAGTTGAGGCTGAGGCTGTAAAACAGGAAGTAGTTGAGGCTGTTTCTGACCTGAATGCAGTTCTTTAAGTTCTCTCTACTGGGTTTGTCTTCTACGATCTTGGAGGCATATTTCAGGGCTCTGCCGTACATCTTGTTCACTAGCGCATGTTTGTAGGAGAACGTCAACACCTAGAAGGGAATCAAACCATCAAAATTGGGAGAAAGATTGAGACGGATGATTCATATGTAAGTTACAGTTGACATATTATCATCCACTGCAAGTTGTGTCGTAAGCCGGAAAAAAACCCCAAAAAACAAGGAAACAGCTGTTCTCCTCACCTTAGAGTCGGTTAATTCCACCCACTTCTGCAGCTCCCAGAAGGTGTCGGTCAAGGCTTTGGACCTGTCCTGTCGGGCGTCGTCAGAGCTGGTCACCTCCTCCTCCCCAGCCCCGGCCCCGTCCCCGTCCCCGTCCCCGGCCCCGTCCCCGTCCCCAGCCCCGTCCCCGTCCTGGGGCGTAGCAGGTAAGAGTTCCAGGTCAGCCAGAGCACAGCCCTTCCTACACAGAGCATCCAGCAGGTAACATTTCTGCTTCTCCATGTCACTGCAGGAAGAAACAGGAAGTTTCATTTCATATATCAAATCACATTACAAAATTCTCTATCCAATTAGAAACGGAGGTAAAAGGAAGTGGTTAACGGATATAAAAACCCAGACGGAGCTGTTGTGACCTGACTGTCTAAGAGTTCGTCCTAAATGGCACCCTATTCCCATAGGGCCCAGGTCTAAAGTAGTGCACTATATATAGGGAATAGGGTTCTATAGGGCCCTGGTCTAAAGTAGTGCACTATATAGGGAATAGGGTTCTATAGGGCCCTGGTCTAAAGTAGTGCACTATATAGGGAATAGGGTGCTATAGGGCCCTGGTCTAAAGTAGTGCACTATATAGGGAATAGGGTTCTATTGGGCTCTGGTCTAAAGTAGTGCACTATATAGGGAATAGGGTTCTATAGGGCCCTGGTCTAAAGTAGTGCACTATATAGGGAATAGGGTTCTATAGGGCCCTGGTCTAAAGTAGTGCACTATATAGGGAATAGGGTTCTATTGGGCTCTGGTCTAAAGTAGTGCACTATATAGGGAATAGGGTTCTATAGGGCCCTGGTCTAAAGTAGTGCACTATATAGGGAATAAGGTTCTATAGGGCTCTGGTCTAAAGTAGTGCACTATATAGGGAATAGGGTTCTATAAGGCCCTGGTCTAAAGTAGTACACTATATAGGGAATAGGGTTCTATAGGGCCCTGGTCTAAAGTAGTGCACTATATAGGGAATAGGGTTCTATAGGGCCCTGGTCTAAAGTAGTGCACTATATAGGGAATAGGGTTCTATAGGGCCCTGGTCTAAAGTAGTACACTATATAGGGAATAGGGTTCTATAGGGCCCTGGTCTAAAGTAGTGCACTATATAGGGAATAGGGTTCTATAGGGCCCTGGTCTAAAGTAGTACACTATATAGGGAATAGGGTTCTATAGGGTACTGGTCTAAAGTAGTGCACTATATAGGGAATAGGGTTCTATTGGGCTCTGGTCTAAAGTAGTGCACTATATAGGGAATAGGGTTCTATAGGGCTCTGGTCTAAAGTAGTACACTATATAGGGAATAGGGTTCTATAGGGCTCTGGTCTAAAGTAGTGCACTATATAGGGAATAGGGTTCCATAGGGCCCTGGTCTAAAGTAGTGCACTATATAGGGCCCTGGTCTAAAGTAGTGCACTATATAGGGAATAGGGTTCCATAGGGCCCTGGTCTAAAGTAGTGCACTATATAGGGAATAGGGTGCTGTTTGGGACCCAGGCTAACACTTAGTGGTGTACCTCTTGATTGTGGCAGCGTCAGGGCGAGGGTCGGTCTTTATGGTGAGGTAGACCGCCAGGGCCGTCTGGTCGATCTGAGACAGAACCAGGTCAGAGGCCGTTACGATATCAGCCAGGCGCTTCATACGCTCCTATAGAGAGAGATCAGGGTTAGACACGACTAATCAACAGCAGAGAGAGATCAGGGTTAGACACGACTAATCAACAGCAGAGAGAGAGATCAGGGTTAGACGCGACTAATCAACAGCAGAGAGAGAGATCAGGGTTAGACGCGACTAATCAACAGCAGAGAGAGAGATCAGGGTTAGACATGACTAATCAACAGCAGAGAGAGAGATCAGGGTTAGACGCGACTAATCAACAGCAGAGAGAGAGATCAGGGTTAGACGTGACTAATCAACAGCAGAGAGAGAGATCAGGGTTAGACGCGACTAATCAACAGCAGAGAGAGAGATCAGGGTTAGACACGACTAATCAACAGCAGAGAGAGAGAGAGAGATCAGGGTTAGACACGACTAATCGACAGCAGAGAGATCAGGGTTAGACACGACTAATCGACAGCAGAGAGAGAGATCAGGGTTAGACACGACTAATCGACAGCAGAGAGAGAGATCAGGGTTAGACGCGACTAATCAACAGCAGAGAGAGAGAGAGAGATCAGGGTTAGACACGACTAATCGACAGCAGAGAGAGAGATCAGGGTTAGACGCGACTAATCAACAGCAGAGAGAGAGATCAGGGTTAGACACGACTAATCAACAGCAGAGAGAGAGATCAGGGTTAGACACGACTAATCAACAGCAGATAGTGTGTGTACCTTCTCAGAGTCGAGCTGGTGCAGCCTCTGAACATGTAGTGGCAGGTAAGAAGAGAAGTTCTCCTTCAGTTCATCATACAGGGAGCTGGTGTCTAACCTGGAGGGGAGAGAGAGAGAGGAGGGAGGAAGAGCGGAGAGAGAGAGAGGGAAGGGAGGAAGAGAGCGGGAGAGAGAGATGAGGAAGAGAGAGATGAGGAAGAGAGAGATGAGGAAGAGAGAGATGAGGAAGAGCGGAGAGAGAGACGAGGGAGGGAGAGAGAGAGGAGGAAGGGAGAGATGAGGAAGAGAGAGATGAGGAAGAGAGAGATGAGGAAGAGAGATGAGGAAGAGAGATGAGGAAGAGAGATGAGGAAGAGAGAGCGGGAGGGAGAGATGAGGAAGAGAGATGAGGAAGAGAGATGAGGAAGAGAGATGAGGAAGAGAGTGGAGAGGAAGAGAGGGAAGGGAGGGAGAGAGGGAAGGGAGGGAGAGAGGGAAGGGAGGGAGAGAGGGAAGGGAGGGAGAGAGAGAAGAGGAAGAGAGAGATGAGGAAGAGAGAGATGAGGAAGAGAGAGATGAGGAAGAGAGAGATGAGGAAGAGAGAGATGAGGAAGAGAGAGATGAGGAAGAGAGAGGGAGAGAGAGATGAGGAAGAGAGAGATGAGGAAGAGAGAGGGAGAGAGAGAGAGAGAGCGGAGAGAGAGAGAGATGAGGAAGAGAGATGAGGAAGAGAGATGAGGAAGAGAGATGAGGAAGAGAGATGAGGAAGAGAGATGAGGAAGAGAGAGAGAGCGGAGAGAGAGAGAGCGGAGAGAGAGAGAGCGGAGAGAGAGAGAGCGGAGAGAGAGAGAGCGGAGAGAGAGAGAGAGCGGAGAGAGAGATGAGGAAGAGAGAGATGAGGAAGAGAGATGAGATGGAGAGCGGGAGATTTTATTTGGGTCTCTTTTAGTCCTTAAACATTAAAATACATTTTTAATTCTCCAATTATCTTGTTGATTGATGACCAACCAAGAACATTTACTCATAACTACAAACAGAGGAACCAGATCTCCACCTTTAAAAACAATCCTTGTTGCTTTGTTCTGCAGCCTCCTAATTTAACATGATGATTCATGTTCCCCCAGACCACAGAACAGAGAGACAGAGAGACTGACAGCAGGTAGAAAGACCCAAGCAGACAGAGAGAGACTGACAGCAGGTAGAAAGACCCAAGCAGACAGAGAGACTGACAGCAGGTAGAAAGACCCAAACAGACAGAGAGAAAGAGAGACTGACAGCAGGTAGAAAGACCCAAACAGACAGAGAGACAGAGAGAGAGAGACTGACAGCAGGTAGAGAGACCCAAACAGACAGAGAGAAAGAGAGACTGACAGCAGGTAGAGAGACCCAAACAGACAGAGAGACAGAGAGAGAGAGACTGACAGCCGGTAGAGAGACCCAAACAGACAGAGAGAGAGAGAGACTGAGAGCAGGTAGAAAGACCCAAACAGACAGAGAGACTGACAGCAGGTAGAGAGACCCAAACAGAGAGAGAGACTGACAGCAGGTAGAGAGACCCAAACAGACAGAGAGAGACTGACAACAGGTAGAAAGACCCAAGCAGACAGAGAGAGACTGACAACAGGTAGAGAGACCCAGACAGACAGAGAGAGAGAGAGACTGACAGCAGGTAGAGAGACCCAAACAGACAGAGAGACAGAGAGAGAGAGACTGACAGCCGGTAGAGAGACCCAAACAGACAGAGAGAGAGAGAGACTGAGAGCAGGTAGAAAGACCCAAACAGACAGAGAGACTGACAGCAGGTAGAGAGACCCAAACAGAGAGAGAGACTGACAGCAGGTAGAGAGACCCAAACAGACAGAGAGAGACTGACAGCAGGTAGAAAGACCCAAACAGACAGAGAGAAAGAGAGAGACTGACAGCAGGTAGAGAGACCCAAACAGACAGAGAGAGACTGACAGCAGGTAGAGAGACCCAGAGAGAGAGAGAGAGAGAGAGAGAGAGAGAGACTGACAGCAGGTAGAGAGACCCAAACAGACAGAGAGAGAGAGAGAGACTGACAGCAGGTAGAGAGACCCAAACAGACAGAGAGAGAGACTGACAGCAGGTAGAAAGACCCAAACAGACAGACAGAGAGACTGACAGCAGGTAGAAAGACCCAAACAGACAGAGAGAGAGACTGACAGCAGGTAGAGAGACCCAAACAGACAGACAGAGAGACTGACAGCAGGTAGAGAGACCCAAACAGACAGAGAGAGAGACTGACAGCAGGTAGAAAGACCCAAACAGACAGAGAGAGAGACTGACAGCAGGTAGAAAGACCCAAACAGACAGAGAGACTGACAGCAGGTAGAAAGACCCAAACAGACAGAGAGACTGACAGCAGGTAGAGAGACCCAGAGAGAGAGACTGACAGCAGGTAGAGAGACCCAGAGAGACAGAGAGAGACTGACAGCAGGTAGAGAGACCCAAACAGACAGAGAGAGACTGACAGCAGGTAGAGAGACCCAGACAGAGAGACTGACAGCAGGTAGAAAGACCCAGACAGACAGAGAGACTGACAGCAGGTAGAGAGACCCAGAGAGAGAGACTGACTTTGTCATCCATTGAATCTTCAGGTCTCTGAGGGCCTCTTCAAATTCCTCCTTCACATCCTTCTCCTTCGCTCCCTCCTTCTCTCCCTCCTTCTCCTTCCCTCCGTTCTTGGTCTTGTTAGGTGCAGGGATCAGGTGGTAGACCACTGGCACAATGTCCTGATGAGAAAGGTACAAAAAAAACACACACAAAAAAACACTGGTTAAACCCACTAACCCTGTAGGACTACATTACCCATAAGCCTGTGCAACAGTTCCCTGCTGTCTGTCCAATCCCTTGTCAGTTAGAAAGAGTCATGGTAACAGAAGACAGCTGACCACCAGAGGAAAACAACATCTAACTTTGTCAGCAGAAAGATATTTACACGTTTGTTTAGCAAACACCTTCATTCTTCCCCACAGTGATTCACAACATCAAACACCATTTTCTTTTCAGGATTTGACAGAGTGATTTCTCGGCCATCAGTACCTTTTTAAATTTTCTTTGTCGTTTTGCAGAGGCCTGTCCCTGGTGGTCAGAATAACACACAGTGAGAGAGAGAACACAGGAAGGTAAAGGAGCATACAGCTTCTCTCTCATCGTTTACAACTAGTGGCAAGTCATACAGCTTATCTCTCATCGTTTACAACTAGTGGCAAGTCATACAGCTTCTCTTCCCATCCCTCTGTCTCATCGTTTACAACTAGTGGCAAGTCATACTGCTTCTCTTCCCATCCCTCTGTCTCATCGTTTACAACTAGTGGCAAGTCATACTGCTTCTCTTCCCATCCCTCTGTCTCATCGTTTACAACTAGTGGCAAGTCATACTGCTTCTCTTCCCATCCCTCTGTCTCATCGTTTACAACTAGTGGCAAGTCATACTGCTTCTCTTCCTATCTCTCTCTCTCATCGTTTACAACTAGTGGCAAGTCATACTGCTTCCCTTCCCATCCCTCTGTCTCATCGTTTACAACTAGTGGCAAGTCATACTGCTTCTCTTCCCATCCCTCTGTCTCATCGTTTACAACTAGTGGCAAGTCATACTGCTTCTCTCTCATCGTTTACAACTAGTGGCAAGTCATACTGCTTCTCTCTCATCGTTTACAACTAGTGGCAAGTCATACTGCTTCTCTTCCCATCCCTCTGTCTCATCGTTTACAACTAGTGGCAAGTCATACTGCTTCTCTTCCCATCCCTCTGTCTCATCGTTTACAACTAGTGGCAAGTCATACTGCTTCTCTTCCCATCCCTCTGTCTCATCGTTTACAACTAGTGGCAAGTCATACTGCTTCTCTCTCATCGTTTACAACTAGTGGCAAGTCATACTGCTTCTCTCTCATCGTTTACAACTAGTGGCAAGTCATACTGCTTCTCTTCCCATCCCTCTGTCTCATCGTTTACAACTAGTGGCAAGTCATACTGCTTCTCTTCCCATCCCTCTGTCTCATCGTTTACAACTAGTGGCAAGTCATACTGCTTCTCTTCCCATCCCTCTGTCTCATCGTTTACAACTAGTGGCAAGTCATACTGCTTCTCTCTCATCGTTTACAACTAGTGGCAAGTCATACTGCTTCTCTCTCATCGTTTACAACTAGTGGCAAGTCATACTGCTTCTCTCTCATCGTTTACAACTAGTGGCAAGTCATACTGCTTCTCTCTCATCGTTTACAACTAGTGGCAAGTCATACTGCTTCTCTCTCATCGTTTACAACTAGTGGCAAGTCATACAGCTTCTGTCTCATCGTTTACAACTAGTGGCAAGTCATACTGCTTCTCTTCCCATCCCTCTGTCTCATCGTTTACAACTAGTGGCAAGTCATACTGCTTCTCTCTCATCGTTTACAACTAGTGGCAAGTCATACTGCTTCTCTTCCCATCCCTCTGTCTCATCGTTTACAACTAGTGGCAAGTCATACTGCTTCTCTTCCCATCCCTCTGTCTCATCGTTTACAACTAGTGGCAAGTCATACAGCTTCTGTCTCATCGTTTACAACTAGTGGCAAGTCATACTGCTTCTGTCTCATCGTTTACAACTAGTGGCAAGTCATGCTGCTTCTCTTCCCATCCCTCTGTCTCATCGTTTACAACTAGTGGCAAGTCATACTGCTTCTCTTCCCATCCCTCTGTCTCATCGTTTACAACTATTGGCAAGTCATACTGCTTCTCTTCCCATCCCTCTGTCTCATCGTTTACAACTAGTGGCAAGTCATACTGCTTCTCTCTCATCGTTTACAACTAGTGGCAAGTCATACTGCTTCTCTCTCATCGTTTACAACTAGTGGCAAGTCATACTGCTTCTCTTCCCATCCCTCTGGCTCATCGTTTACAACTAGTGGCAAGTCATACTGCTTCTCTTCCCATCCCTCTGTCTCATCGTTTACAACTAGTGGCAAGTCATACTGCTTCTCTCTCATCGTTTACAACTAGTGGCAAGTCATACTGCTTCTCTCTCATCGTTTACAACTAGTGGCAAGTCATACTGCTTCTCTTCCCATCCCTCTGTCTCATCATTTACAACTAGTAGCAAGTCATACTGCTTCTCTTCCCATCCCTCTGTCTCATCGTTTACAACTAGTGGCAAGTCATACTGCTTCTCTCTCATCGTTTACAACTAGTGGCAAGTCATACTGCTTCTCTTCCCATCCCTCTGTCTCATCGTTTACAACTAGTAGCAAGTCATACTGCTTCTCTTCCCATCCCTCTGTCTCATCGTTTACAACTAGTGGCAAGTCATACTGCTTCTCTCTCATCGTTTACAACTAGTGGCAAGTCATACTGCTTCTCTTCCTATCCCTCTGTCTCATCGTTTACAACTAGTGGCAAGTCATACTGCTTCTCTTCCCATCCCTCTGTCTCATCATTTACAACTAGTGGCAAGTCATACTGCTTCTCTCTCATCGTTTACAACTAGTGGCAAGTCATACTGCTTCTCTTCCCATCCCTCTCTCTCATCGTTTACAACTAGTGGCAAGTCATACTGCTTCTCTCTCATCGTTTACAACTAGTGGCAAGTCATACTGCTTCTCTTCCCATCTCTCTCTCTCATCGTTTACAACTAGTGGCAAGTCATACTGCTTCTCTTCCCATCCCTCTGTCTCATCGTTTACAACTAGTGGCAAGTCATACTGCTTCTCTTCCCATCCCTCTGTCTCATCATTTACAACTAGTGGCAAGTCATACTGCTTCTCTCTCATCGTTTACAACTAGTGGCAAGTCATACTGCTTCTCTTCCTATCCCTCTGTCTCATCGTTTACAACTAGTGGCAAGTCATACTGCTTCTCTTCCCATCCCTCTGGCTCATCGTTTACAACTAGTGGCAAGTCATACTGCTTCTCTCTCATCGTTTACAACTAGTGGCAAGTCATACTGCTTCTCTTCCCATCCCTCTCCCTCATCATTTACAACTAGTGGCAAGTCATACTGCTTCTCTTCCCATCCCTCTGTCTCATCGTTTACAACTAGTGGCAAGTCATACTGCTTCTCTCTCATCGTTTACAACTAGTGGCAAGTCATACTGCTTCTCTTCCCATCCCTCTGTCTTATCGTTTACAACTAGTGGCAAGTCGTACTGCTTCTCTTCCCATCCCTCTGTCTCATCGTTTACAACTAGTAGCAAGTCATACTGCTTCTCTTCCCATCCCTCTGTCTCATCGTTTACAACTAGTGGCAAGTCATACTGCTTCTCTTCCCATCCCTCTGTCTCATCATTTACAACTAGTGGCAAGTCATACTGCTTCTCTCTCATCGTTTACAACTAGTGGCAAGTCATACTGCTTCTCTTACTATCCCTCTGTCTCATCGTTTACAACTAGTGGCAAGTCATACTGCTTCTCTTCCCATCCCTCTGGCTCATCGTTTACAACTAGTGGCAAGTCATACTGCTTCTCTCTCATCGTTTACAACTAGTGGCAAGTCATACTGCTTCTATTCCCATCCCTCTGTCTCATCGTTTACAACTAGTGGCAAGTCATACTGCTTCTCTCTCATCATTTACAACTAGTGGCAAGTCATACTGCTTCTTTTCCCATCCTTCTCTCTCATCGTTTACAACTAGTGGCAAGTCATACTGCTTCTCTTCCTATCTCTCTCTCTCATCGTTTACAACTAGTGGCAAGTCATACTGCTTCTCTTCCCATCCCTCTGTCTCATCGTTTACAACTAGTGGCAAGTCATACTGCTTCTCTCTCATCGTTTACAACTAGTGGCAAGTCATACTGCTTCTCTCTCATCGTTTACAACTAGTGGCAAGTCATACTGCTTCTCTTCCCATCCCTCTGGCTCATCGTTTACAACTAGTGGCAAGTCATACTGCTTCTCTTCCCATCCCTCTGTCTCATCGTTTACAACTAGTGGCAAGTCATACTGCTTCTCTCTCATCGTTTACAACTAGTAGCAAGTCATACTGCTTCTCTCTCATCGTTTACAACTAGTGGCAAGTCATACTGCTTCTCTTCCCATCCCTCTGTCTCATCGTTTACAACTAGTAGCAAGTCATACTGCTTCTCTTCCCATCCCTCTGTCTCATCGTTTACAACTAGTGGCAAGTCATACTGCTTCTCTCTCATCGTTTACAACTAGTGGCAAGTCATACTGCTTCTCTTCCCATCCCTCTGTCTCATCGTTTACAACTAGTAGCAAGTCATACTGCTTCTCTTCCCATCCCTCTGTCTCATCGTTTACAACTAGTGGCAAGTCATACTGCTTCTCTCTCATCGTTTACAACTAGTGGCAAGTCATACTGCTTCTCTTCCTATCCCTCTGTCTCATCGTTTACAACTAGTGGCAAGTCATACTGCTTCTCTTCCCATCCCTCTGTCTCATCATTTACAACTAGTGGCAAGTCATACTGCTTCTCTCTCATCGTTTACAACTAGTGGCAAGTCATACTGCTTCTCTTCCCATCCCTCTCTCTCATCGTTTACAACTAGTGGCAAGTCATACTGCTTCTCTCTCATCGTTTACAACTAGTGGCAAGTCATACTGCTTCTCTTCCCATCTCTCTCTCTCATCGTTTACAACTAGTGGCAAGTCATACTGCTTCTCTTCCCATCCCTCTGTCTCATCGTTTACAACTAGTGGCAAGTCATACTGCTTCTCTTCCCATCCCTCTGTCTCATCATTTACAACTAGTGGCAAGTCATACTGCTTCTCTCTCATCGTTTACAACTAGTGGCAAGTCATACTGCTTCTCTTCCTATCCCTCTGTCTCATCGTTTACAACTAGTGGCAAGTCATACTGCTTCTCTTCCCATCCCTCTGGCTCATCGTTTACAACTAGTGGCAAGTCATACTGCTTCTCTCTCATCGTTTACAACTAGTGGCAAGTCATACTGCTTCTCTTCCCATCCCTCTGTCTCATCATTTACAACTAGTGGCAAGTCATACTGCTTCTCTTCCCATCCCTCTGTCTCATCGTTTACAACTAGTGGCAAGTCATACTGCTTCTCTCTCATCGTTTACAACTAGTGGCAAGTCATACTGCTTCTCTTCCCATCCCTCTCCCTCATCATTTACAACTAGTGGCAAGTCATACTGCTTCTCTTCCAATCCCTCTGTCTCATCGTTTACAACTAGTGGCAAGTCATACTGCTTCTCTCTCATCGTTTACAACTAGTGGCAAGTCATACTGCTTCTCTTCCCATCCCTCTGTCTTATCGTTTACAACTAGTGGCAAGTCATACTGCTTCTCTTCCCATCCCTCTCCCTCATCATTTACAACTAGTGGCAAGTCATACTGCTTCTTTTCCCATCCTTCTCTCTCATCGTTTACAACTAGTGGCAAGTCATACTGCTTCTCTTCCTATCTCTCTCTCTCATCGTTTACAACTAGTGGCAAGTCATACTGCTTCTCTTCCCATCCCTCTGTCTCATCGTTTACAACTAGTGGCAAGTCATACTGCTTCTCTCTCATCGTTTACAACTAGTGGCAAGTCATACTGCTTCTCTCTCATCGTTTACAACTAGTGGCAAGTCATACTGCTTCTCTTCCCATCCCTCTGGCTCATCGTTTACAACTAGTGGCAAGTCATACTGCTTCTCTTCCCATCCCTCTGTCTCATCGTTTACAACTAGTGGCAAGTCATACTGCTTCTCTCTCATCGTTTACAACTAGTAGCAAGTCATACTGCTTCTCTCTCATCGTTTACAACTAGTGGCAAGTCATACTGCTTCTCTTCCCATCCCTCTGTCTCATCGTTTACAACTAGTAGCAAGTCATACTGCTTCTCTTCCCATCCCTCTGTCTCATCGTTTACAACTAGTGGCAAGTCATACTGCTTCTCTCTCATCGTTTACAACTAGTGGCAAGTCATACTGCTTCTCTTCCCATCCCTCTGTCTCATCGTTTACAACTAGTAGCAAGTCATACTGCTTCTCTTCCCATCCCTCTGTCTCATCGTTTACAACTAGTGGCAAGTCATACTGCTTCTCTCTCATCGTTTACAACTAGTGGCAAGTCATACTGCTTCTCTTCCTATCCCTCTGTCTCATCGTTTACAACTAGTGGCAAGTCATACTGCTTCTCTTCCCATCCCTCTGTCTCATCATTTACAACTAGTGGCAAGTCATACTGCTTCTCTCTCATCGTTTACAACTAGTGGCAAGTCATACTGCTTCTCTTCCCATCCCTCTCTCTCATCGTTTACAACTAGTGGCAAGTCATACTGCTTCTCTCTCATCGTTTACAACTAGTGGCAAGTCATACTGCTTCTCTTCCCATCTCTCTCTCTCATCGTTTACAACTAGTGGCAAGTCATACTGCTTCTCTTCCCATCCCTCTGTCTCATCGTTTACAACTAGTGGCAAGTCATACTGCTTCTCTTCCCATCCCTCTGTCTCATCATTTACAACTAGTGGCAAGTCATACTGCTTCTCTCTCATCGTTTACAACTAGTGGCAAGTCATACTGCTTCTCTTCCTATCCCTCTGTCTCATCGTTTACAACTAGTGGCAAGTCATACTGCTTCTCTTCCCATCCCTCTGGCTCATCGTTTACAACTAGTGGCAAGTCATACTGCTTCTCTCTCATCGTTTACAACTAGTGGCAAGTCATACTGCTTCTCTTCCCATCCCTCTGTCTCATCATTTACAACTAGTGGCAAGTCATACTGCTTCTCTTCCCATCCCTCTGTCTCATCGTTTACAACTAGTGGCAAGTCATACTGCTTCTCTCTCATCGTTTACAACTAGTGGCAAGTCATACTGCTTCTCTTCCCATCCCTCTCCCTCATCATTTACAACTAGTGGCAAGTCATACTGCTTCTCTTCCCATCCCTCTGTCTCATCGTTTACAACTAGTGGCAAGTCATACTGCTTCTCTCTCATCGTTTACAACTAGTGGCAAGTCATACTGCTTCTCTTCCCATCCCTCTGTCTTATCGTTTACAACTAGTGGCAAGTCATACTGCTTCTCTTCCCATCCCTCTCCCTCATCATTTACAACTAGTGGCAAGTCATACTGCTTCTCTTCCCATCCCTCTGTCACATCGTTTACAACTAGTGGCAAGTCATACTGCTTCTCTCTCATCGTTTACAACTAGTGGCAAGTCATACTGCTTCTCTTCCCATCCCTCTGTCTTATCGTTTACAACTAGTGGCAAGTCGTACTGCTTCTCTTCCCATCCCTCTGTCTCATCGTTTACAACTAGTAGCAAGTCATACTGCTTCTCTTCCCATCCCTCTGTCTCATCGTTTACAACTAGTGGCAAGTCATACTGCTTCCCTCTCATCGTTTACAACTAGTGGCAAGTCATACTGCTTCTCTTCCTATCCCTCTGTCTCATCGTTTACAACTAGTGGCAAGTCATACTGCTTCTCTTCCCATCCCTCTGGCTCATCGTTTACAACTAGTGGCAAGTCATACTGCTTCTCTCTCATCGTTTACAACTAGTGGCAAGTCATACTGCTTCTCTTCCCATCCCTCTGTCTCATCGTTTACAACTAGTGGCAAGTCATACTGCTTCTCTCTCATCATTTACAACTAGTGGCAAGTCATACTGCTTCTCTTCCCATCCCTCTCTCTCATCGTTTACAACTAGTGGCAAGTCATACTGCTTCTCTTCCTATCTCTCTCTCTCATCGTTTACAACTAGTGGCAAGTCATACTGCTTCTCTTCCCATCCCTCTGTCTCATCGTTTACAACTAGTGGCAAGTCATACTGCTTCTCTTCCCATCCCTCTGTCTCATCGTTTACAACTAGTGGCAAGTCATACTGCTTCTCTCTCATCGTTTACAACTAGTGGCAAGTCATACTGCTTCTCTCTCATCGTTTACAACTAGTGGCAAGTCATACTGCTTCTCTTCCCATCCCCTCTCTCATTGTTTACAACTATTGGCAAGTCATACTGCTTCTCTTCCCATCCCTCTGTCTCATCATTTACAACTAGTGGCAAGTCATACTGCTTCTCTCTCATCGTTTACAACTAGTGGCAAGTCATACTGCTTCTCTCTCATCGTTTACAACTAGTGGCAAGTCATACTGCTTCTCTTCCCATCCCTCATCGTTTACAACTAGTGGCAAGTCATACTGCTTCTCTTCCCATCCCTCTGTCTGTCTCATCGTTTACAACTAGTGGCAAGTCATACTGCTTCTCTTCCCATCCCTCTGTCTCATCGTTTACAACTAGTGGCAAGTCATACTGCTTCTGTCTCATCGTTTACAACTAGTGGCAAGTCATACTGCTTCTCTTCCCATCCCTCTGTCTCATCGTTTACAACTAGTGGCAAGTCATACTGCTTCTGTCTCATCGTTTACAACTAGTGGCAAGTCATACTGCTTCTGTCTCATCGTTTACAACAAGTGGCAAGTCATACTGCTTCTCTTCCCATCCCTCTGTCTCTCTCATCGTTTACAACTAGTGGCAAGTCATACTGCTTCTCTTCCCATCCCTCTGTCTCATCGTTTACAACTAATGGCAAGTCATACTGCTTCTCTTCCCATCCCTCTGTCTCATCGTTTACAACTAGTGGCAAGTCATACTGCTTCTCTCTCATCGTTTACAACTAGTGGCAAGTCATACTGCTTCTCTTCCTATCCCTCTGTCTCATCGTTTACAACTAGTGGCAAGTCATACTGCTTCTCTTCCCATCCCTCTGTCTCATCGTTTACAACTAGTGGCAAGTCATACTGCTTCTCTCTCATCGTTTACAACTAGTGGCAAGTCATACTGCTTCTCTTCCCATCCCTCTCCCTCATCATTTACAACTAGTGGCAAGTCATACTGCTTCTCTCTCATCGTTTACAACTAGTGGCAAGTCATACTGCTTCTCTTCCCATCCCTCTGTCTCATCGTTTACAACTAATGGCAAGTCATACTGCTTCTCTTCCCATCCCTCTGTCTCATCGTTTACAACTAGTGGCAAGTCATACTGCTTCTCTCTCATCGTTTACAACTAGTGGCAAGTCATACTGCTTCTCTTCCCCATCCCTCTGTCTCATCGTTTACAACTAGTGGCAAGTCGTACTGCTTCTCTTCCCATCCCTCTGTCTCATCGTTTACAACTAGTAGCAAGTCATACTGCTTCTCTTCCCATCCCTCTGTCTCATCGTTTACAACTAGTGGCAAGTCATACTGCTTCTCTTCCCATCCCTCTGTCTCATCATTTACAACTAGTGGCAAGTCATACTGCTTCTCTCTCATCGTTTACAACTAGTGGCAAGTCATACTGCTTCTCTTCCTATCCCTCTGTCTCATCGTTTACAACTAGTGGCAAGTCATACTGCTTCTCTTCCCATCCCTCTGGCTCATCGTTTACAACTAGTGGCAAGTCATACTGCTTCTCTCTCATCGTTTACAACTAGTGGCAAGTCATACTGCTTCTCTTCCCATCCCTCTGTCTCATCGTTTACAACTAGTGGCAAGTCATACTGCTTCTCTCTCATCATTTACAACTAGTGGCAAGTCATACTGCTTCTCTTCCCATCTCTCTCTCTCATCGTTTACAACTAGTGGCAAGTCATACTGCTTCTCTTCCCATCCCTCTGTCTCATCGTTTACAACTAGTGGCAAGTCATACTGCTTCTCTTCCCATCCCTCTGTCTCATCGTTTACAACTAGTGGCAAGTCATACTGCTTCTCTCTCATCGTTTACAACTAGTGGCAAGTCATACTGCTTCTCTCTCATCGTTTACAACTAGTGGCAAGTCATACTGCTTCTCTTCCCATCCCTCTCTCTCATTGTTTACAACTATTGGCAAGTCATACTGCTTCTCTTCCCATCCCTCATCGTTTACAACTAGTGGCAAGTCATACTGCTTCTCTTCCCATCCCTCTGTCTGTCTCATCGTTTACAACTAGTTGGCAAGTCATACTGCTTCTCTTCCCATCCCTCTGTCTCATCGTTTTACAACTAGTGGCAAGTCATACTGCTTCTGTCTCATCGTTTACAACTAGTGGCAAGTCATACTGCTTCTCTTCCCATCCCTCTGTCTCATCGTTTACAACTAGTGGCAAGTCATACTGCTTCTGTCTCATCGTTTACAAACTAGTGGCAAGTCATACTGCTTCTGTCTCATCGTTTACAACAAGTGGCAAGTCATACTGCTTCTCTTCCCATCCCTCTGTCTGTCTCATCGTTTACAACTAGTGGCAAGTCATACTGCTTCTCTTCCCATCCCTCTGTCTCATCGTTTACAACTAGTGGCAAGTCATACAGCTTCTCTCTCATCGTTTACAACTAGTGGCAAGTCATACTGCTTCTCTTCCCATCCCTCTGTCTCATCGTTTACAACTAGTGGCAAGTCATACAGCTTCTCTCTCATCGTTTACAACTAGTGGCAAGTCATACTGCTTCTCTTCCCATCCCTCTGTCTCATCGTTTACAACTAGTGGCAAGTCATACTGCTTCTCTTCCCATCCCTCTGTCTCATCGTTTACAACTAGTGGCAAGTCATACTGCTTCTCTTCCCATCCCTCTGTCTCATCATTTACAACTAGTGGCAAGTCATACTGCTTCTCTCTCATCGTTTACAACTAGTGGCAAGTCATACTGCTTCTCTCTCATCGTTTACAACTAGTGGCAAGTCATACTGCTTCTCTTCCCATCCCTCTCTCTCATTGTTTACAACTATTGGCAAGTCATACTGCTTCTCTTCCCATCCCTCTGTCTCATCATTTACAACTAGTGGCAAGTCATACTGCTTCTCTCTCATCGTTTACAACTAGTGGCAAGTCATACTGCTTCTCTCTCATCGTTTACAACTAGTGGCAAGTCATACTGCTTCTCTTCCCATCCCTCATCGTTTACAACTAGTGGCAAGTCATACTGCTTCTCTTCCCATCCCTCTGTCTGTCTCATCGTTTACAACTAGTGGCAAGTCATACTGCTTCTCTTCCCATCCCTCTGTCTCATCGTTTACAACTAGTGGCAAGTCATACTGCTTCTCTCTCATCGTTTACAACTAGTGGCAAGTCATACTGCTTCTGTCTCATCGTTTACAACTAGTGGCAAGTCATACTGCTTCTCTTCCCATCCATCTGTCTCATCGTTTACAACTAGTGGCAAGTCATACTGCTTCTCTCTCATCGTTTACAACTAGTGGCAAGTCATACTGCTTGTCTCATCGTTTACAACTAGTGGCAAGTCATACTGCTTCTCTTCCCATCCCTCTGTCTCATCGTTTACAACTAGTGGCAAGTCATACTGCTTCTCTCTCTATCGTTTACAACTAGTGGCAAGTCATACTGCTTCTCTCTCATCGTTTACAACTAGTGGCAAGTCATACTGCTTCTCTTCCATCCTCTGTCTCATCGTTTACAACTAGTGGCAAGTCATACTGCTTCTCTTCCCATCCCTCTGTCTCAGTTCTCTTTACTATAGACACCAGTTCTCCACTATAGACACCAGTTCTCTTTACTATAGACACCAGTTCTCTTTACTATAGACACCAGTTCTCTTTACTATAGACACCAGTTAACTTTACTATAGACACCAGTTCTCCACTATAGACACCAGTTCTCCACTATAGACACCAGTTCTCCACTATAGACACCAGTTCTCCACTATAGACACCAGTTCTCCACTATAGACACCAGTCCTCCACTATCCAGTAGACACCAGTCCTCCACTATCCAGTAGACACCAGTCCTCCACTATCCAGTAGACACCAGTCCTCCACTGTCCAGTAGACACCAGTCCTCCACTGTCCAGTAGACACCAGTCCTCCACTGTCCAGTAGACACCAGTCCTCCACTGTCCAGTAGACACCAGTCCTCCACTATCCAGTAGACACCAGTCCTCCACTATCCAGTAGACACCAGTTCTCCACTATAGACACCAGTTCTCCACTATAGACACCAGTTCTCCACTATAGACACCAGTTCTCCACTATAGACACCAGTTCTACACCAGTTCTCCACTATAGACACCAGTTCTCCACTATAGACACCCGTTCTCCACTATAGGCACCCGTTCTCCACTATAGACACCCGTTCTCCACTATAGACACCCGTTCTCCACTATAGACACCAGTCCTCCACTATCCAGTAGACACCAGTCCTCCACTATCCAGTAGACACCAGTCCTCCACTATCCAGTAGACACCAGTCCTCCACTATCCAGCAGACACCAGTCCTCCACTATCCAGCAGACACCAGTCCTCCACTATCCAGCAGACACCAGTCCTCCACTATCCAGTAGACACCAGTCCTCCACTATCCAGTAGACACCAGTCCTCCACTATCCAGTAGACACCAGTCCTCCACTATCCAGTAGACACCAGTCCTCCACTATCCAGTAGACACCAGTCCTCCACTATCCAGTAGACACCAGTCCTCCACTATCCAGTAGACACCAGTCCTCCACTATCCAGTAGACACCAGTCCTCCACTATCCAGTAGACACCAGTCCTCCACTATCCAGTAGACACCAGTCCTCCACTATCCAGTAGACACCAGTCCTCCACTATCCAGTAGACACCAGTCCTCCACTATCCAGTAGACACCAGTCCTCCACTATCCAGTAGACACCAGTCCTCCACTATCCAGTAGACACCAGTTCTCCACTATCCAGTAGACACCAGTTCTCCACTATCCAGTAGACACCAGTCCTCCACTATCCAGTAGACACCAGTCCTCCACTATCCAGTAGACACCAGTCCTCCACTATCCAGTAGACACCAGTCCTCCACTATCCAGTAGACACCAGTTCCCCACTATCCAGTAGACACCAGTTCCCCACTATCCAGTAGACACTAGTTCTACTGAACTTATAGAACTTCCTGTCCAACTTCCTGTCCAACTTCCTGTCCAACTTCCTGTCCAACTCAGAAGAGGAGGAGTCTTGCCTGTATGATTCCGTATCCCTGTGCGAAGACCTCGATGGCGTCGACCTTCAGAGCGGTGTTCTCCAGAGCTCTCCTCACCGCAGGCACAGACGGACGGATACCGTTCTGCTTCAGACCTGCAGCGCGCACACACACACACACCCATTAACACACACACACACACACACATTAACACACACACACACACACACACACACACACACACACACCCATTAACACACACACACACACACACACACACACACACCCATTAACACACACACACCCATTAACACACACACACACACACACACACACACACACACACACACACACACACACACACACACACACACACACACCCATTAACACACACACACACACACACACACACACACACACACACACACACACACACACCCATTAACACACACACACACACACACACACACCCATTAACACACACACACATTAACACACACACACACACACCCCCCCATTAACACACACACACACCCCCATTAACACACACACACACCCCCATTAACACACCCCCATTAACACACACACACCCCACCCACCTGACAGCACCAGGGCGATCCCTCCACCCCCTCCACCCACCTGACAGCACCAGGGCGATCCCTCCACCCCCTCCACCCACCTGACAGCACCAGGGCGATCCCTCCACCCCTCCACCCACCTGACAGCACCAGGGCGATCCCTCCACCCCCTCCACCCATCTGACAGCACCAGGGCGATCCCTCCACCCCTCCACCCACCTGACAGCACCAGGGCGATCCCTCCACCCCTCCACCCACCTGACAGCACCAGGGCGATCCCTCCATCCCTCCACCCCTCCACCCACCTGACAGCACCAGGGCGATCCCTCCACCCCTCCACCCCACCAGGGCGATCCCTCCACCCCTCCACCCCACCAGGGCGATCCCTCCACCCCCTCCACCCACCTGACAGCACCAGGGCGATCCCTCCACCCCTCCACCCACCTGACAGCACCAGGGCGATCCCTCCACCCCTCCACCCACCTGACAGCACCAGGGCGATCCCTCCATCCCTCCACCCACCTGACAGCACCAGGGCGATCCCTCCACCCCTCCACCCCACCAGGGCGATCCCTCCACCCCTCCACCCACCTGACAGCACCAGAGCGATCCCTCCACCCACCTGACAGCATCAGGGCGATCCCTCCACCCCTCCACCCACCTGACAGCACCAGGGCGATCCCTCCACCCCCTCCACCCACCTGACAGCACCAGGGCGATCCCTCCACCCCTCCACCCACCTGACAGCACCAGGGCGATCCCTCCACCCCTCCACCCCACCTGACAGCACCAGGGCGATCCCTCCACCCCTCCACCCCCTCCACCCACCTGACAGCACCAGGGCGATCCCTCCACCCCTCCACCCCACCTGACAGCACCAGGGCGATCCCTCCACCCACCTGACAGCACCAGGGCGATCCCTCCACCCACCTGACAGCACCAGGGCGATCCCTCCACCCACCTGACAGCACCAGGGCGATCCCTCCACCCCTCCACCCCACCAGGGCGATCCCTCCACCCCTCCACCCACCTGACAGCACCAGGGCGATCCCTCCACCCCTCCACCCACCTGACAGCACCAGGGCGATCCCTCCACCCCTCCACCCCACCAGGGCGATCCCTCCACCCCTCCACCCACCTGACAGCACCAGGGCGATCCCTCCACCCCTCCACCCCACCAGGGCGATCCCTCCACCCCTCCACCCCACCAGGGCGATCCCTCCACCCCTCCACCCCACCAGGGCGATCCCTCCACCCCTCCACCCACCTGACAGCACCAGGGCGATCCCTCCACCCCTCTCCACCCACCTGACAGCACCAGGGCGATCCCTCCACCCCTCCACCCACCTGACAGCACCAGGGCGATCCCTCCACCCCTCCACCCACCTGACAGCACCAGGGCGATCCCTCCACCCCCTCCACCCACCTGACAGCACCAGGGCGATCCCTCCACCCCCTGCACCCACCTGACAGCACCAGGGCGATCCCTCCACCCCTCCACCCCACCAGGGCGATCCCTCCACCCCTCCACCCACCTGACAGCACCAGGGCGATTCCCTCCACCCCACCAGGGGCGATCCCTCCACCCCTCCACCCCACCAGGGCGATCCCTCCACCCCTCCACCCCACCAGGGCGATCCCTCCACCCCTCCACCCACCTGACAGCACCAGGGCGATCCCTCCACCCCTCCACCCCACCAGGGCGATCCCTCCACCCCTCCACCCCACCAGGGCGATCCCTCCACCCCTCCACCCCACCAGGGCGATCCCTCCACCCCTCCACCCACCTGACAGCACCAGGGCGATCCCTCCACCCCCTCCACCCACCTGACAGCACCAGGGCGATCCCTCCACCCCTCCACCCACCTGACAGCACCAGGGCGATCCCTCCACCCCTCCACCCACCTGACAGCACCAGGGCGATCCTCTCCACCCCCTCAACCCCACCTGACAGCACCAGGGCGATCCCTCCACCCCCTGCACCCACCTGACAGCACCAGGGCGATCCCTCCACCCCTCCACCCACCTGACAGCACCAGGGCGATCCCTCCACCCCTCCACCCCACCAGGGCGATCCCTCCACCCCTCCACCCCCTCCACCCACCTGACAGCACCAGGGCGATCCCTCCACCCCTCCACCCCACCAGGGCGATCCCTCCACCCCTCCACCCCCTCCACCCACCTGACAGCACCAGGGCGATCCCTCCACCCCTCCACCCCACCAGGGCGATCCCTCCACCCCTCCACCCCCTCCACCCACCTGACAGCACCAGGGCGATCCCTCCACCCCTCCACCCCACCAGGGCGATCCCTCCACCCCTCCACCCCCCTCCACCCACCTGACAGCACCAGGGCGATCCCTCCCACCCCTCCACCCCACCAGGGCGATCCCTCCACCCCTCCACCCACCTGACAGCACCAGGGCGATCCCTCCACCCCCTCCACCCCACCTGACAGCACCAGGGCGATCCCTCCACCCCTCCACCCACCTGACAGCACCAGGGCGATCCCTCCACCCCCTCCACCCCACCTGACAGCACCAGGGCGATCCCTCCACCCCCTCCACCCACCTGACAGCACCAGGGCGATCCCTCCACCCCTCCACCCACCTGACAGCACCAGGGCGATCCCTCCACCCCCTCCACCCACCTGACAGCACCAGGGCGATCCCTCCACCCCTCCACCCCACCTGACAGCACCAGGGCGATCCCTCCACCCCTCCACCCACCTGACAGCACCAGGGCGATCCCTCCACCCCCTCCACCCACCTGACAGCACCAGGGCGATCCCTCCACCCCTCCACCCACCTGACAGCACCAGGGCGATCCCTCCACCCACCTGACAGCACCAGGGCGATCCCTCCACCCCCTCCACCCACCTGACAACACCAGGGCGATCCCTCCACCCCTCCACCCACCTGACAGCACCAGGGCGATCCCTCCACCCCTCCACCCACCTGACAGCACCAGGGCGATCCCTCCACCCCCTCCACCCACCTGACAGCACCAGGGCGATCCCTCCACCCCTCCACCCACCTGACAGCACCAGGGCGATCCCTCCACCCCCTCCACCCACCTGACAGCACCAGGGCGATCCCTCCACCCCCTCCACCCCACCAGGGCGATCCCTCCACCCCCTCCACCCACCTGACAGCACCAGGGCGATCCCTCCACCCCTCCACCCACCTGACAGCACCAGGGCGATCCCTCCACCCCTCCACCCCTCCACCCACCTGACAGCACCAGGGCGATCCCTCCACCCCTCCACCCACCTGACAGCACCAGGGCGATCCCTCCACCCCCTCCACCCACCTGACAGCACCAGGGCGATCCCTCCACCCCTCCACCCATCTGACAGCACCAGGGCGATCCCTCCACCCCCTCCACCCACCTGACAGCACCAGGGCGATCCCTCCACCCCTCCACCCACCTGACAGCACCAGGGCGATCCCTCCACCCCCTCCACCCACTGACAGCACCAGGGCGATCCCTCCACCCCTCCACCCACCTGACAGCACCAGGGCGATCCCTCCACCCCTCCACCCACCTGACAGCACCAGGGCGATCCCTCCACCCCTCCACCCACCTGACAGCACCAGGGCGATCCCTCCACCCCTCCACCCACCTGACAGCACCAGGGCGATCCCTCCACCCCTCCACCCCACCAGGGCGATCCCTCCACCCCTCCACCCCACCAGGGCGATCCCTCCACCCCCTCCACCCACCTGACAGCACCAGGGCGATCCCTCCACCCCTCCACCCACCTGACAGCACCAGGGCGATCCCTCCACCCCTCCACCCCACCAGGGCGATCCCTCCACCCCTCCACCCACCTGACAGCACCAGGGCGATCCCTCCACCCCTCCACCCACCTGACAGCACCAGGGCGATCCCTCCACCCCCTCCACCCACCTGACAGCACCAGGGCGATCCCTCCACCCCCTCCACCCACCTGACAGCACCAGGGCGATCCCTCCACCCCCTCCACCCATCTGACAGCACCAGGGCGATCCCTCCACCCCTCCACCCACCTGACAGCACCAGGGCGATCCCTCCACCCCCTCCACCCACCTGACAGCACCAGGGCGATCCCTCCACCCCTCCACCCACCTGACAGCACCAGGGCGATCCCTCCATCCCTCCACCCACCTGACAGCACCAGGGCGATCCCTCCACCCCTCCACCCCACCAGGGCGATCCCTCCACCCCTCCACCCACCTGACAGCACCAGAGCGATCCCTCCACCCCCACCTGACAGCACCAGGGCGATCCCTCCACCCCTCCACCCACCTGACAGCACCAGGGCGATCCCTCCACCCCTCCACCCACCTGACAGCACCAGGGCGATCCCTCCATCCCTCCACCCAACTGACAGCACCAGGGCGATCCCTCCACCCCTCCACCCCACCAGGGCGATCCCTCCACCCCTCCACCCACCTGACAGCACCAGGGCGATCCCTCCACCCCCTCCACCCACCTGACAGCACCAGGGCGATCCCTCCACCCCTCCACCCCACCAGGGCGATCCCTCCACCCCTCCACCCACCTGACAGCACCAGGGCGATCCCTCCACCCCCTCCACCCACCTGACAGCACCAGGGCGATCCCTCCACCCCTCCACCCCACCAGGGCGATCCCTCCACCCCTCCACCCCACCAGGGCGATCCCTCCACCCCTCCACCCACCTGACAGCACCAGGGCGATCCCTCCACCCCCTCCACCCACCTGACAGCACCAGGGCGATCCCTCCACCCCTCCACCCACCTGACAGCACCAGGGCGATCCCTCCACCCCTCCACCCCACCTGACAGCACCAGGGCGATCCCTCCACCCCTCCACCCCCTCCACCCACCTGACAGCACCAGGGCGATCCCTCCACCCCTCCACCCCACCTGACAGCACCAGGGCGATCCCTCCACCCACCTGACAGCACCAGGGCGATCCCTCCACCCCTCCACCCCACCAGGGCGATCCCTCCACCCCTCCACCCCACCAGGGCGATCCCTCCACCCCTCCACCCCACCAGGGCGATCCCTCCACCCCTCCACCCACCTGACAGCACCAGGGCGATCCCTCCACCCCCTCCACCCACCTGACAGCACCAGGGCGATCCCTCCACCCCTCCACCCACCTGACAGCACCAGGGCGATCCCTCCACCCCCTCCACCCACCTGACAGCACCAGGGCGATCCCTCCACCCCCTCCACCCACCTGACAGCACCAGGGCAGATCCCTCCACCCCTCCACCCACCTGACAGCACCAGGGCGATCCCTCCACCCCTCCACCCACCTGACAGCACCAGGGCGATCCCTCCACCCCACCTGACAGCACCAGGGCGATCCCTCCACCCCTCCACCCACCACCAGGGCGATCCCTCCACCCCTCCACCCACCTGACAGCACCAGGGCGATCCCTCCACCCCTCCACCCACCTGACAGCACCAGGGCGATCCCTCCACCCCTCCACCCCACCAGGGCGATCCCTCCACCCCTCCACCCCACCAGGGCGATCCCTCCACCCCTCCACCCACCTGACAGCACCAGGGCGATCCCTCCACCCCTCCACCCCACCAGGGCGATCCCTCCACCCCTCCACCCCACCAGGGCGATCCCTCCACCCCTCCACCCCACCAGGGCGATCCCTCCACCCCTCCACCCACCTGACAGCACCAGGGCGATCCCTCCACCCCCTCCACCCACCTGACAGCACCAGGGCGATCCCTCCACCCCTCCACCCACCTGACAGCACCAGGGCGATCCCTCCACCCCTCCACCCACCTGACAGCACCAGGGCGATCCCTCCACCCACCTGACAGCACCAGGGCGATCCCTCCACCCCCTCCACCCACCTGACAGCACCAGGGCGATCCCTCCACCCCTCCACCCACCTGACAGCACCAGGGCGATCCCTCCACCCCTCCACCCCACCAGGGCGATCCCTCCACCCCTCCACCCCGCTCCACCCACCTGACAGCACCAGGGCGATCCCTCCACCCCTCCACCCCACCAGGGCGATCCCTCCACCCCTCCACCCCCTCCACCCACCTGACAGCACCAGGGCGATCCCTCCACCCCTCCACCCCACCAGGGCGATCCCTCCACCCCTCCACCCCCTCCACCCACCTGACAGCACCAGGGCGATCCCTCCACCCCTCCACCCCACCAGGGCGATCCCTCCACCCCTCCACCCCCTCCACCCACCTGACAGCACCAGGGCGATCCCTCCACCCCTCCACCCCACCAGGGCGATCCCTCCACCCCTCCACCCCCTCCACCCACCTGACAGCACCAGGGCGATCCCTCCACCCCCTCCACCCACCTGACAGCACCAGGGCGATCCCTCCACCCCTCCACCCACCTGACAGCACCAGGGCGATCCCTCCACCCCTCCACCCCACCAGGGCGATCCCTCCACCCCTCCACCCCCTCCACCCCCTCCACCCACCTGACAGCACCAGGGCGATCCCTCCACCCCTCCACCCCACCAGGGCGATCCCTCCACCCCTCCACCCCCTCCACCCACCTGACAGCACCAGGGCGATCCCTCCACCCCTCCACCCCAACCAGGGCGATCCCTCCACCCCTCCACCCCCTCCACCCACCTGACAGCACCAGGGCGATCCCTCCACCCCCTCCACCCACCTGACAGCACCAGGGCGATCCCTCCACCCTCTCCACCCACCTGACAGCACCAGGGCGATCCCTCCACCCCTCCACCCCACCAGGGCGATCCCTCCACCCCTCCACCCCCTCCACCCACCTGACAGCACCAGGGCGATCCCTCCACCCCTCCACCCCACCAGGGCGATCCCTCCACCCCTCCACCCCCTCCACCCACCTGACAGCACCAGGGCGATCCCTCCACCCCCTCCACCCCACCAGGGCGATCCCTCCACCCCTCCACCCCCTCCACCCACCTGACAGCACCAGGGCGATCCCTCCACCCCTCCACCCCACCAGGGCGATCCCTCCACCCCTCCACCCCCTCCACCCACCTGACAGCACCAGGGCGATCCCTCCACCCCTCCACCCCACCAGGGCGATCCCTCCACCCCTCCACCCCCTCCACCCACCTGACAGCACCAGGGCGATCCCTCCACCCCTCCACCCCACCAGGGCGATCCCTCCACCCCTCCACCCCCTCCACCCACCTGACAGCACCAGGGCGATCCCTCCACCCCTCTCACCCCCACCAGGGCGATCCCTCCACCCCTCCACCCACCTGACAGCACCAGGGCGATCCCTCCACCCCCTCCACCCACCTGACAGCACCAGGGCGATCCCTCCACCCCTCCACCCACCTGACAGCACCAGGGCGATCCCTCCACCCCCTCCACCCCACCTGACAGCACCAGGGCGATCCCTCCACCCCCTCCACCCACCTGACAGCATCAGGGCGATCCCTCCACCCCTCCACCCACCTGACAGCACCAGGGCGATCCCTCCACCCCTCCACCCACCTGACAGCACCAGGGCGATCCCTCCACCCCCTCCACCCACCTGACAGCACCAGGGCGATCCCTCCACCCCTCCACCCCACCTGACAGCACCAGGGCGATCCCTCCACCCCCTCCACCCACCTGACAGCATCAGGGCGATCCCTCCACCCCTCCACCCACCTGACAGCACCAGGGCGATCCCTCCAACCCCCTCCACCCACCTGACAACACCAGGGCGATCCCTCCACCCCTCCAACCACCTGACAGCACCAGGGCGATCCCTCCACCCCTCCACCCACCTGACAGCACCAGGGCGATCCCTCCACCCCCTCCACCCACCTGACAGCACCAGGGCGATCCCTCCACCCCTCCACCCACCTGACAGCACCAGGGCGATCCCTCCACCCCCTCCACCCACCTGACAGCACCAGGGCGATCCCTCCACCCCCTCCACCCCACCAGGGCGATCCCTCCACCCCCTCCACCCACCTGACAGCACCAGGGCGATCCCTCCACCCCTCCACCCACCTGACAGCACCAGGGCGATCCCTCCACCCCTCCACCGCCTCCACCCACCTGACAGCACCAGGGCGATCCCTCCACCCCTCCACCCACCTGACAGCACCAGGAGCGATCCCTCCACCCCCTCCACCCACCTGACAGCACCAGGGCGATCCCTCCACCCCCTCCACCCATCTGACAGCACCAGGGCGATCCCTCCACCCCCTCCACCCACCTGACAGCACCAGGGCGATCCCTCCACCCCTCCACCCACCTGACAGCACCAGGGCGATCCCTCCACCCCCTCCACCCACCTGACAGCACCAGGGCGATCCCTCCACCCCTCCACCCACCTGACAGCACCAGGGCGATCCCTCCACCCCTCCACCCCACCAGGGCGATCCCTCCACCCCTCCACCCACCTGACAGCACCAGGGCGATCCCTCCATCCCTCCACCCCTCCACCCACCTGACAGCACCAGGGCGATCCCTCCACCCCTCCACCCCACCAGGGCGATCCCTCCACCCCTCCACCCCACCAGGGCGATCCCTCCACCCCCTCCACCCACCTGACAGCACCAGGGCGATCCCTCCACCCCTCCACCCACCTGACAGCACCAGGGCGATCCCTCCACCCCTCCACCCCACCAGGGCGATCCCTCCACCCCTCCACCCACCTGACAGCACCAGGGCGATCCCTCCACCCCTCCACCCACCTGACAGCACCAGGGCGATCCCTCCACCCCTCCACCCACCTGACAGCACCAGGGCGATCCCTCCACCCCCTCCACCCACCTGACAGCACCAGGGCGATCCCTCCACCCCCTCCACCCACCTGACAGCACCAGGGCGATCCCTCCACCCCCTCCACCCATCTGACAGCACCAGGGCGATCCCTCCACCCCTCCACCCACCTGACAGCACCAGGGCGATCCCTCCACCCCTCCACCCCACCAGGGCGATCCCTCCACCCCTCCACCCACCTGACAGCACCAGAGCGATCCCTCCACCCACCTGACAGCATCAGGGCGATCCCTCCACCCCTCCACCCACCTGACAGCACCAGGGCGATCCCTCCACCCCTCCACCCACCTGACAGCACCAGGGCGATCCCTCCATCCCTCCACCCACCTGACAGCACCAGGGCGATCCCTCCACCCCTCCACCCCACCAGGGCGATCCCTCCACCCCTCCACCCACCTGACAGCACCAGGGCGATCCCTCCACCCCCTCCACCCACCTGACAGCACCAGGGCGATCCCTCCACCCCTCCACCCCACCAGGGCGATCCCTCCACCCCTCCACCCCACCAGGGCGATCCCTCCACCCCTCCACCCACCTGACAGCACCAGGGCGATCCCTCCACCCCCTCCACCCACCTGACAGCACCAGGGCGATCCCTCCACCCCCTCCACCCACCTGACAGCACCAGGGCGATCCCTCCACCCCTCCACCCCACCAGGGCGATCCCTCCACCCCTCCACCCCACCAGGGCGATCCCTCCACCCCTCCACCCACCTGACAGCACCAGGGCGATCCCTCCACCCCCTCCACCCACCTGACAGCACCAGGGCGATCCCTCCACCCCTCCACCCCACCTGACAGCACCAGGGCGATCCCTCCACCCCTCCACCCCCTCCACCCACCTGACAGCACCAGGGCGATCCCTCCACCCCTCCACCCCACCTGACAGCACCAGGGCGATCCCTCCACCCCTCCACCCCCTCCACCCACCTGACAGCACCAGGGCGATCCCTCCACCCCTCCACCCACCTGACAGCACCAGGGCGATCCCTCCACCCCTCCGACAGCACCAGGGCGATCCCTCCACCCCTCCACCCCCTCCACCCACCTGACAGCACCAGGGCGATCCCTCCACCCCTCCACCCCACCAGGGCGATCCCTCCACCCCTCCACCCCACCAGGGCGATCCCTCCACCCCTCCACCCACCTGACAGCACCAGGGCGATCCCTCCACCCCTCCACCCCACCAGGGCGATCCCTCCACCCCTCCACCCCACCAGGGCGATCCCTCCACCCCTCCACCCACCTGACAGCACCAGGGCGATCCCTCCACCCCCTCCACCCACCTGACAGCACCAGGGCGATCCCTCCACCCCTCCACCCACCTGACAGCACCAGGGCGATCCCTCCACCCCTCCACCCACCTGACAGCACCAGGGCGATCCCTCCACCCCTCCACCCCACCAGGGCGATCCCTCCACCCCTCCACCCCCTCCACCCACCTGACAGCACCAGGGCGATCCCTCCACCCCTCCACCCCCTCCACCCACCTGACAGCACCAGGGCGATCCCTCCACCCCTCCACCCCACCAGGGCGATCCCTCCACCCCTCCACCCCCTCCACCCACCTGACAGCACCAGGGCGATCCCTCCACCCCTCCACCCCACCAGGGCGATCCCTCCACCCCTCCACCCCCTCCACCCACCTGACAGCACCAGGGCGATCCCTCCACCCCCTCCACCCACCTGACAGCACCAGGGCGATCCCTCCACCCCTCCACCCCACCAGGGCGATCCCTCCACCCCTCCACCCCACCAGGGCGATCCCTCCACCCCTCCACCCCACCAGGGCGATCCCTCCACCCCTCCACCCCACCAGGGCGATCCCTCCACCCCTCCACCCACCTGACAGCACCAGGGCGATCCCTCCACCCCCTCCACCCACCTGACAGCACCAGGGCGATCCCTCCACAGGCGTTAGGGGAAGACATGGAGGTGCCGTTCATCAGCTGCGTTCCCCTGAGAGTCCAGTTTGGTACGGAGGCGATGGCCCCTCCAGGAGCGCTGATACTGACCCCCAGGGCCCCGTCTGTACTGGGGCCCCGGGACGACCAGGTGTATTGGTTAGGAGGAAGCTTCTCTCTCAGAGAATACTCCGCCACCATCATGTCTGGAGTCACGTAGGCTCCCACACCTGGAAACGGTGGCCCGAGAGGAACATTTACTTTAAAAAACACATTTAAAACACGGTACAGAATGACATAAACACAATTGAAGTTAGTAACTGTGTGTGTGTGTGTATGTGTGTGTGTGTGTGTGTGTGTACCTATCACCCCAGCAGTCGTCCCTCCAGGACATCCTACATTAGTGTGTGTGTGTGTGTGTGTGTGTGTGTGTACCTATCACCGCAGAGGTCGTCCCTCCAGGACATCCTACAGTAGTGTGTGTGTGTGTGTGTGTGTGTGTGTGTACCTATCACCGCAGAGGTCGTCCCTCCAGGACATCCTACAGTAGTGTGTGTGTGTGTGTGTGTGTACCTATCACCGCAGAGGTCGTCCCTCCAGGACATCCTACAGTAGTGTGTGTGTGTGTGTGTGTGTGTGTGTGTGTGTGTGTGTGTGTGTGTGTGTACCTATCACCGCAGAGGTCGTCCCTCCAGGACATCCTACAGTAGTGTGTGTGTGTGTGTGTGTGTGTGTACCTATCACCGCAGAGGTCGTCCCTCCAGGACATCCTACAGTAGTGTGTGTGTGTGTGTACCTATCACCCCAGCGGTCGTCCCTCCAGGACATCCTACAGTAGTGTGTGTGTGTGTGTGTGTGTGTGTGTGTGTGTGTGTGTGTGTACCTATCACCCCAGCGGTCGTCCCTCCAGGACATCCTACAGTAGACAGACAGGGTCCGTTGTTTCCAGCGCTGGACACAAACAACACGTTGTGTTTCTGAACCGCTTCAGAGATCACCTCACAGATCCTCCTGTTGGACCACACACACACACACACACACACACACACACACACACACACACACACACACACACACACACACACACACACACACACACACACACACACACACACACACACACACAGAGAGTTACCACACACACACACACACACACACACACACACAGAGAGAGTTACCACACACACACACACACACACACACACACACACACAGAGAGTTACCACACACACACAGAGAGAGTTACCACACACACACACACACACACAGTTACCAGACAGACAGACAGACAGACAGACAGACAGACAGACAGACAGACAGACAGACAGACAGACAGACAGACAGACAGACAGACAGACAGACAGACAGACAGACAGACAGACAGACAGACAGACAGACAGACAGACAGACAGACAGACAGACAGACAGACAGACAGACAGACAGACAGACAGACAGACAGACAGACAGACAGACAGACAGACAGACAGACAGACAGACAGACAGACAGACAGACAGACAGACAGACAGACAGACAGACAGACAGACAGACAGACAGACAGACAGACAGACAGACAGACAGACAGACAGACAGACAGACAGACAGACAGACAGACAGACAGACAGACAGACAGACAGACAGACAGACAGACAGACAGACAGACAGACAGACAGACAGACAGACAGACAGACAGACAGACAGACAGACAGACAGACAGACAGACAGACAGACAGACAGACAGACAGACAGACAGACAGACAGACAGACAGACAGACAGACAGACAGACAGACAGACAGACAGACAGACAGACAGACAGACAGACAGACAGACAGACAGACAGACAGACAGACAGACAGACAGACAGACAGACAGACAGACAGACAGACAGACAGACAGACAGACAGTTACCAGACAGACAGACAGTTACCAGACAGACAGACCGTTACCAGACAGACAGACCGTTACCAGACAGACAGAGAGTATAACATCTCTGTCACCCTGACAGTATAATATATATAATAGTATAGTATAATATAATCTCTCTCACCCTGAGTTGGGCCAGTGGGTAGCTTCTCCATAGCTGTAGTTAACCAGGTCACATTTATAGTTAATCACCTCGATCATCTAGAGAGAGAGAGAGAGAGACAGAGAGACAGAGAGAGAGACAGACAGAGCGAGAGAGAGACAGACGGACGGAGCGAGACAGAGACAGAGACAGAGACAGAGAGAGAGAGACAGAGCGATAGAGAGAGAGCGAGAGAGCGATAGAGAGCGACAGAGAGACAGAGAGACAGAGAGATAGAGAGCGAGAGAGATAGAGAGCGAGACAGAGAGAGAGGCGGGGCAGACAGAGGAGAATGAATGAATTCATGGGAGTGCCAGTCCCGTTGCGTTTTTTGATTGACAGCTCCTTCAGCCTACCGCGCGGATGAGTCCGGTGCCCGTCTCCATGGTGCTGAGGCGCGTATCTCCGATCTTCAACGCCAGGATCTGGGCGCCGGGGGCAACGCCGTTCCGCTCCGGCTCGTCCGGGAAGTGACCCGCTGCTATGCTCGCCACGTGCGTCCCATGAGCCCCTGAACAGAGAAACGAGACCCATCAGCTGGAGACGACGAGACGAAGGACAGATTCCCTACAGGGATCTAGGTGAACTCTGACCTCCGCTGGTGACGATGCAGAGAGTGTTTCCTTCATCGTAGACGTTAACAGAGTAGTTGAGCATCTCAGCGTTTCCCAGAGTCGCAAACTCTTGCTTCTCTCTGTACGAGGTCAGTACCGTGCAGCCGGACAGGTCCCCAGTCTCTGAGGTGTCTACCACAGCCCTGTAGAGGTTAGAGGTTACAGGTTATAGAGGTCAGTACCGTGCAGCCGGACAGGTCCCCAGTCTCTGAGGTGTCTACCACAGCCCTGTAGAGGTTAGAGGTTATAGAGGTCAGTACCGTGCAGCCGGACAGGTCCCCAGTCTCTGAGGTGTCTACCACAGCCCTGTAGAGGTTAGAGGTTACAGGTTATAGAGGTCAGTACCGTGCAGCCGGACAGGTCCCCAGTCTCTGAGGTGTCTACCACAGCCCTGTAGAGGTTAGAGGTTATAGAGGTCAGTACCGTGCAGCCGGACAGGTCCCCAGTCTCTGAGGTGTCTACCACAGCCCTGTAGAGGTTAGAGGTTACAGGTTATAGAGGTCAGTACCGTGCAGCCGGACAGGTCCCCAGTCTCTGAGGTGTCTACCACGGCCCTGTAGAGGTTAGAGGTTACGAGGTAGCAGTTTAGGGGGTAGGGGGGGGTAGAGGTTACGAGGTAGCAGTTTAGGGGGTAGAGTGTTAAGGATGCATAAAGACAGGTCTCCACTCTCTAAAATGTCCGCTGCAGCCCCCTGGTCACTACAAACTGAGGAATGAAGGAAGGAGGGAGTGAAAAGGATTTGATCCAGCAGACGACGTGTCTCCTACCTCCAGGTGTTTCCATCGTTCCACAGCAGACAGTCGTAGACCGGACCCGGGTCGTTGTACTTCTTCTCTAGAGACGCCAGGATCTCTGACTGACACATCAGTTCCTCCTTCTGCAGCTTCTCAGACTGATAAAACAAAAACGGACAGACGTGAGGAAGCAAAACGATAAAACGATAAAACGGACAGACGTGAGGAAGCAAAACGATAAAACGGACAGACGTGAGGAAGCAAAACGATAAAACGGACAGACGTGAGGAAGCAAAATGTAAAAAAATAAATAAATGTACACATTTCACTCTGCTCAGGATTGATAATCGCACACTGGGGATGTGACAAATGTACAATTGTTAATGTTTAAACTGCCATTTTAAAATCGTACAATAACGAGAATTCACAATTCAGATAGGGGAGTCCAGGGTAGGACCCAATGTACTGGATATAAACCACTGGTAGGACCCAATGTACTGGATATAAACCACTGGTAGGACCCAATGTACTGGATATAAACCACTGGTAGGACCCAATGTACTGGATATAAACCACTGGTAGGACCCAATGTACTGGATATAAACCACTGGTAGGACCCAATGTACTGGATATAAACCACTGGTAGGACCCAATGTACTGGATATAAACCACTGGTAGGACCCAATGTACTGGATATAAACCACTGGTAGGACCCAATGTACTGGATATAAACCACTGGTAGGACCCAATGTACTGGATATAAACCACTGGTAGGACCCAATGTACTGGATATAAACCACTGGTAGGACCCAATGTACTGGATATAAACCACTGGTAGGACCCAATGTACTGGATATAAACCACTGGTAGGACCCAATGTACTGGATATAAACCACTGGTAGGACCCAATGTACTGGATATAAACCACTGGTAGGACCCAATGTACTGGATATAAACCACTGGTAGGACCCAATGTACTGGATATAAACCACTGGTAGGACCCAGTGTACTGGATATAAACCACTGGTAGGACCCAATGTACTGGATATAAACCACTGGTAGGACCCAATGTACTGGATATAAACCACTGGTAGGACCCAGTGTACCGGATATAAACCACTGGTAGGACCCAGTGTACCGGATATAAACCACTGGTAGGACCCAATGTACCGGATATAAACCACTGGTAGGACCCAATGTACCGGATATAAACCATTGGTAGGACCCAGTGTACTGGATATAAACCACTGGTAGGACCCAGTGTACTGGATATAAACCACTGGTAGGACCCAGTGTACTGGACATAAACCACTGGTAGGACCCAATGTACTGGACATAAACCACTGGTAGGACCCAATGTACTGGATATAAACCACTGGTAGGACCCAGTGTACTGGATATAAACCACTGGTAGGACCCAATGTACTGGACATAAACCATTGGTAGGACCCAATGTACTGGATATAAACCATTGGTAGGACCCAATGTACTGGATATAAACCATTGGTAGGACCCAGTGTACTGGATATAAACCACTGGTAGGACCCAGTGTACTGGATATAAACCACTGGTAGGACCCAGTGTACTGGATATAAACCACTGGTAGGACCCAATGTACTGGATATAAACCACTGGTAGGACCCAATGTACTGGACATAAACCACTGGTAGGACCCAGTCATGGCCAATAGTTTTGAGAATGACACAAATATTAATTTTCCACAAAGTTTGCTGCTTCAGTGTGTTTAGATATTTCTGTCAGATGTTACTATGGAATACTGAAGTATAATTACAAGCATTTCATAAGTGTCAAAGGCTTTTATTGACAATTACATGAAGTTGATGCAAAGAGTCAATATTTGCAGTGTTGACCCTTCTTTTTCAAGACCTCTGCAATCCGCCCTGGCATGCTGTCAATTAACTCCTGGGCCACATCCTGACTGATGGCAGCCCACTCTTGCATAATCAACGCTTGGAGTTTGTCAGAATTTGTGGGTTTTTGTTTGTCCAGTCGCCTCTTGAGGATTGACCACAAGTTCTCAATGGGATTAAGGTCTGGGGAGTTTCCTGGCCATGGACCCAAAATATCGATGTTTTGTTCCCCAAGCGACTTAGTTATCACTTTTGCCTTATGGCAAGGTGCTCCATCATGCTGGAAAAGGCATTGTTCGTCACCAAACTGTTCCTGGATGGTTGGGAGAAGTTGCTCTCGGAGGATGTGTTGGTACCATTCTTTATTCATGGCTGTGTTCTTAGGCCAAATTGTGAGTGAGCCCACTCCCTTGGCTGAGAAGCAACCCCACACATGAATGGTCTCAGGATGCTTTACTGTTGGCATGACACAGGACTGATGGTAGTGCTCACCTTGTCTTCTCCGGACAAGCTTTTCCCCCCAAACAATCGGAAAGGGGATTCATCAGAGAAAATGACTTTACCCCAGTCCTCAGCAGTCCAATCCCTGTACCTTTTGCAGAATATCAGTCTGTCCCTGATGTTTTTCCTGGAGAGAAGTGGCTTCTTTGCTGCCCTTCTTGACACCAGGCCATCCTCCAAAAGTCTTCGCCTCGCTGTGCGTGCAGATGCACTCACACCTGCCTGCTGCCATTTCTGAGCAATTTCTGTACTGGTGGTGCCCCGATCCCGCAGCTGAATCAACTTTAGGAGACGGTCCTGGCGCTTGCTGGACTTTCTTGGGCACCCTGAAGCCTTCTTCACAACAATTGAACCGCTCTCCCTGAAATTCTTGATGATCCGATAAATTGTTGATTTAGGTGCAATCTTACTGGCAGCAATATCCTTGCCTGTGAAGCCCTTTCTGTGCAAAGCAATGATGACGGCACGTGTTTCCTTGCAGATAACCATGGTTGACAGAGGAAGAACAATGATTCCAGTGAGCGAGCTCGCCTGGCTGAGCGGCAATGTGGGTGGAATGAGCTCGCCTGGCTGAGCGGCAGCGCGGGTGGAGCGAGCTCGCCTGGCTGAGGGGCAGTGTGGGTGGAGTGAGTGAGCTCGCCTGGCTGAGCGGCAGTGCGGGTGGAATGAGCTCGCCTGGCTGAGCGGCAGTGCGGGTGGAATGAGCTCGCCTGGCTGAGCGGCAGCGTGGGTGGAATGAGCTCGCCTGGCTGAGCGGCAGCGTGGGTGGAATGAGCTCGCCTGGCTGAGCGGCAGCGTGGGTGGAATGAGCTCGCCTGGCTGAGCGGCAGCGTGGGTGGAATGAGCTCGCCTGGCTGAGCGGCAGCGTGGGTGGAATGAGCTCGCCTGGCTGAGCGGCAGCGTGGGTGGAATGAGCTCGCCTGGCTGAGCGGCAGCGTGGGTGGAATGAGCTCGCCTGGCTGAGCGGCAGCGTGGGTGGAATGAGCTCGCCTGGCTGAGCGGCAGCGCGGGTGGAATGAGCTCGCCTGGCTGAGCGGCAGCGCGGGTGGAATGAGCTCGCCTGGCTGAGCGGCAGCGTGGGTGGAATGAGCTCGCCTGGCTGAGCGGCAGCGCGGGTGGAATGAGCTCGCCTGGCGACCAGAGCAGGAAACAAAACTCTGTAGTCTGCCTCCAAATTAATTTCCAAGACCAATACATATTTTTGTAATATTTTTCATGAATATATCTGATTATTATCGGTTCTTCACTCATTTGAAATTATAAAGTACCAACATGTCAGATTTTCAAGGTGTGAATCTCAGAGAGACAAAATTCAACTACTTTAAGCACCTTGTCCGAACCCTGTTTACTGCAAACAGGAAGTATGTTTTGGAAGGTTTTTAATAGGTTAGGTTAGGTTAATAGGTTAATATTGCGGAGTCACTTGATTCATCCTCAGTTGTCTCCCATCACAGTTTCCTTCGACCACTACATGACGGGGTTAAATACTTATTGACTCAAGATATTTCAGCTTTTCCCTGTATGATGAGGATGATGAAGACCTGTTAGTGACAGTTTACATTTTGAACCCCTCCACCCAAAAACAATGTAATTAACAAAAAGATTTTCAATAATTTTTTTTTCTTCCCCTTTCTAAACTTGAACAATCCCAATGTTGTTTAAACATTTATACCTCTATAACTGACCTGTTAAGGGCAAAGGTCAAAGTGTTACCTGTGAGGGGGAGTGCAAAGGTCAAAGTGTTACCTGTGAGGGGGAGGGGAAAGGTCAAAGTGTTACCTGTGAGGGGGAGGGCAAAGGTCAAAGTGTTACCTGTGAGGCTTAGGGCAAAGGTCAAAGTGTTACCTGTGAGGCTTAGGGCAAAGGTCAAAGTGTTACCTGTGAGGGTTAGGGGAAAGGTCAAAGTGTTACCTGTGAGGGTTAGGGGAAAGGTCAAAGTGTTACCTGTGAGGGGGAGGGGAGAGGTCAAAGTGTTACCTGTGAGGGGGAGGGCAAAGGTCAAAGTGTTACCTGTGAGGGGGAGGGGAAAGGTCAAAGTGTTACCTGTGTGGGGGAGGGCAAAGGTCAAAGTGTTACCTGTGAGGGTTAGGGCAAAGGTCAAAGTGTTACCTGTGAGGGGGAGGGGAAAGGTCAAAGTGTTACCTGTGAGGGGGAGGGCAAAGGTCAAAGTGTTACCTGTGAGGGTTAGGGCAAAGGTCAAAGTGTTACCTGTGAGGGGGAGGGCAAAGGTCAAAGTGTTACCTGTGAGGGGGAGGGGTGAGCCAGGTCAAACTGTTCTGCCCGGCGACTCGCTTCAGCCAGAGCCGCTCTGTGTGCTGGATCCCACGTTTTCTCCTTCCGCTCTTTCTATTGGTCAACACATCAACACAGACAACACAGACCTTCCTCTGTCAACACAGACATCCCTCTGTCAACACATACAACCCCCTGTCAACACAGACAACCCCCTGTCAACACAGACCTCCCTCTGTCAACACAGACCTCCCTCTGTCAACACAGACCTCCCTCTGTCAACACAGACCTCCCTCTGTCAACACAGACCTCCCCCTGTCAACACAGACCTCCCCCTGTCAACACAGACACCCCTCTGTCAACACAGACACCCCTCTGTCAACACAGACACCCCTCTGGCAACACAGACACCCCTCTGGCAACACAGCAACACAGACATCCCTCTGGCAACACAGACATCCCTCTGTTAACGTGTTCATTGGTCAATATAAGCATACACTATTTATACACAAAAGTATGTGGACACCCGTTCAAATTAGTGGATTTGGGTATTTCTGTTGCTGACAGGTGTATAAGATCGAGCAAAGAGCCATGCAATCTCCATAGACAAACATCGGCAGTAAAACGGCCCGTACTGAAGACCTCAGTGACTTTCAACGTGGCGCCGTCATAGGATGCCACCTTTCCAAACAAGTCAGTTTGTCAAATTTCTGCCCTGCTAGAGCTGCCCCCCGGTCAACTGTAAGTGCTGTTATAGTGAAGTGGAAACGTCTAGGAGCAACAACGGTTCAGCCGCGAAGTGGTAGGCCACACAAGCTCACAGAAAGGGACCGCTGAGTGCTGAAGCGTGTAGCGTGTAGATTCTGTGCTTCCAACTTTGTGGCAACAGTTCGGGGAAGGCCCTTTCCTGTTTCAGCATGACAAGGCCCCCGTGCACAAAGCCAGGTCCATACAGAAACGGTTTGTTGAGATCTGTATGGAAGAACTTGACTGGCCTGCATAGAACCCTGACCTCAACTCCATCGAACACCTTTGGGATGAATTGGAACGCCGACTGCGAGCCGGGACCTAACAGCAAAGGGGGGGACCAACTCCATATTAATGCCTTCCCTGAAGAGTGGAGGCTGTTATAGCAGCAAAGGGGGGGGACCAACTCCATATTAATGCCTTCCCAGAAGAGTGGAGGCTGTTATAGCAGCAAAGGGGGGGACCAACTCCATATTAATGACTTCCCAGAAGAGTGGAGGCTGTTATAGCAGCAAAGGGGGGTCCAACTCCATATTAATGCCTTCCCTGAAGAGTGGAGGCTGTTATAGCAGCAAAGGGGGGACCAACTCCATATTAATGCCTTCCCTGAAGAGTGGAGGCTGTTATAGCAGCAAAGGGGGGGACCAACTCCATATTAATGACTTCCCAGAAGAGTGGAGGCTGTTATAGCAGCAAAGGGGGGGGGGGACCAACTCCATATTAATGACTTCCCAGAAGAGTGGAGGATGTTATAGCAGCAAAGGGGGGACCAACTCCATATTAATGACTTCCCTGAAGAGTGGAGGCTGTTATAGCAGCAAAGGGGGAACCAACTCCATATTAATGACTTCCCTGAAGAGTGGAGGCTGTTATAGCAGCAAAGGGGGGGACCAACTCCATATTAATGACTTCCCTGAAGAGTGGAGGCTGTTATAGCAGCAAAGGGGGGACCAACTCCATATTAATGACTTCCCTGAAGAGTGGAGGCTGTTATAGCAGCAAAGGGGGGGACCAACTCCATATTAATGACTTCCCTGAAGAGTGGAGGCTGTTATAGCAGCAAAGGGGGGACCAACTCCATATTAATGCCTTCCCTGAAGAGTGGAGGCTGTTATAGCAGCAAAGGGGGGGACCGACTCCATATTAATGACTTCCCTGAAGAGTGGAGGCTGTTATAGCAGCAAAGGGGGGACCAACTCCATATTAATGACTTCCCAGAAGAGTGGAGGCTGTTATAGCAGCAAAGGGGGGGACCAACTCCATATTAATGACTTCCCTGAAGAGTGGAGGCTGTTATAGCAGCAAAGGGGGGACCAACTCCATATTAATGCCTTCCCTGAAGAGTGGAGGCTGTTATAGCAGCAAAGGGGGGACCAACTCCATATTAATGACTTCCCAGAAGAGTGGAGGCTGTTATAGCAGCAAAGGGGGGGGACCAACTCCATATTAATGACTTCCCAGAAGAGTGGAGGCTGTTATAGCAGCAAAGGGGGGACCAACTCCATATTAATGCCTTCCCTGAAGAGTGGAGGCTGTTATAGCAGCAAAGGGGGGGACCAACTCCATATTAATGACTTCCCTGAAGAGTGGAGGCTGTTATAGCAGCAAAGGGGGGACCAACTCCATATTAATGACTTCCCTGAAGAGTGGAGGCTGTTATAGCAGCAAAGGGGGGACCAACTCCATATTAATGACTTCCCTGAAGAGTGGAGGCTGTTATAGCAGCAAAGGGGGGGGGGGGGGACCAACTCCATATTAATGACTTCCCAGAAGAGTGGAGGCTGTTATAGCAGCAAAGGGGGGGGGGGGGGGACCAACTCCATATTAAAGCCCATGAATATGGAACGAGATGTTGGACGAGCAGATGTCCACATACTTTTGTAGTGTATATCAACGTGCAAATCCTTGTTACTTGACCACACAAATCCCCTCCATACCTGGATTCTCTCTCTGAGAGCTTTAGGGAACAACTCATATCCATTTTTGATCCCGATGTGATACTTTCCGGATGGATTATCCCAGGAATGAGGAATCTGAGGAGAGAGAGAGAGAGACATGTGTTTAAATAACTACAGGCTAACAGTCTGTACATGCAGTGTGACCAGGAAGTGGCAGCGTGACCAGGAAGTGGCAGCGTGACCAGGAAGTGGCAGCGTGACCAGGAAGTGGCAGCGTAACCAGGAAGTGGCAGCGTAACCAGGAAGTGGCAGCGTAACCAGGAAGTGGCAGCGTGACCAGGAAGTGGCAGCGTAACCAGGAAGTGGCAGCGTAACCAGGAAGTGGCAGCGTAACCAGGAAGTGGCAGCGTAACCAGGAAGTGGCAGCGTAACCAGGAAGTGGCAGCGTGACCAGGAAGTGGCAGCGTGGCGAGGACGGCGTACCTTGAGCGTCCTCCCGGACAGCCCGGTCACCGCTCCGTCTTTAGGTTCCACCACCGTCGCCGTGTTCACGTCTCCACTGCCCGTCGTGTCGATGATGTCAACGATCTTCGGCTTGCCCTCCGTCGTGGTCTGAGGGAGAGAGAGGACACAGATGTTGAAGGATATAAAATACACACACACTATCGGACCGAAACACACACACACTCTGACCCCGACACACACACACTATCTGACCGAAAAACAAACACACACACACACACACACACACACACACACACGTTTCCACAATGAGTACACCTTGACATACTGGTGACACAGTGCAACTAAACCAGACTGGTAAACAGCTTCTATCTCCAGGCCGTCAGACTGGTAAACAGCTTCTATCTCCAGACCATCAGACTGGTAAACAGCTTCTATCTCCAGGCCGTCAGACTGGTAAACAGCTTCTATCTCCAGACCGTCAGACTGATAAACAGCTTCTATCTCCAGGCCGTCAGACTGGTAAACAGCTTCTATCTCCAGGCCGTCAGACTGGTAAACAGCTTCTATCTCCAGACCGTCAGACTGATAAACAGCTTCTATCTCCAGGCCATCAGACTGGTAAACAGCTTCTATCTCCAGACCATCAGACTGATAAACAGCTTCTATCTCCAGGCCATCAGACTGTTAAACAGCTTCTATCTCCAGGCCATCAGACTGATAAACAGCTTCTATCTCCAGACCATCAGACAGCTTCTATCTCCAGGCCATCAGACTGGTAAACAGCTTCTATCTCCAGGCCATCAGACTGGTAAACAGCTTCTATCTCCAGGCCATCAGACTGATAAACAGCTTCTATCTCCAGACCATCAGACTGATAAACAGCTTCTATCTCCAGACCATCAGACAGCTTCTATCTCCAGGCCATCAGACTGGTAAACAGCTTCTATCTCCAGGCCATCAGACTGGTAAACAGCTTCTATCTCCAGGCCATCAGACTGATAAACAGCCATCGCTAACATTGAGAGGCTGCTGCCAACATACCGACTCAAATCTCTAGCCATTTTAATAAATGAATCATTAGCCACTTTAATAATGTTTACATACCCTACATTACTCATCTCATATGTATATACTGTACTCTATACCATCTACTGCATCTTGCCAATGCCGTTCGGCCATCGCTCATCCATATATTTATATGTGCATATTCTCATTCACCCCTTTATATGTGTGTTTATTAGGTAGTTGTTGTGGGACTGGTAGATTACTTGTTAGATATTACTGCACTGTCAGAACTAGAAGCACAAGCATTTCACTACACTCGCATTAACACCTGCTAACCATGTTTATGTGACCAAAACAATGTGATTTATAGACTAACGTCACTGTCAGCGATGTATCAATATAATAGTGTAATATTCTGAAAGTCTATACCAACTGGTATAGACCTACCCATAGAGATGCCAGTCTATAGAGCTGCTCATAGAGATGTCAGTCTATAGACCTGCCCATAGAGATGTCAGTCTATAGACCTGCCCATAGAGATGCCAGTCTATAGACCTGCCCATAGAGATGCCAGTCTATAGACCTGCCCATAGAGATGCCAGTCTATAGACCTGCCCATAGAGATGCCAGTCTATAGACCTGCCCATAGAGATGCCAGTCTATAGACCTGCTCATAGAGATGCCAGTCTATAGACCTGCTCATAGAGATGTCAGTCTATAGACCTGCCCATAGAGATGCCAGTCTATAGACCTGCCCATAGAGATGCCAGTCTATAGACCTGCCCATAGAGATGCCAGTCTATAGACCTGCCCATAGAGATGCCAGTCTATAGACCTGCCCATAGAGATGCCAGTCTATAGACCTGCCCATAGAGATGCCAGTCTATAGACCTGCCCATAGAGATGCCAGTCTATAGACCTGCCCATAGAGATGCCAGTCTATAGACCTGCCCATAGAGATGCCAGTCTATAGACCTGCCCATAGAGATGTCAGTCTATAGACCTGCCCATAGAGATGTCAGTCTATAGACCTGCCCATAGAGATGTCAGTCTATAGACCTGCCCATAGAGATGCCAGTCTATAGACCTGCCCATAGAGATGCCAGTCTATAGACCTGCCCATAGAGATGCCAGTCTATAGACCTGCCCATAGAGATGTCAGTCTATAGACCTGCCCATAGAGATGTCAGTCTATAGACCTGCTCATAGAGATGTCAGTCTATAGACCTGCTCATAGAGATGTCAGTCTATAGACCTGCTCATAGAGATGTCAGTATATAGACCTGCTCATAGAGATGTCAGTATATAGACCTGCCCATAGAGATGCCAGTCTATAGACCTGCCCATAGAGATGCCAGTCTATAGACCTGCCCATAGAGATGCCAGTCTATAGACATGCCCATAGAGATGCCAGTCTATAGACATGCCCATAGAGATGTCAGTCTATAGACCTGCTCATAGAGATGCCAGTCTATAGACCTGCTCATAGAGATGCCAGTCTATAGACCTGCTCATAGAGATGCCAGTCTATAGACCTGCTCATAGAGATGCCAGTCTATACCAACTGGTGTAGACCTGCTCATAGAGATGTCAGTCTATAGACCTGCTCATAGAGATGTCAGTCTATAGACCTGCTCATAGAGATGTCAGTCTATAGACCTGCTCATAGAGATGTCTGAGTCAGAGAGAAACCTTTGGTCTTCAGCAGAGGACTGAGTGGTGTAGCTAGGAAGCTCTGACAGACACAGACAGACAGACAGACAGACAGACAGACAGACAGACAGACAGACAGACAGTTGCTAGACAGGGCAGAAAGTAGCTAGACAGGGTAGACAAACAGACAGAAAGTAGCTAGACAGGACAGACAGACAGACAGACAGACAGACAGTAGCTAAACAGGACAGAAAGTAGCTAGACAGGGTAGACAAACAGACAGACAGGACAGGGTAGATAGGGCAGGGCAGACAGGACAGACAGACAGACAGGACAGACAGACAGGACAGGGTAGGGTAGACAGGACAGACAGACAGGACAGGGCCTGTACAGTTGGGTGAAGGCTGTCAACAGATGTTTGATCCCGTTTCCATCAGCGTCTCCGTTCTGAGTTCAACCACCCAGTTCCACCACACTAGTCACAGCAACTCACTAGCTAGTCACTGAAACATTTCAAATAAAACATGGCAGCAACAATAATAATGATCTATTTTTATCTGAGTCTTATGGGGTGGAGGGGGAATATTAACCCTAGTTCGGCCAAATCAATGGGCTGTCAGTATTTTATTGTGGATCTAACTAGGACATTATGTTCTGATGGTTTGCTATATGATCTTAGCTTGTTAAATTAGCCATCTACGCTAAACTAAACTCGCTTACCGACGGACCCGGCGACTGGCATGTTAAAAACAAAAACAGAATTACTCGCTAAAATCCTTTTAGGTTAAATTAACAGTAGTTTCTAACAAGTTTTACTAGCTAAATTGGACCAACAAGGTAGAGCCCGGTACAACAAAAAAAAAAAAATCACTAAGCTAGTCGTTACTGTACAATTGTAATGAATGAGGCCTAGTAGTGTGTAAAAGCAGCGGGGTAAATTTACCTGCATGCCCGGGGCCCCTGGGTCCACGCCGGTGTCGAGGATAGCGATGAGGACACCCCGTCCATCGTATTCCGGGAAGCGAGTGAGATAAGAAGCTGCGCCCGTCTCTTTTTTAGGGAGCAAACCGTGGAAAGGAAACGGTTCTTCGGTACAATGAGCTGCCATGATCGGTCAAGAGAAACAAATGGAAAACAATAGTAAGAGAAATTGAGGAGAGGGGGTGGGGAAAAAACCGTTGTCTGATACCAAAGACAGTAAATAGAGTATAGTTCTGGGGAAAACGTGTCCGTTCACAGTGAAGAGAGACCGGGAAGGACTTTTTAAAGGGACACTACACTATTTAGAACAATGAAATGGGCCAAGGACTCATACTTATTAAAAATGTCTAATGACAATTAAATTAAGTCAATAACAACGAAAGAAGTCATTGTGTAGCTATTTAATAGAAAACATGTAGGAGAAAAAAAAAATGTATGAAAATGTTTGCATTCACTACTGTAAGTCGCTCTGGATAAGAGCGTCTGCTAAATGCCTAAAATGTAAATGTAATACACTGCCTATAGCTAATTGTTTAAAAACAGAAGGGGTATAGGCTAACTTATCTTTGTTCGAGGTTTATACATGGACTATTAAATAGTAAGGAAACAATGTTTCTGGTCAGTGTTTCCATGGGACCCTAATTAATGGGGCACAGGTAAAAAACAAATTGTTTAAAACCAAATAATGGTGGATAAATTAAAATGATCAGTTCCAATTTACTTAATGGGATGGCTCTTCCATAGACACCAAGGCAATAGCAGCCGAGTCTGGTCTGCTTAGTTCATTGACCATATAGGAACCCCCCCCCCAAAGAAAAATGAGAGGAAGTGTGATGTTTTTGCTTCCTCTTCTGTCTCTGATAAAAGCCTGTAAAGGCTCTCTGCATGGTCAATCCAGCACCTGAAGGTGGCAGTACAGTATTTAACCTCGAAACAGCCTCCGCAGACATCAGGGTTTTCATACTTCTTGTGCTTAGCGGAGAGGAGCAGAGCTATTCTGAAGGAAGTTGTCAAGGAAATGAATGTATGTTTATACAGGACCTCCTGCGCCCCACCCCCTACCTACCTTCAACCAATCATGTCAATGCGAAGCTACAGTGCATTCAGAAAGTATTCAAACCACTTCAGTTTTTCCACCACATTTTGTTACGTTACGGCCTCATTCTAAAATGGATTAAATCGTTTTTTTCCCCCTCATCTATCTACACACCATACCCCATAATGACACAGCAAAAATGTATTAAAAATAAAAATCTGAAATATAACATTTACATAAGTATTCAGTACTTTGTTGAATTAACTTTGGCAGCGATTACAGCATCGAGTCTTCTTGGGTATGACGCTACAAGCTTAGTCTGTGGTCACTGTGTGGGGGGTGTGGTCACTGTCTGTGGGTGTGGTCAAACTGATAGTGGGTGTGGTCAAACTGCCTGGGGGTGTGGTCAAACGGTCTAGGGGTGTGGTCAAGCTTAGTCTGTGGTCACTGTCTGGGGGTGTGGTCAAAGCTGTTCTGAACCTATGTGTGTGTTTGTTTTTGAAATTGTGAGAATATTTATTGATTAGAAAGTTGGGCCACTGCCATAATGTCTTTTCTTTTGCCAGCTTATTCTGTGTTTGGAGACATGATGATGGGGTACTGGGGTGTGATTGGATGTAAAGTTGTAGTAAGTAGGTGTGATTGGATGTTAAGTTGTAGTAAGTAGATGTGATTGGATGTTAAGTTGGTGTATGGAGGTGTGATTGGATGTTAAGTTGTAGTAAGTTGGTGTGATTGGATGTTAAGTTGTAGTAAGTAGGTGTGATTGGATGTTAAGTTATAGTAAGTAGGTGTGATTGGATGTTAAGTTATAGTAAGTAGGTGTGATTGGATGTTAAGTTGTAGTAAGTAGGTGTGATTGGATGTTAAGTTATAGTAAGTAGGTGTGATTGGATGTTAAGTTGTAGTAAGTAGGTGTGATTGGATGTAAAGTTATAGTAAGTAGGTGTGATTGGATGTTAAGTTGTAGTAAGTAGGTGTGATTGGATGTAAAGTTGTAGTAAGTAGGTGTGATTGGATGTTAAGTTGTAGTAAGTAGGTGTGATTGGATGTTAAGTTATAGTAAGTAGGTGTGATTGGATGTTAAGTTGTAGTAAGTAGGTGTGATTGGATGTAAAGTTGTGGTAAGTAGGTGTGATTGGATGTTAAGTTATAGTAAGTAGGTGTGATTGGATGTTAAGTTGTAGTAAGTAGGTGTGATTGGATGTTAAGTTGTAGTATGGAGGTGTGATTGGATGTTAAGTTGTAGTAAGTAGGTGTGATTGGATGTTAAGTTGTAGTAAGTAGGTGTGATTGGATGTAAAGTTGTAGTAAGTAGGTGTGATTGGATGTTAAGTTGTAGTAAGTAGGTGTGATTGGATGTTAAGTTATAGTAAGTAGGTGTGATTGGATGTTAAGTTGTAGTAAGTAGGTGTGATTGGATGTTAAGTTGTAGTAAGTAGGTGTGATTGGATGTTAAGTTGTAGTAAGTAGGTGTGATTGGATGTTAAGTTGTAGTATGGAGGTGTGATTGGATGTTAAGTTGTAGTATGGAGGTGTGATTGGATGTTAAGTTGTAGTATGGAGGTGTGATTGGATGTTAAGTTGTAGTAAAGGACAGGAAACAGCCTGTAAGGGGTTTGAACTACAGACCCTGTGGCTGTGGGGAACGAACCCCATCTGTGCCATAGAGACTCAAACCCCTTGTAACAAGCATGGTGTCCACAGGGACGACGGGGACGACGGGGGCGACGGGGACGACGGGGGACGACGGGGGACGACGGGGGACGACGGGGACGACGGGGGACGACGGGACGACGGGGACGATGGGGGACGACGGGGACGATGGGGGACGACGGGGACGACGGGGACGATGGGGGACGACGGGGACGATGGGGGACGACGGGGACGACGGGGACGATGGGGGACGACGGGGACGACGGGGACGACGGGGGACGACGGGACGACGGGGACGACGGGGACGATGGGGGACGACGGGGACGACGGGGACGACGGGGACGACGGGGACGACGGGGACGATGGGGGACGACGGGGACGATGGGGGACGACGGGGACGACGGGGGACGACGGGGACGACGGGGGACGACGGGACGACGGGGACGAGGGGGACGACGGGGGACGACGGGGACGATGGGGGACGACGGGACGACGGGGACGATGGGGGACGACGGGACGACGGGGACGATGGGGGACGACGGGACGACGGGGACGACGGGGGACGACGGGGACGACGGGGACGACGGGATGACGGGGACGACCGGGGACGACGGGGACGACGGGACGACAGGGACGACGGGGACGACGGGGACGACGGGGGACGACGGGGACGACGGGACGACGGGGACGATGGGGGACGACGGGACGACGGGGACGACGGGGACGGCGGGACGGCGGGGACGACGGGACGACGGGGACATGTGAAGTTGGGAAGTCAGCAGCAACTCACCTGACTGACACTAGGTGGCGATATGGGACCTTTAGTTCAGACAGCCAGGTTTACCAGAGATGGTCTATAATGTTAAACAGGCTATAAATGACCTCTTCCCCTCTGAAGTCGTCTACTACCCTGATCCCAGAGGGATTATGGGATAACAGCTCCGTGTAGACCGCTGACTAACAGGCTGTGTTGTCTCCACTTCATAAAGCCAGAAGGGTTTCAGCCTGAATGCTTTGGGCATGGCTTGCAAGACACAGCCATGACTAACTCTGGTCTGTGGTGGCTCCTAATGTAATAATAGAAAGTACAGTGCTTCCTGTTTTTTTACACTGTTTGGGACCTTGAGCAAGGACAGAGTCTGTTATCTGTAGATTTATCAAGGGGTTTTCCTCGTCTCCTCTCCTTACTCCTAACTGATTCAACGTAATGAAAAGGAAACGATGAAGGAACGGAGACGAGGAGGGGAACATTTACAAAAAGGGTTCTGTGTCTGTCCTCATAGGAGAACCCTTTTTGGTTCCGGATAGAACTATTTTGGGTTCCATGTAGAACCGTCTCGTGGAAAGGGTTCTAAATGGAACCCAAAAGGGTTCTACCTGGAACCAAAATGTTTTTTTTTTCAAAGGGTTCTCCTATGGGGACAGTCCAAGAACCCCTTTTTGGTTTTAAATTGCACCTGTTTTTCTGAGTGTAGATGTTCACCATCTGTCCAACTCGTCTATATCTTAACGACATGGCCAAAAGTATGTGGACACAATTTCAAATGAATGGATTTTGCTATTTCAGCCACACTCATTTGCTGACAGGTGTATAAGATCGAGCAAAGAGCCATGCAATCTCCATAGACCAACATTGGAAATAGAATGGCCTCACTGACGAGCTCAGTGACTTTCAACGTGGCACCTTAATAGGATGCCACCTTTACAAACAAGTCAGTTTGTCAAATTTCTGCCCTGCTAGAGCTGCCCCCCGGTCAACTGTAAGTGCTGTTATTGTGAAGTGGAAACTTCTAGGAGCAACAACGGCTCAGCCGCGAAGTGGTAGGCCACACACGCTCACATAACGGGACCGCTGAGTGCTGAAGCGCACAGCGCGTAAAAATCACCTGTCCTCGGTTGCAACGCTCACTACCGAGTTCCAAACTGCCTCTGGAAGCAACGGCAGCACAAGAACTGTTTGTCGGGAGCTTCATGAAATGGGTTTCCATGGCCGAGCAGCCGCACACAAGACTAAAGATCACCATGTGCAATGCCAAGCGTTGGGTGGAGTGGTGTAATGATGTATGTGAGTAATCACAGACATTACTCACAGATGGACTGTTGTTTCTCTTTGCTTATTTGAGCTGTTGTTGCCATAACATGTACTTGCTCTTTAACCAAATAGGGCCATCTCTTGTATACCACCCCTACCTTGTCACAACACAACTGATTGGTTCAAACGGATTAAGAAGGAAAGAAATTCCACAAATTAACATTTGACAAGGCACAGCTGTTAATTGAAATGCATTCCAGGTGACTACCTCATGAGGCTGGTTGAGAGAATGCCAAGAGTGTGCAAAGCTGTCATCAAGGCAAAGGGTGGCTACTTTGAAGAATCTCAAATATAAAATATCTTTTGATTTGTTCAACCCTTCTCTGGTTACTACATGATTCCATGTGTTATTTCATAGTTTGTCTTCACTATTATGCTACAATATAGAAAATAGTAAAAAATAAAGAAAAACCCTTGAATGAGTAGGTGTGTCCACATTTTTGACCGGTATTGTACATAACAATAACAAGACAAACACCCGATACAACACATTGGGATAACACAGTTATCTGTAATGCCATGGTGTAGCCTAATACTGTCCCAAGCGTCGTTGAAGGGGGGACCGAAACGCATGCGGGTATATTGATCATCTTATTATTTTATTAAAGAAAAAAAAAACACTTAAACAAAATAAACGACGAACAACAGCCCAGTAAGGTGCACAGATCATACCGGAAACAACCACCCACAAAACACAAGAGAAAACTAACCCAACTAAATATGGCCTCCAATTAGAGACAACGACAACCAGCTGCCTCTGATTGGAGGTCATTACCAAAAAACCCAACATAGAAATAGAAAAACTAGATAAACACATAGAAATAGAAAATGTAGAACATCAACCAAAAACCACCGAACCACACAAAACAAACACCCCCTGCCACGCCCTGACCAAACTACAATAACAATTAACCCCTTTTACTGGTCAGGACTTGACAAATACAAAAATAAATAAGGAAATCCATTATTAGCTTACATTCCATATGGATCATTTTGCCCTTATAGGAAGATATTTGCATTAATTAATATTGTTCAATAACACTAGTTGACTTTATGAAAGAAATATGCCTAAAGAGTTTCCCAACACTACCCCCTTGCTTAGCTTCCTACACTTTACTTGTTGCTGTTGAATTTCCCGAGTTCTAGTAGCAATTTGTATTTTCAAGGATGAATCGGTGTCTAGCAAATGGTTTAAAGAGGTTCAGTTATTGGAGACGTAGAATTTTGTGTTTTGTATATGAATATTTTACCTAGCGGAAGTATTGTGTTAATTGAAGGACTATGAACGTTGAGGTCGCCAAAGATGATAAGCCAAGGGTTAATATGTAGTCTGATGGAGTGATGGGATGCCGGCCTTTGAACCTGTAGCCAAACTGATCTCACTGTCGGACTGTACCAATACAGAAGCATTATGTCCTCCTCTTCTCCATGACAGAATCTGCATTTAGAGTCTTGCTCAATACCCCAAAACGCAAAGTGTTTTTCTTTGTTGACAGAATGTTATAGAATATATTTAACTGAAAGGCTCTCGAGTATGTATCTATTGTTGTTTTGTATATGTGAGATTGAAGACCTGCTTCCTTGGTATTTGGGTTGTCGAAATTGGTAACAAACTCACCTCTTCAACATACATGCCCATGTGATAATAAACGGACCTCTTCAACACACGTGTCCATGTGGTAATAAACGGACCTCTTCAACACACGTGTCCATGTGGTAATAAACGGACCTCTTCAACACACGTGTCCATGTGGTAATAAACGGACCTCTTCAACACACGTGTCCATGTGATAATAAACGGACCTCTTCAACACACGTGTCCATGTGGTAATAAACGGACCTCTTCAACACACGTGTCCATGTGGTAATAAACGGACCTCTTCAACACACGTGTCCATGTGATAATAAACGGACCTCTTCAACACACGTGTCCATGTGGTAATAAACTCTTCAACTCTTCAAATCAAGTCAAATGTTATTTGTCACATACACGTGGTTAGCAGATGTTAATGCGAGTGTAGCGAAATGCTTGTGCTTCTAGTTCCGACCGTGCAGTAATATCTAACAAGTAATCTAACTGTCACGTTCGTCGTTAGAAATGGAGGACCAACACGCAGCAGGTATGTGTATACTCATCTTCTTTAATTACGGGAAAAGAAGGGAAAAAAAAAACAAAAAAAAACACGTATACAAAAATAAACAAATGACAAACACAGCAATCCAAGAACAATTTCCCACAACAGACAAACACAAACACACCCTCATATATGGGACTCTCAATCAAAGGCAAATAGACAACACCTGCCTTCAATTGAGAGTCCCAACCCCAATGAACCCAAACATAGAAACAGACACACTAGACTCAACATAGAATTACGTAAACATAGATCATAAACCAAAAACCCGGAAATACTAAATCAAACGCCCTCTTACCAACACACCACCCTGAACCACATAAAACAAATACCCTCTGCCACGTCCTGACCAAACTACCATAACAATTAACCCTTATACTGGCCAGGACGTGACACTAACCTAACAATTTCACAGTTGAAGTTGGAAGTTTACATACTCTTATGTTGGAGTCATTAAAACTCGTTTTTCAACCACTCCACAA
>NC_138307.1:39890000-39897500 GCF_965601325.2 Salmo salar
CTATACTACTACTATACTCAGCCCTCCAGGACCACTAACTGTCCCCTCACTATACTACTACTATACTACTACTATACTACTACTATACTACTACTATACTACTACTATACTACTACTATACTACTACCATACTCAGCCCTCCAGTACCACTAACTGTCTCCTCACTATACTACTACTATACTACTACTATACTACTACTATACTACCACTATACTCAGCCCTCCAGTACCACTAACGGTCTCCTCACTATACTACTACTATACTACTACTATACTACTACTATACTCAGCCCTCCAGTACCACTAACTGTCCCCTCACTATACTACTACTATACTACTACTATACTACTACTATACTACTACTATACTCAGCCCTCCAGTACAACTAACTGTCTCCTCACAATACTACTACGATACTACTAATATACTACTACTATACTACTACTATACTACTACTATACTACTACTATACTACTACTATACTCAGCCCTTCAGGACCACTAACTGTCTCTTCACTATACTACTACTATACTACTACTATACTACTACTATACTACTACTATACTACTACCATACTCAGCCCTCCAGTACCACTAACTGTCTCCTCACAATACTACTACTATACTACTACTATACTACTACCATACTCAGCCCTCCAGTACCACTAACTGTCTCCTCACAATACTACTACTATACTACTACTATACTACTACCATACTCAGCCCTCCAGTACCACTAACTGTCTCTTCACTATACTACCACTATACTACTACTATACTACTACTATACTACTACTATACTACTACTATACTCAGCCCTCCAGTACCACTAACTGTCTCTTCACTATACTACTACTATACTACCACTATACTCAGCCCTCCAGTACCACTAACTGTCTCTTCACTATACTACCACTATACTACTACTATACTACTACTATACTACTACTATACTACTACCATACTCAGCCCTCCAGTACCACTAACTGTCCCCTCACTATACTACTACTATACTACTACTATACTACTACTATACTCAGCCCTCCAGTACCACTAACTGTCCCCTCACTATACTACTACTATACTACTACTATACTACTACTATACTACTACTATACTCAGCCCTCCAGTACCACTAACTGTCCCCTCACTATACTACTACTATACTACTACTATACTACTACTATACTACTACTATACTCAGCCCCCCAGTACCACTAACTGTCTCCCTCACTATACTACTACTATACTACTACTATACTACTACTATACTACTACTATACTCAGCCCTCCAGTACCACTAACTGTCCCCTCACTATACTACTACTATACTCAGCCCTCCAGTACCACTAACTATCTCCTCACTATACTAGTGGTAGTATAGTAGTAATATAGTAGTAGTATAGTAGTAGTATAGCAGTAGTATAGTGAGGGGACAGTTAGTGGTACTGGAGGGCTGAGTATAGTAGTAGTATAGTAGTAGTATAGTAGTAGTATAGTAGTAGTATAGTGAGGGGACAGTTAGTGGTACTGGAGGGCTGAGTATAGTAGTAGTATAGTAGTAGTATAGTAGTAGTATAGTAGTAGTATTGTGAGGAGACAGTTAGTGGTACTGGAGGGCTGAGTATAGTAGTAGTATAGTAGTAGTATAGTAGTAGTATAGTAGTAGTATTGTGAGGAGACAGTTAGTGGTACTGGAGGGCTGAGTATAGTAGTAGTATAGTGAGGAGACAGTTAGTGGTACTGGAGGGCCGAGTATAGTAGTAGTATAGTAGTAGTATAGTAGTAGTATAGTAGTAGTATTGTGAGGAGACAGTTAGTGGTACTGGAGGGCTGAGTATAGTAGTAGTATAGTAGTAGTATAGTGTGGGGACAGTTAGTGGTACTGGAGGGCTGAGTATAGTAGTAGTATAGTAGTAGTATAGTGTGGGGACAGTTAGTGGTACTGGAGGGCTGAGTATAGTAGTAGTATAGTAGTAGTATAGTGTGGGGACAGTTAGTGGTACTGGAGGGCTGAGTATAGTAGTAGTATAGTAGTAGTATAGTAGTAGTATAGTAGTAGTATAGTAGTAGTATAGTGAGGGGACAGTTAGTGGTCCTGGAGGGCTGAGTATAGTAGTAGTATAGTAGTAGTAGTATAGTAGTAGTATAGTGTGGGGACAGTTAGTGGTACTGGAGGGCTGAGTATAGTAGTAGTATAGTAGTAGTATAGTAGTAGTATAGTAGTAGTATAGTAGTAGTATGGTTAGGGGACAGTTAGTGGTACTGGAGGGCTGAGTATGGTAGTAGTATAGTAGTAGTATAGTAGTCGTATATTTAGGGGACAGTTAGTGGTACTGGAGGGCTGAGTATAGTAGTAGTATAGTAGTAGTATCGTGAGGGGACAGTTAGTGGTACTGGAGGGCTGAGTATAGTAGTAGTATAGTAGTAGTATAGTAGTCGTATATTTAGGGGACAGTTAGTGGTACTGGAGGGCTGAGTATAGTAGTAGTATAGTAGTAGTAGTATAGTAGTAGTATAGTAGTAGTATAGTGAGGAGACAGTTAGTGGTCCTGGAGGGCTGAGTATAGAAGTAGTATAGTAGTAGTATAGTGAGGAGACAGTTAGTGGTACTGGAGGGCTGAGTATAGTAGTAGTATAGTAGTAGTATAGTAGTAGTATAGTAGTAGTATAGTGAGGAGACAGTTAGTGGTCCTGGAGGGCTGAGTATAGTAGTAGTATAGTAGTAGTAGTATAGTAGTAGTATAGTAGTAGTATAGTAGTAGTATAGTGAGGAGACAGTTAGTGGTACAGGAGGGCTGAGTATAGTAGTAGTATAGTAGTAGTATAGTGAGGGGACAGGTAGTGGTCCTGGAGGGCTGAGCATAGTAGTAGTATAGTAGTAGTATAGTAGTAGTATAGTAGTAGTATAGTAGTAGTATAGTGAGGAGACAGTTAGTGGTACTGGAGGGCTGAGTATAGTAGTAGTATAGTAGTAGTATAGTAGTAGTATAGTAGTAGTATAGTGAGGGGACAGTTAGTGGTACTGGAGGGCTGAGTATAGTAGTAGTATAGTAGTAGTATAGTGAGGGGACAGTTAGTGGTACTGGAGGGCTGAGCATAGTAGTAGTATAGTAGTAGTATAGTGAGGAGACAGTTAGTGGTACTGGAGGGCTGAGTATAGTAGTAGTATAGTAGTAGTATAGTAGTCGTATATTTAGGGGACAGTTAGTGGTACTTTAGGGCTGAGTATAGTAGTAGTATAGTAGTAGTATAGTAGTAGTATAGTGAGGAGACAGTTAGTGGTACTGGAGGGCTGAGTATAGTAGTAGTATAGTAGTAGTATAGTAGTAGTATCATGAGGAGACAGTTAGTGGTACTGGAGGGCTGAGTATAGTAGTAGTATAGTAGTAGTATAGTAGTAGTAGTATAGTAGTAGTATAGTGAGGAGACAGTTAGTGGTCCTGGAGGGCTGAGTATAGTAGTAGTATAGTAGTAGTATAGTAGTAGTATAGTAGTAGTATAGTTAGGGGACAGTTAGTGGTACTGGAGGGCTGAGTACGACTACTATACTACTACTATACTACTACTATACTACTACTATACTACTACTATACTCAGCCCTCCAGTACCACTAACTGTCTCCTCACTATACTACTACTATACTACTACTATACTACTACTATACTACTACTATACTACTACTATACTCAGCCCTCCAGTACCACTAACTGTCCCCTAAATATACTACTACTATACTACTACTATACTACTACTATACTCGGCCCTCCAGTACCACTAACTGTCCCCTAAATATACTACTACTATACTACTACTATACTACTACTATACTACTACTATACTACAACTGTACTACAACTATACTACCACTATACTACTACTATACTACTACTATACTAAGCCCTCCAGCTACATGTGGCTGTTGTAGTAACCTGTCACCTTTACAATAAGAACTGAACAGACACTAATATCCTATTGTAACATCAGTATGACAGCAGGATACTCCCCCATAGCTACAGCAGGATAGCTGGTTACTCCCCCATAGCTACAGCGGGATAGCTGGTTACTCCCCCATAGCTACAGCAGGATAGCTGGTTACTCCCCCATAGCTACAGCGGGATAGCTGGTTACTCCCCCATAGCTACAGCAGGATAGCTGGTTACTCCCCCATAGCTACAGCAGGATAGCTGGTTACTCCACCATAGCTACAGCGGGATAGCTGGTTACTCCCCCAAAGCTACAGCTGGATAGCTGGTTACTCCCCCATAGCTACAGCGGGATAGCTGGTTACTCCCCCATAGCTACAGCGGGATAGCTGGTTACTCCCCCATAGCTACAGCGGGATAGCTGGTTACTCCCCCATAGCTACAGCGGGATAGCTGGTTACTCCCCCATAGCTACAGCGGGATAGCTGGTTACTCCCCCATAGCTACAGCGGGATAGCTGGTTACTCCCCCATAGCTACAGCAGGATAGCTGGTTACTCCCCCATAGCTACAGCGGGATAGCTGGTTACTCCCCCATAGCTACAGCGGGATAGCTGGTTACTCCCCCATAGCTACAGCGGGATAGCTGGTTACTCCCCCATAGCTACAGCAGGATAGCTGGTTACTCCCCCATAGCTAAAGCGGGATAGCTGGTTACTCCACCATAGCTACAGCAGGATAGCTGGTTACTCCCCCATAGCTACAGTCAGTGTCCCCGTCTTACATTCGCTGCGTCCCCCGGGGGCCAAGGAGGGAGGATTTAGGGTGGAACTGGATGATGTGATAGGGGAGATGAGGGTATATAATTAGATTCAGGGCTTGTTCTAGAAAAGGGAGGCTAACCCACAGGACTTGGTCCCGGGTCAAAACCCATTGGAACCGTTAACTCTTGGTCCATCTCTTCCTCTCCTCTCCAACCCCTCGAACATCACCACTGGGCTGGTAGAGTCATGTATTGTTGAGGACTGGTCACCCCTCATAGCCTGGTTCCTCTCTAGGTTTCTAATCTCCACCCGGCACAGCCAGATGAGGACTGGTCCACCCCTCATAGCCTGGTTCCTCTCTAGGTTTCTAATCTCCACCCGGCACAGCCAGAAGAGGACTGGTCCACCCCTCATAGCCTGGTTCCTCTCTAGGTTTCTAATCTCCACCCGGCACAGCCAGAAGAGGACTGGTCCACCCCTCAGAGCCTGGTTCCTCTCTAGGTTTCTTCCTAGGTTCTGGCCTTTCTAGGGAGTTTTTCCTAGCCACCGTGCTTCTACACCTGCATTGCTTGCTGTTTGGGGTTTTAGGCTGGGTTTCTGTACAGCACTTTGAGATATCAGTTGATGTAAGAAAAGGGATTTATAAATACATTTGATTTTGGATTTGATATTGTAGAGATCCTCTGTATTCGAGGCCACGCTACAGTTCCCAGCTATTGGCCCGATGCGTAGAGTGGTTACTTTACACGCTGGAGCCCCCGGGGGTTCGTTACCCCGTTCCCTCCGTTTGCTACAGTACGTTCTGGACTGGGAGCTAAATTTGAGGGTCACCACTGTTTCCTTTGTTTGGATAAATCTAAGCGATGTCTGTCCATTTGAGTTGAGTGATTACGTTCTCTTCCTCTTCCTCCTCCTCCTCCTCCTCCTCCTCATCTCCTGTGATGTGGCTTCCTTAAAAAAAAGCCTGTTTGGTCATGTTATCACCAACTATTATAATAACATCATGTATCCCCTCCACCCTACTAGGTTTACGTCAACGACCCTCATTTCTTCAAGGCTGAGCGTTTCGAAAAGGGGCACAAGGCACATCGGAACCGAATTGATCCAAACCCGGCTTGGAGTCTATCTTGTCTTGTTTATACATGGATGCAGGCAACTAATGGGGTTTATACACCCTTTCCCGTGTGGCTCAGTTGGTAGAGCATGGTGTTTGCAACGCCAGCATGGTGTTTGCAACGCCAAGGTTGTGGGTTCGATTCCCATGCGGGGGCCAGTACAAAAAAAAATAAAAAAAATGCATGAAAATAAATGAAATGTATGCATTCACTACTGTAAGTTGCTCTGGATAAGAGCGTCTGCTAAATGACTAAAATGTAAATGCAAGGATTAGTTCGTCATCTAGTCAAACCTACGCCCCTTTGGGTTCATTATGACCTAATCGGATTTGTCCATGTCACCAATTCGAGTCAACCGCACAAAGCTAAAAACCAGTTTGATGTTTTCTTGGAATCTTTGACAATGTTTTTCTCACCCGCACTCGTCGATGTTTATAGGTATAAAACCAATCAGGATAGACTCCAAGTCAGTTTGGACCAATTCGGTTACAGTGCGCCTTGTGCCACCCCCCTCTTTGGAGCAACACGCATTCGTCGACTAATCTAGCCCGTCCCCCTTTGTATGACATCAGCCCGCTGACAGTCAATCAGCTGAAAGAGAAGGTGGAGGTCCCGCCCACTCGACGCGTTGCTCTGGTTTGAGCTGCCAGTGTCTCGTAGCAGCGGTTGGGTGAAGGAGAACGCAGCTGTCCGCTGTCCGGGAAGCATAACCGTATATATATATATATATATACCCATACAGACAACACACAGATACACCTCCCTTTGAACTGGACTAGACCTGCCTCCCTCGACTGCCGGAGAAACCCGACACACACACACACACACACACACACACACACACGCGAGTCCCGATCACCGTGGAGCAAAGACTCTATCCACAAGGCGAGAGGTAAAAGAGAGGAGCCGCGAGCATGGCGGTCGAAGAGGAAGGACTACGTGTTTTCCAAAGCGTCAAAATAAAAATAGGTAAGGAAAGCAGAGAGAGAGAGAGAGAGAGACAGCTAGGATATTATTCCCCAACCCCCTCTCTGGTCCCCGTGGCTTTACTTTAACCGGGCTAAAAGGCATTGGAGTTTTGAGAGAGGGAGACCACCCTCTCTGTCTCTGTCTCTCTCTCTGTCTCTCTCTCTCTCTCTCTCTCTCTGTCTCTCTCTCTCTCTCTCTCTCTCTCTGTCTCTCTCTCTCTCTCTCTCCTCTCTCTCTCTCTCTCTCTCTCTCTCTCTCTCTCTCTGTCTCTGTCTCTCTCTCTCTCTCTCTCTCTCTGTCTCTCTCTCTCTCTCTCTCTCTCTGTCTCTCTCCTCTCTCTCTCTCTCTCTCTCTCTCTCTCTCTCTCTCTCTCTGTGACATATTGTAATTCAAATCACACGCTCCCGCAACATTGCATGTCTTTAGTGAAATAGAGAACTGATCGTAGTCTGGTCAATCCTTTCGTTATGGATGATTGCGCAGTCAGGCCTATATAGAGGGGTCTATGTGGTGTTTAACAACACATGTATGTAATTAACAATGGCGGTTGGATTGTTATTGTTCATGTCGATCGGTGTTATAAATGAACTTTTGTGTTTGTGGCGTTAAAAACTCGAGACGTGAGGATCTGAGCGCAACAACAAACAGTTGCATATCCATGGATCGATCTCCGTTTGCTCACTTTCTCCCCGAGCGCAGAGCTTCATATAAAACAACCGGACCGTTAGT
>NC_138307.1:39902500-39905000 GCF_965601325.2 Salmo salar
AGAGAAACTACAATTCCCTACTACATCACACAGTTCAGACTGGATCTGATTTATCTCTAGAGAAACTACAATTCCCTACTACATCACAGTTCAGGCTGGATCTGATTTATCTCTAGAAACTACAACTCCCTACTACATCACACAGTTCAGGCTGGATCTGATTTATCTCTAGAGAAACTACAACTCCCTACTACATCACACAGTTCAGTCTGGATCTGATTTATCTCTAGAGAAACTACAACTCCCTACTACATCACACAGTTCAGGCTGGATCTGATTTATCTCTAGAGAAACTACAATTCCCTACTACATCATGGTCTGGTCTGGTTTATCTCTAGAGAAACTACAATTCCCTACTACATCACACAGTTCAGACTGGATCTGATTTATCTCTAGAGAAACTACAACTCCCTACTACATCACACAGTTCAGACTGGATCTGATTTATCTCTAGAGAAACTACAACTCCCTACTACATCACACAGTTCAGACTGGATCTGATTTATCTCTAGAGAAACTACAACTCCCTACTACATCACACAGTTCAGACTGGATCTGATTTATCTCTAGAGAAACTACAACTCCCTACTACATCACACAGTTCAGGCTGGATCTGATTTATCTCTAGAGAAACTACAACTCCCTACTACATCACACAGTTCAGACTGGATCTGATTTATCTCTAGAGAAACTACAACTCCCTACTACATCACACAGTTCAGACTGGATCTGATTTATCTCTAGAGAAACTACAATTCCCTACTACATCATGGTCTGGTCTGGTTTATCTCTAGAGAAACTACAATTCCCTACTACATCACACAGTTCAGACTGGATCTGATTTATCTCTAGAGAAACTACAATTCCCTACTACATCATGGTCTGGTCTGGTTTATCTCTAGAGAAACTACAATTCCCTACTACATCACACAGTTCAGACTGGATCTGATTTATCTCTAGAGAAACTACAACTCCCTACTGCATCACACAGTTCAGACTGGATCTGATTTATCTCTAGAGAAACTACAACTCCCTACTACATCACACAGTTCAGGCTGGATCTGATTTATCTCTAGAGAAACTACAACTCCCTACTACATCACAGTTCAGGCTGGATCTGATTTATCTCTAGAAACTACAACTCCCTACTACATCACACAGTTCAGGCTGGATCTGATTTATCTCTAGAGAAACTACAACTCCCTACTACATCGCACAGTTCAGACTGGATCTGATTTATCTCTAGAGAAACTACAACTCCCTACTACATCATGGTCTGGTCTGGTTTATCTCTAGAGAAACTACAACTCCCTACTACATCACACAGTTCAGTCTGGATCTGATTTATCTCTAGAGAAACTACAACTCCCTACTACATCATGGTCTGGTCTGGTTTATCTCTAGAGAAACTACAACTCCCTACTACATCACACAGTTCAGTCTGGATCTGATTTATCTCTAGAGAAACTACAACTCCCTACTACATCGCACAGTTCAGACTGGATCTGATTTATCTCTAGAGAAACTACAACTCCCTACTACATCACACAGTTCAGGCTGGATCTGATTTATCTCTAGAGAAACTACAACTCCCTACTACATCGCACAGTTCAGACTGGATCTGATTTATCTCTAGAGAAACTACAACTCCCTACTACATCATGGTCTGGTCTGGTTTATCTCTAGAGAAACTACAACTCCCTACTACATCACACAGTTCAGTCTGGATCTGATTTATCTCTAGAGAAACTACAACTCCCTACTACATCACACAGTTCAGGCTGGATCTGATTTATCTCTAGAGAAACTACAACTCCCTACTACATCACACAGTTCAGACTGGATCTGATTTATCTCTAGAGAAACTACAATTCCCTACTACATCACACAGTTCAGACTGGATCTGATTTATCTCTAGAAACTACAACTCCCTACTACATCATGGTCTGGTCTGGTTTATCTCTAGAGAAACTACAACTCCCTACTACATCACACAGTTCAGGCTGGATCTGATTTATCTCTAGAGAAACTACAATTCCCTACTACATCACACAGTTCAGTCTGGATCTGATTTATCTCTAGAGAAACTACAATTCCCTACTACATCACACAGTTCAGACTGGATCTGATTTATCTCTAGAGAAACTACAATTCCCTACTACATCACACAGTTCAGTCTGGATCTGGTTTATCTCTAGAGAAACTACAACTCCCTACTACATCATGGTCTGGTCTGATTTATCTCCAGGTAAACTGAGTAATGTGTAGTAATTTAACCCCATTCATTTAGTTGTTTAAAAACAAAAACGTAATTTCGGTGGTTAATGGAACAGCGCCACCTGCAGCATTTGGCTGGAGGGGTCGCATCACGGACGGTTTCAGAGGTGAACATCTGCCACAAATCAGGAGGAGGAGGAAGAGGAGAGAGACTCACTGGAGGAGGAAGAGGAGAGAGGGACTCACTGGAGGAGGAAGAGGAGAGAGAGACTCACTGGAGGAG
>NC_138307.1:39910000-39912500 GCF_965601325.2 Salmo salar
CCCGGATCCGGCCATGGAGCAGGACTGGTCGCCGTGCCTGGACTGGGCACCGGCGCAGAGGAAGGCTCCTGCCATGGAGCGGTACTGGAAGCTCCGGACCGATGACCATCACTGGAAGCTCCGGACCGATGACCGTCACTGGAAGCTCCGGACTGTAAACCGTCGCTGGAAGCTCCGGACTGTAAACCATCGCTGGAAGCTCCGGACTGTGAACCGTCGCTGGAAGCTCCGGACTGTAAACCGTCGCTGGAAGCTCCGGACTGTGAACCGTCGCTGGAAGCTCCGGACTGTAAACCGTCGCTGGAGGTTCTGGGCTGTAGAGGCGCACTGGAGGCCTGGAGCGTGGAGCCGGCACAGGTTTCACCGGACCGGTGACACGCACTTCAGGGCGAGTGCGGGGAGCAGGCACAGGACGTACCAGACTGGGGAGGCGCACTGGAGGCCAGATGCGTGAATCCGGCACAGACTTCTGACAGGCTCTTCAGGTCGAATGTTGAGCAGAACACACTTGACCAACATCTCTCTCCTCTTCTCCTCCCCTAACTTCTCCCTCGCCTCCCTGACGGTCCCTGGCTCTCTGCTCAGCCGCCAGATCCATGTTCCCCCCCCCACCAAAAGAATCTTGGGGTTTCTGTGGCCGCGGTCTGAAGACACGCTCCTCATGGCAAGTGCGAGGAACCGGCACAGGACATACCGGGCTGAGAAGGCTCACTGGAGGCCTGATGCGTGGAGCTGGCGCAGATGGCACCGGACTGGTGTCACGCTCTTCATCACGCCTGCGCTGCAGCATACTCCTAGCCAACATCATTCTCCGATATCCCTCCTCACACTGCTCCGTCGACTCCCAGGCGGGTCTCTGGCTCTCTCCTTGGCTCGGCCGACCACCCCTCGTGCCCCCCCCCCCCCCCCCCCGCCCAAAAAATCTTGGGGTTTCTGTGGCCGCGGTCCCCGTCGTCGTCGCCGTCCTTCCTGATTTCCTGACGACTCCCGCCAAGGAAGAGTCTCGCATCCTCCCATGATCTCTTCCCAGGTCCAACTCACTTTTCCCGCCGTTGCAACGCTGCTTGGTCCTTGTTTGGTGGGATATTCTGTCACGCTCGTCGAAATGAGCGGACCAATGCGCAGCGGGAGTATAGTTCCACATCTTTTATTAAAGTGAAACTAAGAAAACAACAAACACACAACGAACGTGAAATCGTAGTGCTCAACAACACTAACACAAAACAATAATCCCACAAAGCAGGTCGGGGAAACAGGGAACCCTTAAGTATGATCCCCAATTAGAGACAACGAACATCAGCAGGCCTCTAATTGGGAACCATACTAAGAGCACCAACATAGAAATAAAAAGACTAGAACACCCCCCCTCTAGTCACGCCCTGACCTACAACACCATAGAGAAGCGAGGGCTCTCTATGGTCAGGACGTGATATCTGTCCACAAACACAAACAGACCCCGCAGAGCCCCAGGACAGCAACACAATTAGACACCAACCAAATCATGAGAAAACAAAAAGATAATTAGTTGACACATTGGAAAGAATTAACAAAAAAACAGAGCTAACTAGAATGCTATTTGTCCCTAAACAGAGAGTACACAGTGGCAGAATACCTGACCACTGTGACTGACCCAAACTTAAGGAAAGCTTTGACTATGTACAGACTCAGTGAGCGTAGCCTTGCTATTGAGAAAGGTCGCCGTAGGCAGACCGGGCTCTCAAGAGAAGACAGGCTATGTGCAACACTGGCCCACAAAATGAGGTGGAAACTGAGCTGCACTTCCTAACCTCCTGCCAAATGTATGACCATATTAGAGACACATATTTCCCGCAGATTACACAGATACACAAAGAATTAGAAAACAAACTCGGTTTTGATAAACTCCCATATCTACTGGGTGAAATACCACAGTGTTTCATCACAGCAGCAAGATGTGTGACCTGTTGCCACAAGAAAAGGTCAACCAGTGAAGAACAAACACCATTATAAATACAACCCATATTTATGTTTATTTATTTTCCCTTTTGTACTTTAACTATTTGCACATCATTACAACACTGTATATATACATAATATGACATTTAAATGTCTTTATTCTTTTGAACTTTTATGTAATGTTTTACTGTTAAGTATTATTGTATATTTAACTTTTGTTTATTATCTATTTCACTCGCTTTGGCAATGTTAACATATGTTTCCCCCATGACAATAAAACCCCTTGAATTGAATTGAGAGAGAGAGAGAGAGAGAGAGAGAGAGGGTAAAGAAGAGAGGGGGGGGTAGAGAGAGAGAGAGAGAGAGAGACAGAGAGAGAGAGAGAGAGGGAGAGAGAGAGAGACAGAGAGAGAGAGAGAGAGAGAGAGAGAGAGGAGAGAGAGAGAGAGACGAGAGAGATAGAGAGAGAGGAGAGAGAGAGAGGTAAAGAGAGAGGTGGGGGTAGAGAGAGAGAGAGAGAGAGAGACAGAGAGAAAGAGAGAGAGGGGAGAGAGAGAGAGGACAG
>NC_138307.1:39915000-39920000 GCF_965601325.2 Salmo salar
TTAGAACTAAAGGAAGTCAGAACTAAAGGAACCCAGAACTAAAGGAACCCAGAACTAAAGGAACCCAGAACTAAAGGAAGTCAGAACTAAAGGAACCCAGAACTTAAGGAACCCGGAACTAAAGGAAGTCAGAACTAAAGGAAGTCAGAACTAAAGGAACCCAGAACTAAAGGAACCCAGAACTTAAGGAACCCAGAACTAAAGGAAGTCAGAACTAAAGGAAGTCAGAACTAAAGGAACCCAGAACTAAAGGAAGTCAGAACTAAAGGAAGTCAGAACTAAAGGAACCCAGAACTAAAGGAACCCAGAACTAAAGGAAGTCAGAACTAAAGGAAGTCAGAACTAAAGGAACCCAGAACTTAAGGAACCCAGAACTAAAGGAAGTCGGAACTAAAGGAACCCGGAACTAAAGGAAGTTAGAACTAAAGGAAGTCAGAACTAAAGGAAGTCAGAACTAAAGGAACCCAGAACTAAAGGAACCCAGAACTAAAGGAACCCAGAACTAAAGGAAGTCAGAACTAAAGGAACCCAGAACTAAAGGAAGTCAGAACTAAAGGAAGTCAGAACTAAAGGAACCCAAAACTAAAGGAACCCAGAACTAAAGGAACCCGGAACTAAAGGAACCCGGAACTAAAGGAACCCAGAACTAAAGGAACCCAGAACTAAAGGAAGTCAGAACTAAAGGAACCCAGAACTAAAGGAAGTCAGAACTAAAGGAACCCAGAACTAAAGGAAGTCAGAACTAAAGGAACCCAGAACTTAAGGAACCCGGAACTAAAGGAAGTCAGAACTAAAGGAAGTCAGAACTAAAGGAACCCAGAACTAAAGGAAGTCAGAACTAAAGGAACCCAGAACTAAAGGAAGTCAGAACTAAAGGAACCCAGAACTAAAGGAAGTTAGAACTAAAGGAACCCAGAACTAAAGGAAGTCAGAACTAAAGGAAGTCAGAACTAAAGGAAGTCAGAACTAAAGGAACCCAGAACTAAAGGAACCCAGAACTAAAGGAAGTCAGAACTAAAGGAACCCAGAACTAAAGGAAGTCAGAACTAAAGGAACCCAGAACTAAAGGAACCCAGAACTAAAGGAAGTTAGAACTAAAGGAACCCAGAACTAAAGGAACCCAGAACTAAAGGAACCCAGAACTAAAGGAACCCAGAACTAAAGGAAGTCAGAACTAAAGGAACCCAGAACTAAAGGAACCCAGAACTAAAGGAAGTCAGAACTAAAGGAACCCAGAACTAAAGGAACCCAGAACTAAAGGAAGTTAGAACTAAAGGAACCCAGAACTAAAGGAACCCAGAACTAAAGGAAGTCAGAACTAAAGGAACCCAGAACTAAAGGAACCCAGAACTAAAGGAACCCAGAACTAAAGGAACCCAGAACTAAAGGAAGTCAGAACTAAAGGAACCCAGAACTAAAGGAACCCAGAACTAAAGGAAGTCAGAACTAAAGGAACCCAGAAGTAAAGGAAGTCAGAACTAAAGGAAGTCAGAACTAAAGGAACCCAGAACTAAAGGAACCCAGAACTAAAGGAAGTCAGAACTAAAGGAAGTTAGAACTAAAGGAACCCAGAACTAAAGGAAGTCAGAACTAAAGGAACCCGGAACTAAAGGAACCCAGAACTAAAGGAAGTCAGAACTAAAGGAACCCAGAACTAAAGGAACCCAGAACTAAAGGAAGTCAGAACTAAAGGAACCCAGAACTAAAGGAACCCAGAACTAAAGGAAGTCGGAACTAAAGGAACCCAGAACTAAAGGAACCCAGAACTAAAGGAACCCAGAACTAAAGGAACCCAGAACTAAAGGAAGTCAGAACTAAAGGAACCCAGAACTAAAGGAACCCAGAACTAAAGGAAGTCAGAACTAAAGGAACCCAGAACTAAAGGAAGTCAGAACTAAAGGAACCCAGAACTAAAGGAAGTCAGAACTAAAGGAACCCAGAACTTAAGGAACCCGGAACTAAAGGAAGTCAGAACTAAAGGAAGTCAGAACTAAAGGAACCCAGAACTAAAGGAAGTCAGAACTAAAGGAACCCAGAACTAAAGGAAGTCAGAACTAAAGGAACCCAGAACTAAAGGAAGTTAGAACTAAAGGAACCCAGAACTAAAGGAAGTCAGAACTAAAGGAAGTCAGAACTAAAGGAAGTCAGAACTAAAGGAACCCAGAACTAAAGGAAGTCAGAACTAAAGGAACCCAGAACTAAAGGAAGTCAGAACTAAAGGAACCCAGAACTAAAGGAACCCAGAACTAAAGGAAGTTAGAACTAAAGGAACCCAGAACTAAAGGAACCCAGAACTAAAGGAACCCAGAACTAAAGGAACCCAGAACTAAAGGAAGTCAGAACTAAAGGAACCCAGAACTAAAGGAACCCAGAACTAAAGGAAGTCAGAACTAAAGGAACCCAGAACTAAAGGAACCCAGAACTAAAGGAAGTTAGAACTAAAGGAACCCAGAACTAAAGGAACCCAGAACTAAAGGAAGTCAGAACTAAAGGAACCCAGAACTAAAGGAACCCAGAACTAAAGGAACCCAGAACTAAAGGAACCCAGAACTAAAGGAAGTCAGAACTAAAGGAACCCAGAACTAAAGGAACCCAGAACTAAAGGAAGTCAGAACTAAAGGAACCCAGAAGTAAAGGAAGTCAGAACTAAAGGAAGTCAGAACTAAAGGAACCCAGAACTAAAGGAACCCAGAACTAAAGGAAGTCAGAACTAAAGGAAGTTAGAACTAAAGGAACCCAGAACTAAAGGAAGTCAGAACTAAAGGAACCCGGAACTAAAGGAACCCAGAACTAAAGGAAGTCAGAACTAAAGGAACCCAGAACTAAAGGAACCCAGAACTAAAGGAAGTCAGAACTAAAGGAACCCAGAACTAAAGGAACCCAGAACTAAAGGAAGTCGGAACTAAAGGAACCCAGAACTAAAGGAACCCAGAACTAAAGGAACCCAGAACTAAAGGAACCCAGAACTAAAGGAAGTCAGAACTAAAGGAACCCAGAACTAAATTAACTTACTACTGTGTACTCACTTGTGTTGCATTCGTGTTGCATGCGCTTGTATGTGTGTGTGACGTGTGGGTGTGTGTGTGTGACGTGTGGGTGTGTGTGTGTGACGTGTGTGTGTGTGTGTGCGTGACGTGTGGGTATGTGTGTGTGACGTGTGGGTGTGTGTGCGTGACGTGTGGGTGTGTGTGTGTGTGTGTGGGTGTGTGTGTGATGTGTGTGTGTGTGTGTGTGTGCGTGACGTGTGGGTGTGTGTGTGTGACGTGTGTGTGTGTGTGTGTGTGTGTGTGTGACGTGTGGGTGTGTGTGACGTGTGGGTGTGTGTGTGTGACGTGTGGGTGTGTGTGTGTGACGTGTGTGTGTGTGTGTGTGTGACGTGTGGATGTGTGTGTGTGTGTGTGTGTGTGGGTGTGTGTGTGTGTTTGTGTGTGTGCGTGCTGCTTGTTGTTAGCAGTAAATCCAGGAACCTCATTTCCCTGGAAAAAGAAGCATAGAGGTGTAAACAGACCTGTGTTGACTGTTCAAACGGACGGACGGACGGACGGACGGACGGACGGACGGACGGACGGACGGACGGACGGACGGACGGAAGGACGGACGGACGGACGGACGGACGGAAGGACGGACGGAAGGACGGACGGACGGACGGACGGACGGACGGACGGAAGGACGGACGGACGGACGGAAGGACGGACGGAAGGACGGTGTTGTGTTTGAGCTTCAGGAGTATGGTGATGATGGTGATGATGATGATGATGGTGGTAATGTAATTCAACCTAATCAGGGTTCTACCACCAGAGCAGGACTGGGCCATGTGGCCTACAAATCTGATATAGATCTTTTCAAACTTCTGGGCCATATGGCCTACAAATCTGATATAGATCTTTTCAAACGTCTGGGCCATGTGGCCTACAAATCTGATATAGATCTTTTCAAACTTCTGGGCCATGTGGCCTACAAATCTGATATTGACATTTTCAAACTTCTGGGCCATATGGCCTACAAATCTGATATTGACATTTTCAAACGTCTGGGCCATTCACAGTATGCAGTATATCTAGATTTGTTTAATGTTTTCTCTAAATAAGCTTTGTGGTACAATTAAAAGGTAATATACCCTGCATTTCAAACAGTCAGCTATAATCGAATAAATTCAGGGCTCGTGAAATGACTTAAGGGATTGCGTAACTGGCGGCAGGGAAGTCAGGCGCAGGAGAGCAGAACTGGGTAAACAATGTGTTTCGGTGTCCATATGACCCCGTTCTGTTGGACCAAACCTCAAAATGCAAATAGTGAGTTGAAAACCGCTTGTCAGAGAAGACGAAGTGATATCTTTGTTGTTGTGAGTGGCAGGAGGAGGGGCTTGGTGTCACATTACAGAAGGAGGAGGGGCTTGGTGTCACATTACAGAAGGAGGAGGGGCTTGGTGTCACATTACAGACGGAGGAGGGGCTTGGTGTCACATTACAGAAGGAGGAGGGGCTTGGTGTCACATTACAGAAGGAGGAGGGGCTTGGTGTCACATTACAGAAGGGGGAGGGGCTTGGGTATACTGTAGTATCTATATCAGAGGGTATACTGTAGTATCTATATCAGAGGGTATACTGTAGTATCTATATCAGAGGGTATACTGTAGTATCTATATCAGAGGGTATACTGTAGTATCTATATCAGAGGGTATACTGTAGTATCTATATCAGAGGGTATACTGTAGTATCTATATCAGAGGGTATACTGTAGTATCTATATCAGAGGATATACTGTAGTATCTATATCAGAGGGTATACTGTAGTATCTATATCAGAGGGTATTCTGTAGTATCTATATCAGAGGGTATACTGTAGTATCTATATCAGGGTATACAGTAGTATCTATATCAGAGGGTATACTGTAGTATCTATATCAGAGGGTATACTGTAGTATCTCCATCAGAGGGTATACTGTAGTATCTATATCAGAGGGTATTCTGTAGTATCTATATCAGAGGGTATACTGTAGTA
>NC_138307.1:39925000-39932500 GCF_965601325.2 Salmo salar
CAGCAGCCATACCAGTCCTCCTGGCTGTAGAGTCCCACCTCCAGCCAGCCCAGCAGCCATACCAGTCCTCCTGGCTGTAGAGTTCCCACCTCCAGCCAGCCCAGCAGCCATACCAGTCCTCCTGGCTGTAGAGTCCCGACCTCCAGCCAGCCCAGCAGCCATACCAGTCCTCCTGGCTGTAGAGTTCCCACCTCCAGCCAGCCCAGCAGCCATACCAGTCCTCCTGGCTGTAGAGTTTCCACCTCCAGCCAGTCCAGCAGCCATATCAGTCCTCCTGGAGGTAGAGTTCCCTCCTCCAGCCAGCCCAGCAGCCATACCAGTCCTCCTGGCTGTAGAGTCCCCACCTCCAGCCAGCCCAGCAGCCATACCAGTCCTCCTGGCTGTAGAGTTCCCACCTCCAGCCAGCCCAGCAGCCATACCAGTCCTCCTGGCTGTAGAGTTCCCACCTCCAGCCAGCCCAGCAGCCATACCAGTCCTCCTGGCTGTAGAGTCCCCACCTCCAGCAAGCCCAGCAGCCATACCAGTCCTCCTGGCTGTAGAGTTCCCACCTCCAGCCAGCCCAGCAGCCATACCAGTCCTCCTGGCTGTAGAGTTCCCACCTCCAGCCAGCCCAGCAGCCATACCAGTCCTCCTGGCTGTAGAGTTCCCACCTCCAGCCAGTCCAGCAGCCATACCAGTCCTCCTGGCTGTAGAGTTCCCACCTCCAGCCAGCCCAGCAGCCATACCAGTCCTCCTGGCTGTAGAGTTCCCACCTCCAGCCAGCCCAGCAGCCATACCAGTCCTCCTGGCTGTAGAGTTCCCACCTCCAGCCAGCCCAGCAGCCATACCAGTCCTCCTGGCTGTAGAGTTCCCACCTCCAGCCAGCCCAGCAGCCATACCAGTCCTCCTGGCTGTAGAGTTCCCACCTCCAGCCAGCCCAGCAGCCATACCAGTCCTCCTGGCTGTAGAGTTCCCACCTCCAGCCAGCCCAGCAGCCATACCAGTCCTCCTGGCTGTAGAGTCCCGACCTCCAGCCAGCCCAGCAGCCATACCAGTCCTCCTGGCTGTAGAGTCCCTCCTCCAGCCAGCCCAGCAGCCATACCAGTCCTCCTGGCTGTAGAGTTCCCACCTCCAGCCAGCCCAGCAGCCATACCAGTCCTCCTGGCTGTAGAGTCCCCACCTCCAGCCAGCCCAGCAGCCATACCAGTCCTCCTGGCTGTAGAGTCCCGACCTCCAGCCAGCCCAGCAGCCATACCAGTCCTCCTGGCTGTAGAGTTCCCACCTCCAGCCAGCCCAGCAGCCATACCAGTCCTCCTGGCTGTAGAGTCCCGACCTCCAGCCAGCCCAGCAGCCATACCAGTCCTCCTGGCTGTAGAGTTCCCACCTCCAGCAAGCCCAGCAGCCATACCAGTCCTCCTGGAGGTAGAGTTCCCACCTCCAGCCAGCCCAGCAGCCATACCAGTCCTCCTGGCTGTAGAGTCCCGACCTCCAGCCAGCCCAGCAGCCATACCAGTCCTCCTGGCTGTAGAGTCCCCACCTCCAGCAAGCCCAGCAGCCATACCAGTCCTCCTGGCTGTAGAGTTCCCACCTCCAGCCAGCCCAGCAGCCATACCAGTCCTCCTGGCTGTAGAGTTCCCACCTCCAGCCAGCCCAGCAGCCATACCAGTCCTCCTGGCTGTAGAGTTCCCACCTCCAGCCAGCCCAGCAGCCATACCAGTCCTCCTGGCTGTAGAGTCCCCACCTCCAGCAAGCCCAGCAGCCATACCAGTCCTCCTGGAGGTAGAGTTCCCACCTCCAGCCAGCCCAGCAGCCATACCAGTCCTCCTGGCTGTAGAGTTCCCACCTCCAGCCAGCCCAGCAGCCATACCAGTCCTCCTGGAGGTAGAGTTCCCACCTCCAGCCAGCCCAGCAGCCATACCAGTCCTCCTGGCTGTAGAGTTCCCACCTCCAGCCAGCCCAGCAGCCATACCAGTCCTCCTGGCTGTAGAGTCCCGACCTCCAGCCAGCCCAGCAGCCATACCAGTCCTCCTGGCTGTAGAGTTCCCACCTCCAGCCAGCCCAGCAGCCATACCAGTCCTCCTGGCTGTAGAGTTCCACCTCCAGCCAGCCCAGCAGCCATACCAGTCCTCCTGGAGGTAGAGTTCTGGTAGACTTCCTGCTTCCTGGTAACACTCTGACTGACTCCGGCTAGTTGACTGTTAGCCTGTCGTACTCTCTGACCCTGGCAAATGGCAGAGGTCAAATTAAACTGACATGGATTCGTTTAGAAATTTGAACCAGAGCAGTGTGTGTGTGTGTGTGTGTGTGTGTGTGTGTGTGTGTGTGTGTGTGTGTGTGTGTGTGTGTGTGTGTGTGTGTGTGTGTGTGTGTGTGTGTGTGTGTGTTGTATCGTCAACGTCCTAAAAGCTAAAAGGTTCGTCTGAAGAGAAGGAGGATCGTTCTGTTAGAAGTTACTGAATAAGTTGAAATACTGACCTTTAAACCCATTCAGAGGTTGTTTAGGGGGGTAACACTGGTCCCCCTCCACCTCTATCTCTATAAACCCCTTCAGAGGTTGTTTAGGGGGGTAACACTGGTCCCCCTCCACCTCTATCTCTATAAACCCCTTCAGAGGTTGTTTAGGGGGGTAACACTGGTCCCCCTCCACCTCTATCTCTATAAACCCCTTCAGAGGTTGTTTAGGGGGGTAACACTGGTCCCCCTCCACCTCTATCTCTATAAACCCCTTCAGAGGTTGTTTAGGGGGTAACACTGGTCCCCCTCCACCTCTATCTCTATAAACCCCTTCAGAGGTTGTTTAGGGGGGTAACACTGGTCCCCCTCCACCTCTATCTCTATAAACCCCTTCAGAGGTTGTTTAGGGGGGTAACACTGGTCCCCCTCCACCTCTATCTCTATAAACCCCTTCAGAGGTTGTTTAGGGGGTAACACTGGTCCCCCTCCACCTCTATCTCTATAAACCCCTTCAGAGGTTGTTTAGGGGGTAACACTGGTCCCCCTCCACCTCTATCTCTATAAACCCCTTCAGAGGTTGTTTAGGGGGGTAACACTGGTCCCCCTCCACCTCTATCTCTATAAACCCCTTCAGAGGTTGTTTAGGGGGGTAACACTGGTCCCCCTCCACCTCTATCTCTATAAACCCCTTCAGAGGTTGTTTAGGGGGGTAACACTGGTCCCCCTCCACCTCTATCTCTATAAACCCCTTCAGAGGTTGTTTAGGGGGGTAACACTGGTCCCCCTCCACCTCTATCTCTATAAACCCCTTCAGAGGTTGTTTAGGGGGGTAACACTGGTCCCCCTCCACCTCTATCTCTATAAACCCCTTCAGAGGTTGTTTAGGGGGTAACACTGGTCCCCCTCCACCTCTATCTCTATAAACCCCTTCAGAGGTTGTTTAGGGGGTAACGCTGGTCCCCCTCCACCTCTATCTCTATAAACCCCTTCAGAGGTTGTTTAGGGGGGTAACGCTGGTCCCCCTCCACCTCTATCTCTATAAACCCCTTCAGAGGTTGTTTAGGGGGGTAAAGCTGGTCCCCCTCCACCTCTATCTCTGTAAACCCCTTCAGAGGTTGTTTAGGGGGGTAACACTGGTCCCCCTCCACCTCTATCTCTATAAACCCCTTCAGAGGTTGTTTAGGGGGGTAACACTGGTCCCCCTCCACCTCTATCTCTATAAACCCCTTCAGAGGTTGTTTAGGGGGGTAACACTGGTCCCCCTCCACCTCTATCTCTATAAACCCCTTCAGAGGTTGTTTAGGGGGGTAACACTGGTCCCCCTCCACCTCTATCTCTATAAACCCCTTCAGAGGTTGTTTAGGGGGGTAACACTGGTCCCCCTCCACCTCTATCTCTATAAACCCCTTCAGAGGTTGTTTAGGGGGGTAACACTGGTCCCCCTCCACCTCTATCTCTATAAACCCCTTCAGAGGTTGTTTAGGGGGGTAACACTGGTCCCCCTCCACCTCTATCTCTATAAACCCCTTCAGAGGTTGTTTAGGGGGGTAACACTGGTCCCCCTCCACCTCTATCTCTATAAACCCCTTCAGAGGTTGTTTAGGGGGGTAACACTGGTCCCCCTCCACCTCTATCTCTATAAACCCCTTCAGAGGTTGTTTAGGGGGGTAACACTGGTCCCCCTCCACCTCTATCTCTATAAACCCCTTCAGAGGTTGTTTAGGGGGGTAACACTGGTCCCCCTCCACCTCTATCTCTATAAACCCCTTCAGAGGTTGTTTAGGGGGGTAACACTGGTCCCCCTCCACCTCTATCTCTATAAACCCCTTCAGAGGTTGTTTAGGGGGGTAACACTGGTCCCCCTCCACCTCTATCTCTATAAACCCCTTCAGAGGTTGTTTAGGGGGGTAACACTGGTCCCCCTCCACCTCTATCTCTATAAACCCCTTCAGAGGTTGTTTAGGGGGGTAACACTGGTCCCCCTCCACCTCTATCTCTATAAACCCCTTCAGAGGTTGTTTAGGGGGGTAACACTGGTCCCCCTCCACCTCTATCTCTATAAACCCCTTCAGAGGTTGTTTAGGGGGGTAACACTGGTCCCCCTCCACCTCTATCTCTATAAACCCCTTCAGAGGTTGTTTAGGGGGGTAACACTGGTCCCCCTCCACCTCTATCTCTATAAACCCCTTCAGAGGTTGTTTAGGGGGGTAACACTGGTCCCCCTCCACCTCTATCTCTATAAACCCCTTCAGAGGTTGTTTAGGGGGGTAACACTGGTCCCCCTCCACCTCTATCTCTATAAACCCCTTCAGAGGTTGTTTAGGGGGGTAACACTGGTCCCCCTCCACCTCTATCTCTATAAACCCCTTCAGAGGTTGTTTAGGGGGGTAACACTGGTCCCCCTCCACCTCTATCTCTATAAACCCCTTCAGAGGTTGTTTAGGGGGGTAACACTGGTCCCCCTCCACCTCTATCTCTATAAACCCCTTCAGAGGTTGTTTAGGGGGGTAAACTGGTCCCCCTCCACCTCTATCTCTATAAACCCCTTCAGAGGTTGTTTAGGGGGGTAACACTGGTCCCCCTCCACCTCTATCTCTATAAACCCCTTCAGAGGTTGTTTAGGGGGGTAACACTGGTCCCCCTCCACCTCTATCTCTATAAACCCCTTCAGAGGTTGTTTAGGGGGGTAACACTGGTCCCCCTCCACCTCTATCTCTATAAACCCCTTCAGAGGTTGTTTAGGGGGGTAACACTGGTCCCCCTCCACCTCTATCTCTATAAACCCCTTCAGAGGTTGTTTAGGGGGGTAACACTGGTCCCCCTCCACCTCTATCTCTATAAACCCCTTCAGAGGTTGTTTAGGGGGGTAACACTGGTCCCCCTCCACCTCTATCTCTATAAACCCCTTCAGAGGTTGTTTAGGGGGGTAACACTGGTCCCCCTCCACCTCTATCTCTATAAACCCCTTCAGAGGTTGTTTAGGGGGGTAACACTGGTCCCCCTCCACCTCTATCTCTATAAACCCCTTCAGAGGTTGTTTAGGGGGGTAACACTGGTCCCCCTCCACCTCTATCTCTATAAACCCCTTCAGAGGTTGTTTAGGGGGGTAACACTGGTCCCCCTCCACCTCTATCTCTATAAACCCCTTCAGAGGTTGTTTAGGGGGGTAACACTGGTCCCCCTCCACCTCTATCTCTATAAACCCCTTCAGAGGTTGTTTAGGGGGGTAACACTGGTCCCCCTCCACCTCTATCTCTATAAACCCCTTCAGAGGTTGTTTAGGGGGGTAACACTGGTCCCCCTCCACCTCTATCTCTATAAACCCCTTCAGAGGTTGTTTAGGGGGGTAACACTGGTCCCCCTCCACCTCTATCTCTATAAACCCCTTCAGAGGTTGTTTAGGGGGGTAACACTGGTCCCCCTCCACCTCTATCTCTATAAACCCCTTCAGAGGTTGTTTAGGGGGGTAACACTGGTCCCCCTCCACCTCTATCTCTATAAACCCCTTCAGAGGTTGTTTAGGGGGGTAACACTGGTCCCCCTCCACCTCTATCTCTATAAACCCCTTCAGAGGTTGTTTAGGGGGGTAACACTGGTCCCCCTCCACCTCTATCTCTATAAACCCCTTCAGAGGTTGTTTAGGGGGGTAACACTGGTCCCCCTCCACCTCTATCTCTATAAACCCCTTCAGAGGTTGTTTAGGGGGGTAACACTGGTCCCCCTCCACCTCTATCTCTATAAACCCCTTCAGAGGTTGTTTAGGGGGGTAACACTGGTCCCCCTCCACCTCTATCTCTATAAACCCCTTCAGAGGTTGTTTAGGGGGGTAACACTGGTCCCCCTCCACCTCTATCTCTATAAACCCCTTCAGAGGTTGTTTAGGGGGGTAACACTGGTCCCCCTCCACCTCTATCTCTATAAACCCCTTCAGAGGTTGTTTAGGGGGGTAACACTGGTCCCCCTCCACCTCTATCTCTATAAACCCCTTCAGAGGTTGTTTAGGGGGGTAACACTGGTCCCCCTCCACCTCTATCTCTATAAACCCCTTCAGAGGTTGTTTAGGGGGGTAACACTGGTCCCCCTCCACCTCTATCTCTATAAACCCCTTCAGAGGTTGTTTAGGGGGGTAACACTGGTCCCCCTCCACCTCTATCTCTATAAACCCCTTCAGAGGTTGTTTAGGGGGGTAACACTGGTCCCCCTCCACCTCTATCTCTATAAACCCCTTCAGAGGTTGTTTAGGGGGGTAACACTGGTCCCCCTCCACCTCTATCTCTATAAACCCCTTCAGAGGTTGTTTAGGGGGGTAACACTGGTCCCCCTCCACCTCTATCTCTATAAACCCCTTCAGAGGTTGTTTAGGGGGGTAACACTGGTCCCCCTCCACCTCTATCTCTATAAACCCCTTCAGAGGTTGTTTAGGGGGGTAACACTGGTCCCCCTCCACCTCTATCTCTATAAACCCCTTCAGAGGTTGTTTAGGGGGGTAACACTGGTCCCCCTCCACCTCTATCTCTATAAACCCCTTCAGAGGTTGTTTAGGGGGGTAACACTGGTCCCCCTCCACCTCTATCTCTATAAACCCCTTCAGAGGTTGTTTAGGGGGGTAACACTGGTCCCCCTCCACCTCTATCTCTATAAACCCCTTCAGAGGTTGTTTAGGGGGGTAACACTGGTCCCCCTCCACCTCTATCTCTATAAACCCCTTCAGAGGTTGTTTAGGGGGGTAACACTGGTCCCCCTCCACCTCTATCTCTATAAACCCCTTCAGAGGTTGTTTAGGGGGGTAACACTGGTCCCCCTCCACCTCTATCTCTATAAACCCATTCAGAGGTTGTTTAGGGGGGTAACACTGGTCCCCCTCCACCTCTATCTCTATAAACCCCTTCAGAGGTTGTTTAGGGGGGTAACACTGGTCCCCCTCCACCTCTATCTCTATAAACCCCTTCAGAGGTTGTTTAGGGGGGTAACACTGGTCCCCCTCCACCTCTATCTCTATAAACCCCTTCAGAGGTTGTTTAGGGGGGTAACACTGGTCCCCCTCCACCTCTATCTCTATAAACCCCT
>NC_138307.1:39945000-39947500 GCF_965601325.2 Salmo salar
CCCTGTCCCCCTGTCTGAAGAGGCAAGGAGACGCCCCTGTCCCCCTGTCCTGAAGAGACGAGGAGACGCCCCTGTCCCCCTGTCCCCCTGTCTGAAGAGACAAGGAGACGCCCCTGTCCCCCTGTCCCCCCTGTCCCCCTGTCTGAAGAGACGAGGAGACGCCCCTGTCCCCCCTGTCCCCCCTGTCTGAAGAGACAAGGAGACGCCCCTGTCCCCCTGTCTGAAGAGGCAAGGAGGATGCCCTTGACTCCGTGTGTCTTCCACTATGTGTGTCCGTTAGCGATGATGCTAATGAGAAGTGTAATGGTAGATAGAAAGGCTTCTGTAAAAACCTTGTCTGTTCGCTAGACAGTCGCCTCTGCTGACCTGGCAGAAAGATAGCAGCGTTATTTTGCATATGTCCAGTAGGTATTTGTTTTGTAAATTCTACTGTCACGTGTGCGCTACAAAAACACAGCTAAACACAGCCTCTTGCTAGCCTGTTGCTAGTCTCTTGCTATCCTCTTGCTAGCCTCTTCTCTTGCTAGCCTCTTGCTAGCCTCTTCTCTTGCTATCCCCTTGCTAGCCTCTTGCTATCCTCTTCTCTTGCTATCCCCTTGCTAGCCTCTTGTTAGCCTCTTCTTAGCCTCTTCTTAGCCTCTTGTTAGCCTCTTGTTAGCCTCGTGCTAGCCTGTTGCTAGGAGTAACTACCTGAAATGTGGTCTCCTGATGTGGTTTTGTCACAATTGTCTTCGTCTTCTGACGATAATGCGAAATCGTCATCAGAAAATGTGGACCAAAACGCAGCAGGTACGTGAATGCTCATCTTGATTTTTAATTATCTTTCAAAACGAACATACAAAATAACAAAACACGAACGATCAACAAAAACAGTCTGGTAAGGCACAAGGCCGTGAGGGAGCTTGTTCCACCACTGGCACCCCAATGGTGGAAACAAGCTCCCTCACGACGCCAGGACAGCGGAGTCAATCACCACCTTCCGGAGACACCTGAAACCCCACCTCTTCAAGGAATACCTGGGATAGGATAAAGTAATCCTTCTAACCCCCCCTTAAAAGATTTAGATGCACTATTGTAAAGTGGTTGTTCCACTGGATATCATAGGTGAATCCACCAATTTGTAAGTCGCTCTGGATGAGAGCGTCTGCTAAATGACTAAAATGTAAATGTAAGGCGAAACACAGAACAATCACCCACAAATCACACACACAAACACACCCTAATATATGGGACTCTCAATCAAAGGCAGATAGACAACACCTGCCTTCAACTGAGAGTCCCAACCCCAATCAACCAAACATAGAAACACACAACCTAGGACTAACCATAGAATTAACTAAACATAAACCAAAACCCGGAAATACTAAATCAAACACCCTTTACACAAACACACCACCCCGAACCACATAAAACAAATACCCCCTGCCACGCCCTGACCAAACTACAAAACAATTAACCTTATATACTGGCCAGGACGTGACAGGTTTAAACATTGTTGTGGACTTAGAACATCCAATTTAGTTGTTTTTCTATTATAAACGTGTGATTTTGAGGGGAAATCAGAAACCTGGAAAAACAAGATGGAGAAAACAAAATTTGTGAAAGAACTAAATGGAATCAGTGTCACGTCTGTCTGAAGAATGGGACCAAAGTGCAGCGTGTCGATCGTTCCACATTTTATTATAACTGTGAAACTACGCAAAGACAGACAAATAAACTAATGAACAAAAACAACAAACCGTGACGAAGAGGTGCGACATACACTAACTCAAAATACAATCTCCCACAAACACTAGTGGGAAAACCATCAACTTCAATATGATCCCCAATTAGAGACAACGATGGCCTCTAATTGGAGTTCATCCAAAAAAAACAACAACATAGAAATACAGAAACTAGAACTCCACATAGAAATACAGAAACTAGAACACCGCATAGAAATACAGAAACTAGAACCCCACATAGAAATACAGAAACTAGAACCCCACATAGAAATACAGAAACTAGAACCCCACATAGAAATACAGAAACTAGAACCCCACATAGAAATACAGAAACTAGAACCCCACATAGAAATACAGAAACTAGAACCCCACATAGAAATACAGAAACTAGACAAAACCCCCTGTCACGCCCTGACCTACTCTACCATAGAAAATAAAAGCTTTCTATGGTCAGAACGTGCCAATCAGACAGTGAATAAAACGTTTTTATTTTATAGGGCCAGATGTGTGTGTGTGTCTCGTTGTGTGTCTCGTTGTGTGTCTCTTTGTGTGTGTGCGTGTGTCTCTCTGTGTGTGTGTGTGTGTGTGTGTGTCTCTTTGTGTGTGTGTGTGTCTCTGTCTGTGTGTGTGTGTGTGTGTCTGTGTGTCTCTGTCTGTGTGTGTGTGTGTGTGTGTGTGTGTGTGTGTGTGTGTGTGTGTGTGTGTGTGTGTGTGTGTGTGTGTGTGTGTGTGTGTGTGTGTGTGTGTGTGTGTGTGTGTGTGTGTGTGTGTGTGTG
>NC_138307.1:39952500-39955000 GCF_965601325.2 Salmo salar
TTGACCCCCATCACCATACAGTTTATTCCACATTGACCCCCCCGTACAGTTCATACCACATTGACCCCCCCAAAACAGTTTATTCCACATTGACCCTCCATCACCATACAGTTTGACCCCACCATACCACATTGACCCCCCCCATACAGTTCCACATTGACCCCCCATACAGTTCCCACATTGACCCCCCATACAGTTCATACCACATTGACCCCCCATCACCATACAGTTTATTCCACATTGACCCCCCAAAACAGTTTATTCCACATTGACCCCCCATCACCATACAGTTTATTCCACATTGACCCCAACACAGTTTATTCCACATTGACCCCCATAACAGTTTATTCCACATTGACCCCCCAAAACAGTTTATTCCACATTGACCCCCCCAAAACAGTTTTATTCCACATTGACCCCCAAAACAGTTTATTCCACATTGACCCCCCAAAACAGTTTATTCCACATTGACCCCCCAAAACAGTTTATTCCACATTGACCCCCCAAAACAGTTTATTCCACATTGACCCCATAACAGTTTATTCAACATTGACCCCCCAAAACAGTTTATTCCACATTGACCCCAGTTCAAACAGTTTATTCCACATTGACCCCAGTTCATACAGGCATTTCTGCCGGTGTGTGTGTGTGTGTGTGTGTGTGTGTGTGTGTGTGTGTGTGTGTGTGTGTGTGTGTGTAACCACGGTAACGCTGTGTTCCTCAGGGGAAGGTCCACATCGAGCTGCGTCTCAGTGAGGTCATCACCGACAGCGGAGTCGTCTGCCATAAGCTGGCCACGCGGTGAGTACAACACACCTCCCTCCCTGAATCACCTCCCTGATTCACCTCCCTGTCCTCCTTCCACGTTTAGACCCGTCAGGGTATACAACACTCCTCCCTGACACCTCCCTGATTAACCTCCCTTGATTCACCTCCCTGAAATCACCTCCCTGATTCACCTCCCTGTCCTCCTTCCACGTTTAGACCCGTCAGGGTATACAACACACCTCCCTGATTCACCTCCCTGATTCACCTCCCTGATTCACCTCCCTGTCCCTCTTCCACGTTTAGACCCGTCAGGCTGCAACGCTACGGACTGTTCTAGAGACGTGTGTGTGTGTCTTTCTGTGTGAGCGTGTTGGTGTGTGTGTGTGTGTGTGGAAATGTCTATCTGTCTTTACACAGGTATAGTGGTGAATGTCTCTCTCTCTCTCTCTCTCTCTCTCTCTCTCTCTCTCTCTGAGATATATTTATACAGTGAATGAGTCACACACACACACACACACACACACACACACACACACACACACACACACACACACACACACACACACACACACACACACACACACACACACACACCACACACACACACACACACACCACACACACACAGACCAGGGTCTGAAGTCACAAACATCCACTATCTTATGGGCATCTCCACTACTGTTCATTACATCAGCGTTCAGTCAGTGTGTTTAGGCTGTGTGTGTGTGTGTGTGTGTGTGTGTGTGTGTGTGTGTGTGTGTGTGTGTGTGTGTGTGTGTGTCTCTGTGTGTGTGTGTGTGTGTGTGTGTGTGTGTGTGTGTGTGTGTGTGTGTGTGTGTGTGTGTGTGTGTGTGTGTCCGTCGTTAGTGAACATTACCCTTCCTCCTCCGCCCGCTGACATCATCATTAACCTGTGTTGACCGGGGCTTCAGTGACAGACAGGAAGTGATGCGTCATTAACCTGTGTTGACCGGGGCTTCAGTGACAGACAGGAAGTGATGCGTCCTGCTGGCAGTGTAACCTCTTTCCAGCACGATGTCATCCAGAGCGGGTCGCCACACCAACAGACGCTCTGCTCTGATTGGTCTGTCCCTGTCCTGTCAGAGCTAGCAGACATCTTTAGCTAAACTGCACTCTTAGGAAAAACTGGCTTCCAGCAGGGTTCTTCGGCTGTCCCCGTAGGAGAACCCTTTTGGGAACCATCTACCTGGAACCCAAAGGATTCGACATGGAACCAAAAAGTGCTCTTCAAAGTTTTCTCCTCTGGGGACAGAGAATAATTCATCAACTCTGAGGAAAACCCTCACTCTGAGGAAACCTTCACTCTGAGGAAAACCCTCACTCTGAGGAAACCCTCACTCTGAGGAAAACCCTCACTCTGATGAAACCCTCACTCTGAGGAAACCTTCACTCTGAGGAAAACCTTCACTCTGAGGAAACCCTCACTCTGATGAAACCCTCACTCTGAGATAACCCTCACTCTGAGGAAACCCTCACTCTGAGATAACCCTCACTCTGAGGAAACCCTCACTCTGAGGAAACCCTCACTCTGATGAAACCCTCACTCTGAGATAACCCTCACTCTGAGGAAACCCTCACTCTGAGGAAACCCTCACTCTGATGAAACCCTCACTCTGAGATAACCCTCACTCTGAGGAAACCCTCACTCTGAGGAAACCCTCACTCTGATGAAACCCTCACTCTGAGATAACCCTCACTCTGAGGAAACCCT
>NC_138307.1:39962500-39972500 GCF_965601325.2 Salmo salar
AGGGGAGGTTGGTCCTGTCTTTCTACTCTGAGGGGAGGGGAGGTTGGTCCTATCTTTCTACTCTGAGGGGAGGGGAGGTTGGTCCTATCTTTCTACTCTGAGGGGAGGTTGGTCCTGTCTTTCTACTCTGAGGGGAGGGGAGGTTGGTCCTATCTTTCTACTCTGAGGGGAGGGGAGGTTGGTCCTATCTTTCTACTCTGAGGGGAGGTTGGTCCTATCTTTCTACTCTGAGGGGAGGTTGGTCCTGTCTTTCTACTCTGAGGGGAGGGGAGGTTGGTCCTATCTTTCTACTCTGAGGGGAGGTTGGTCCTATCTTTCTACTCTGAGGGGAGGGGAGGTTGGTCCTATCTTTCTACTCTGAGGGGAGGGGAGGTTGGTTCTATCTTTCTACTCTGAGGGGAGGTTGGTCCTATCTTTCTATTCTGAGGGGAGGTTGGTCCTATCTTTCTACTCTGAGGGGAGGGGAGGTTGGTTCTATCTTTCTACTCTGAGGGGAGGTTGGTCCTATCTTTCTACTCTGAGGGGAGGTTGGTCCTATCTTTCTACTCTGAGGGGGAGGTTGGTCCTATCTTTCTACTCTGAGGGGAGGTTGGTCCTATCTTTTTACTCTGAGGGGAGGTTGGTCCTATCTTTCTACTCTGAGGGGAGGTTGGTCCTATCTTTCTACTCTGAGGGGAGGTTGGTCCTATCTTTCTACTCTGAGGGGAGGTTGGTCCTATCTTTCTACTCTGAGGGGAGGGGAGGTTGGTCCTATCTTTCTACTCTGAGGGGAGGGGAGGTTGGTCCTATCTTTCTACTCTGAGGGGAGGTTGGTCCTATCTTTCTACTCTGAGGGGAGGGGAGGTTGGTCCTATCTTTCTACTCTGAGGGGAGGTTGGTCCTATCTTTCTACTCTGAGGGGAGGTTGGTCCTATCTTTCTACTCTGAGGGGAGGGGAGGTTGGTCCTATCTTTCTACTCTGAGGGGGAGGTTGGTCCTATCTTTCTACTCTGAGGGGAGGTTGGTCCTATCTTTCTACTCTGAGGGGAGGTTGGTCCTATCTTTCTACTCTGAGGGGAGGTTGGTCCTATCTTTCTACTCTGAGGGGAGGTTGGTCCTATCTTTCTACTCTGAGGGAAGGTTGGTCCTATCTTTCTACTCTGAGGGGAGGTTGGTCCTATCTTTCTACTCTGAGGGGAGGTTGGTCCTATCTTTCTACTCTGAGGGGAGGGAGGTTGGTCCTATCTTTCTACTCTGAGGGGAGGTTGGTCCTATCTTTCTACTCTGAGGGGAGGGGAGGTTGGTCCTATCTTTCTACTCTGAGGGGAGGTTGGTCCTATCTTTCTACTCTGAGGGGAGGGGAGGTTGGTCCTATCTTTCTACTCTGAGGGGAGGTTGGTCCTATCTTTCTACTCTGAGGGGAGGTTGGTCCTATCTTTCTACTCTGAGGGGAGGGGAGGTTGGTCCTATCTTTCTACTCTGAGGGGGAGGTTGGTCCTATCTTTCTACTCTGAGGGGAGGTTGGTCCTATCTTTCTACTCTGAGGGGAGGGGAGGTTGGTCCTATCTTTCTACTCTGAGGGGAGGTTGGTCCTATCTTTCTACTCTGAGGGGAGGTTGGTCCTATCTTTCTACTCTGAGGGGAGGTTGGTCCTATCTTTCTACTCTGAGGGGAGGTTGGTCCTATCTTTCTACTCTGAGGGGAGGTTGGTCCTATCTTTCTACTCCGAGGGGAGGTTGGTCCTATCTTTCTACTCTGAGGGGAGGTTGGTCCTATCTTTCTACTCTGAGGGGAGGGGAGGTTGGTCCTATCTTTCTACTCTGAGGGGAGGGGAGGTTGGTCCTATCTTTCTACTCTGAGGGGAGGTTGGTCCTGTCTTTCTACTCTGAGGGGAGGGGAGGTTGGTCCTATCTTTCTACTCTGAGGGGAGGGGAGGTTGGTCCTATCTTTCTACTCTGAGGGGAGGTTGGTCCTGTCTTTCTACTCTGAGGGGAGGGGAGGTTGGTCCTATCTTTCTACTCTGAGGGGAGGGGAGGTTGGTCCTATCTTTCTACTCTGAGGGGAGGTTGGTCCTATCTTTCTACTCTGAGGGGAGGTTGGTCCTGTCTTTCTACTCTGAGGGGAGGGGAGGTTGGTCCTGTCTTTCTACTCTGAGGGGAGGTTGGTCCTGTCTTTCTACTCTGAGGGGAGGTTGGTCCTATCTTTCTACTCTGAGGGGAGGTTGGTCCTATCTTTCTACTCTGAGGGGAGGTTGGTCCTATCTTTCTACTCCGAGGGGAGGGGAGGTTGGTCCTATCTTTCTACTCTGAGGGGAGGGGAGGTTGGTCCTATCTTTCTACTCTGAGGGGAGGTTGGTCTTGTCTTTCTACTCTGAGGGGAGGTTGGTCCTATCTTTCTACTCTGAGGGGAGGTTGGTCCTATCTTTCTACTCTGAGGGGAGGGGAGGTTGGTCCTATCTTTCTACTCTGAGGGGAGGTTGGTCCTGTCTTTCTACTCTGAGGGGAGGGGAGGTTGGTCCTATCTTTCTACTCTGAGGGGAGGGGAGGTTGGTCCTATCTTTCTACTCTGAGGGGAGGTTGGTCCTGTCTTTCTACTCTGAGGGGAGGGGAGGTTGGTCCTATCTTTCTACTCTGAGGGGAGGGGAGGTTGGTCCTATCTTTCTACTCTGAGGGGAGGTTGGTCCTATCTTTCTACTCTGAGGGGAGGTTGGTCCTGTCTTTCTACTCTGAGGGGAGGGGAGGTTGGTCCTATCTTTCTACTCTGAGGGGAGGTTGGTCCTATCTTTCTACTCTGAGGGGAGGGGAGGTTGGTCCTATCTTTCTACTCTGAGGGGAGGGAGGTTGGTTCTATCTTTCTACTCTGAGGGGAGGTTGGTCCTATCTTTCTATTCTGAGGGGAGGTTGGTCCTATCTTTCTACTCTGAGGGGAGGGGAGGTTGGTTCTATCTTTCTACTCTGAGGGGAGGTTGGTCCTATCTTTCTATTCTGAGGGGAGGTTGGTCCTATCTTTCTACTCTGAGGGGAGGTTGGTCCTATCTTTCTACTCTGAGGGGAGGTTGGTCCTATCTTTTTACTCTGAGGGGAGGTTGGTCCTATCTTTCTACTCTGAGGGGAGGTTGGTCCTATCTTTCTACTCTGAGGGGAGGTTGGTCCTATCTTTCTACTCTGAGGGGAGGTTGGTCCTATCTTTCTACTCTGAGGGGAGGGGAGGTTGGTCCTATCTTTCTACTCTGAGGGGAGGGGAGGTTGGTCCTATCTTTCTACTCTGAGGGGAGGTTGGTCCTATCTTTCTACTCTGAGGGGAGGGGAGGTTGGTCCTATCTTTCTACTCTGAGGGGAGGTTGGTCCTATCTTTCTACTCTGAGGGGAGGGGAGGTTGGTCCTATCTTTCTACTCTGAGGGGAGGTTGGTCCTATCTTTCTACTCTGAGGGGAGGTTGGTCCTATCTTTCTACTCTGAGGGGAGGGGAGGTTGGTCCTATCTTTCTACTCTGAGGGGAGGTTGGTTCTATCTTTCTACTCTGAGGGGAGGTTGGTCCTGTCTTTCTACTCTGAGGGGAGGTTGGTCCTATCTTTCTACTCTGAGGGGAGGTTGGTTCTATCTTTCTACTCTGAGGGGAGGTCCTATCTTTCTACTCTGAGGGGAGGTTGGTCCTATCTTTCTACTCTGAGGGGAGGGGAGGTTGGTCCTGTCTTTCTACTCTGAGGGGAGGTTGGTCCTATCTTTCTACTCTGAGGGGAGGGGAGGTTGGTCCTATCTTTCTACTCTGAGGGGAGGGGAGGTTGGTCCTATCTTTCTACTCTGAGGGGAGGTTGGTCCTATCTTTCTACTCTGAGGGGAGGTTGGTCCTATCTTTCTACTCTGAGGGGAGGTTGGTCCTGTCTTTCTACTCTGAGGGGAGGTTGGTCCTGTCTTTCTACTCTGAGGGGAGGGGAGGTTGGTCCTATCTTTCTACTCTGAGGGGAGGTTGGTCCTGTCTTTCTACTCTGAGGGGAGGGGAGGTTGGTCCTATCTTTCTACTCTGAGGGGAGGGGAGGTTGGTCCTATCTTTCTACTCTGAGGGGAGGTTGGTCCTATCTTTCTACTCTGAGGGGAGGTTGGTCTTGTCTTTCTACTCTGAGGGGAGGTTGGTCCTATCTTTCTACTCTGAGGGGAGGTTGGTCCTATCTTTCTACTCTGAGGGGAGGTTGGTCTTGTCTTTCTACTCTGAGGGGAGGTTGGTCCTATCTTTCTACTCTGAGGGGAGGGGAGGTTGGTCCTATCTTTCTACTCTGAGGGGAGGTTGGTCCTATCTTTCTACTCTGAGGGGAGGTTGGTCCTATCTTTCTACTCTGAGGGGAGGTTGGTCCTATCTTTCTACTCTGAGGGGAGGTTGGTCCTATCTTTCTACTCTGAGGGGAGGGGAGGTTGGTCCTATCTTTCTACTCTGAGGGGAGGTTGGTCCTATCTTTCTACTCTGAGGGGAGGGGAGGTTGGTCCTATCTTTCTACTCTGAGGGGAGGGGAGGTTGGTCCTATCTTTCTACTCTGAGGGGAGGTTGGTCCTATCTTTCTACTCTGAGGGGAGGTTGGTCCTATCTTTCTACTCTGAGGGGAGGTTGGTCCTATCTTTCTACTCTGAGGGGAGGTTGGTCCTATCTTTCTACTCTGAGGGGAGGGGAGGTTGGTCCTATCTTTCTACTCTGAGGGGAGGTTGGTCCTATCTTTCTACTCTGAGGGGAGGTTGGTCCTGTCTTTCTACTCTGAGGGGAGGTTGGTCCTATCTTTCTACTCTGAGGGGAGGTTGGTCCTATCTTTCTACTCTGAGGGGAGGTTGGTCCTATCTTTCTACTCTGAGGGGAGGTCCTATCTTTCTACTCTGAGGGGAGGGGAGGTTGGTCCTATCTTTCTACTCTGAGGGGAGGTTGGTCCTATCTTTCTACTCTGAGGTGAGGGAGGTTGGTCCTATCTTTCTACTCTGAGGGGAGGTTGGTCCTGTCTTTCTACTCTGAGGGGAGGTCCTATCTTTCTACTCTGAGGGGAGGGGAGGTTGGTCCTATCTTTCTACTCTGAGGGGAGGTTGGTCCTATCTTTCTACTCTGAGGGGAGGGGAGGTTGGTCCTATCTTTCTACTCTGAGGGGAGGTTGGTCCTATCTTTCTACTCTGAGATGAGGGGAGGTTGGTCCTATCTTTCTACTCTGAGGGGAGGTTGGTCCTATCTTTCTACTCTGAGGGGAGGGGAGGTTGGTCCTATCTTTCTACTCTGAGGGGAGGTTGGTCCTATCTTTCTACTCTGAGGGGAGAATGGTCCTATCTTTCTACTCTGAGGGGAGTTTGGTCCTATCTTTCTACTCTGAGTGGAGGTTGGTCCTATCTTTCTACTCTGAGGGGAGGTTGGTCCTATCTTTCTACTCTGAGGGGAGGGGAGGTTGGTTCTATCTTTCTACTCTGAGGGGAGGGGAGGTTGGTCCTATCTTTCTACTCTGAGGGGAGGTTGGTCTTGTCTTTCTACTCTGAGGGGAGGTTGGTCCTATCTTTCTACTCTGAGGGGAGGTTGGTCCTATCTTTCTACTCTGAGGGGAGGTTGGTCTTGTCTTTCTACTCTGAGGGGAGGTTGGTCCTATCTTTCTACTCTGAGGGGAGGTTGGTCCTATCTTTCTACTCTGAGGGGAGGTTGGTCCTATCTTTCTACTCTGAGGGTAGGTTGGTCCTATCTTTCTACTCTGAGGGGAGGGGAGGTTGGTCCTATCTTTCTACTCTGAGGGGAGGTTGGTCCTATCTTTCTACTCTGAGGGGAAGGGAGGTTGGTCCTATCTTTCTACTCTGAGGGGAGGGGAGGTTGGTCCTATCTTTCTACTCTGAGGGGAGGTTGGTCCTATCTTTCTACTCTGAGGGGAGGTTGGTCCTATCTTTCTACTCTGAGGGGAGGTTGGTCCTATCTTTCTACTCTGAGGGGAGGTCCTATCTTTCTACTCTGAGGGGAGGTTGGTCCTATCTTTCTACTCTGAGGGGAGGGGAGGTTGGTCCTATCTTTCTACTCTGAGGGGAGGGGAGGTTGGTTCTATCTTTCTACTCTGAGGGGAGGTTGGTCCTATCTTTCTACTCTGAGGGGAGGTTGGTCCTATCTTTCTACTCTGAGGGGAGGGGAGGTTGGTCCTATCTTTCTACTCTGAGGGGAGGTTGGTCCTATCTTTCTACTCTGAGGGGAGGTCCTATCTTTCTACTCTGAGGGGAGGTTGGTCCTATCTTTCTACTCTGAGGGGAGGGGAGGTTGGTCCTATCTTTCTACTCTGAGGGGAGGTTGGTCCTATCTTTCTACTCTGAGGGGAGGGGAGGTTGGTCCTATCTTTCTACTCTGAGGGGAGGTTGGTTCTATCTTTCTACTCTGAGATGAGGGGAGGTTGGTCCTATCTTTCTACTCTGAGGGGAGGTTGGTCCTATCTTTCTACTCTGAGGGGAGGTTGGTCCTATCTTTCTACTCTGAGGGGAGGGGAGGTTGGTCCTATCTTTCTACTCTGAGGCGAGGGGAGGTTGGTCCTATCTTTCTACTCTGAGGGGAGGTTGGTCCTATCTTTCTACTCTGAGGGGAGGTTGGTCCTATCTTTCTATTCTGAGGGGAGGGGAGGTTGGTCCTATCTTTCTACTCTGAGGGGAGGGGAGGTTGGTCCTATCTTTCTACTCTGAGGGGAGGGGAGGTTGGTCCTATCTTTCTACTCTGAGGGGAGGTTGGTCCTATCTTTCTACTCTGAGGGGAGGGGAGGTTGGTCCTATCTTTCTACTCTGAGGGGAGGTTGGTCCTATCTTTCTACTCTGAGGGGAGGGGAGGTTGGTCCTATCTTTCTACTCTGAGGGGAGGTTGGTCCTATCTTTCTACTCTGAGGGGAGGTCCTATCTTTCTACTCTGAGGGGAGGTTGGTCCTATCTTTCTACTCTGAGGGGAGGGGAGGTTGGTCCTATCTTTCTACTCTGAGGGGAGGTTGGTCCTATCTTTCTACTCTGAGGGGAGGGGAGGTTGGTCCTATCTTTCTACTCTGAGGGGAGGGGAGGTTGGTCCTATCTTTCTACTCTGAGGGGAGGTTGGTCCTATCTTTCTACTCTGAGGGGAGGGGAGGTTGGTCCTGTCTTTCTACTCTGAGGGGAGGTTGGTCCTGTCTTTCTACTCTGAGGGGAGGTTGGTCCTATCTTTCTACTCTGAGGGGAGGGGAGGTTGGTCTATCTTTCTACTCTGAGGGGAGGTTGGTTCTGTCTTTCTACTCTGAGGGGAGGGGAGGTTGGTCCTATCTTTCTACTCTGAGGGGAGGGGAGGTTGGTCCTATCTTTCTACTCTGAGGGGAGGTTGGTCCTATCTTTCTACTCTGAGGGGAGGTTGGTCCTATCTTTCTATTCTGAGGGGAGGGGAGGTTGGTCCTATCTTTCTACTCTGAGGGGAGGTTGGTCCTATCTTTCTACTCTGAGGGGAGGTTGGTCCTATCTTTTTACTCTGAGGGGAGGTTGGTCCTATCTTTCTACTCTGAGGGGAGGGGAGGTTGGTCCTATCTTTCTACTCTGAGGGAAGGTTGGTTCTATCTTTCTACTCTGAGGGGAGGTTGGTCCTATCTTTCTACTCTGAGGGGAGGGGAGGTTGGTCCTATCTTTCTACTCTGAGGGAGGGAGGTTGGTCCTATCTTTCTACTCTGAGGGGAGGGGAGGTTGGTCCTATCTTTCTACTCTGAGGGGAGGTTGGTCCTATCTTTCTTCTCTGAGCGGAGGGGAGGTTGGTCCTATCTTTCTACTCTGAGGGGAGGGGAGGTTGGTCCTGTCTTTCTACTCTGAGGGGAGGTTGGTCCTATCTTTCTACTCTGAGGGGAGGGGAGGTTGGTCCTATCTTTCTACTCTGAGGGGAGGTTGGTCCTATCTTTCTACTCTGAGGGGAGGTTGGTCCTATCTTTCTACTCTGAGGGGAGGGGAGGTTGGTCCTATCTTTCTACTCTGAGGGGAGGGGAGGTTGGTCCTATCTTTCTACTCTGAGGGGAGGTTGGTCCTATCTTTCTACTCTGAGGGGAGGGGAGGTTGGTCCTATCTTTCTACTCTGAGGGGAGGGGAGGTTGGTCCTATCTTTCTACTCTGAGGGGAGGGGAGGTTGGTCCTATCTTTCTACTCTGAGGGGAGGATGGTTCTATCTTTCTACTCTGAGGGGAGGTTGGTCCTATCTTTCTACTCTGAGGGGAGGTTGGTCCTATCTTTCTACTCTGAGGGGAGGTTGGTCTTGTCTTTCTACTCTGAGGGGAGATTGGTCCTATCTTTCTACTCTGAGGGGAGGGGAGGTTGGTCCTATCTTTCTACTCTGAGGGGAGGTTGGTCCTGTCTTTCTACTCTGAGGGGAGGTTGGTCCTATCTTTCTACTCTGAGGGGAGGTTGGTCCTGTCTTTCTACTCTGAGGGGAGGGGAGGTTGGTCCTATCTTTCTACTCTGAGGGGAGGTTGGTCCTATCTTTCTACTCTGAGGGGAGGGGAGGTTGGTCCTATCTTTCTACTCTGAGGGGAGGTTGGTCCTATCTTTCTACTCTGAGGGGAGGTTGGTCCTATCTTTCTACTCTGAGGGGAGGTTGGTCTTGTCTTTCTACTCTGAGGGGAGGTTGGTCCTATCTTTCTACTCTGAGGGGAGGTTGGTCCTATCTTTCTACTCTGAGGGGAGGTTGGTCCTATCTTTCTACTCTGAGGGGAGGGGAGGTTGGTTCTATCTTTCTACTCTGAGGGGAGGTTGGTCCTATCTTTCTACTCTGAGGGGAGGTTGGTCCTATCTTTCTACTCTGAGGGGAGGTTGGTCCTATCTTTCTACTCTGAGGGGAGGTTGGTCCTATCTTTCTACTCTGAGGGGAGGTTGGTCCTATCTTTCTACTCTGAGGGGAGGGGAGGTTGGTCCTATCTTTCTACTCTGAGGGGAGGGGAGGTTGGTTCTATCTTTCTACTCTGAGGGGAGGTTGGTCCTATCTTTCTACTCTGAGGGGAGGTTGGTCCTATCTTTCTACTCTGAGGGGAGGTTGGTCCTATCTTTCTACTCTGAGGGGAGGGGAGGTTGGTTCTATCTTTCTACTCTGAGGGGAGGTTGGTCCTATCTTTCTACTCTGAGGGGAGGTTGGTCTTGTCTTTCTACTCTGAGGGGAGGTTGGTCCTATCTTTCTACTCTGAGGGGAGGTTGGTCCTATCTTTCTACTCTGAGGGGAGGTTGGTCTTGTCTTTCTACTCTGAGGGGAGATTGGTCCTGTCTTTCTACTCTGAGGGGAGGGGAGGTTGGTCCTGTCTTTCTACTCTGAGGGGAGGTTGGTCCTATCTTTCTACTCTGAGGGGAGGTTGGTCCTATCTTTCTACTCTGAGGGGAGGGGAGGTTGGTCCTATCTTTCTACTCTGAGGGGAGGTTGGTCCTATCTTTCTACTCTGAGGGGAGGTTGGTCCTATCTTTCTACTCTGAGGGGAGGTTGGTCCTATCTTTCTACTCTGAGGGGAGGGGAGGTTGGTCCTATCTTTCTACTCTGAGGGGAGGGGAGGTTGGTCCTATCTTTCTACTCTGAGGGGAGGTTGGTCCTATCTTTCTACTCTGAGGGGAGGTTGGTCCTATCTTTCTACTCTGAGGGGAGGGGAGGTTGGTTCTATCTTTCTACTCTGAGGGGAGGTTGGTCCTATCTTTCTACTCTGAGGGGAGGGGAGGTTGGTCCTATCTTTCTACTCTGAGGGGAGGGGAGGTTGGTCCTATCTTTCTACTCTGAGGGGAGGTTGGTCCTGTCTTTCTACTCTGAGGGGAGGGGAGGTTGGTCCTATCTTTCTACTCGGAGGGGAGGTTGGTCCTATCTTTCTACTCTGAGGGGAGGTTGGTCCTATCTTTCTACTCTGAGGGGAGGGGAGGTTGGTCCTATCTTTCTACTCTGAGGGGAGGGGAGGTTGGTCCTATCTTACTACTCTGAGGGGAGGTTGGTCCTATCTTTCTACTCTGAGGGGAGGTTGGTCCTATCTTTCTACTCTTGAGGGGAGGGGAGGTTGGTCCTATCTTTCTACTCTGAGGGAGGTTGG
>NC_138307.1:39977500-39997500 GCF_965601325.2 Salmo salar
TGAGGGGGGGTACTGTAGATACCTAATGTAAAGGTGAGGGGGGTACTGTAGATACCTAATGTAAAGGTGAGGGGGGTACTGTAGATACCTAATGTAAAGGTGGGGGGGTACTGTAGATACCTAATGTAAAGGTGAGGGGGTACTGTAGATACCTAATGTAAAGGTAAGGGGGGGGGTACTGTAGATACCTAATGTAAAGGTAAGGGGGGTACTGTAGATACCTAATGTAAAGGTAAGGGGGGGTACTGTAGATACCTAATGTAAAGGTAAGGGGGGTACTGTAGATACCTAATGTAAAGGTGAGGGGGGGGTACTGTAGATACCTAATGTAAAGGTGAGGGGGGGTACTGTAGATACCTAATGTAAAGGTGAGGGGGGTACTGTAGATACCTAATGTAAAGGTGAGGGGGGGGGAGTACTGTAGATACCTAATGTAAAGGTAAGGGGGGTACTGTAGATACCTAATGTAAAGGTAAGGGGGGGTACTGTACATACCTAATGTAAAGGTGAGGGGGGTACTGTAGATACCTAATGTAAAGGTGAGGGGGGTACTGTAGATACCTAATGTAAAGGTGAGGGGGGTACTGTAGATACCTAATGTAAAGGTGAGGGGGGGGGGGTACTTGTAGATACCTAATGTAAAGGTAAGGGGGGTACTGTAGATACCTAATGTAAAGGTGAGGGGGTACTGTAGATACCTAATGTAAAGGTAAGGGGAGTACTGTAGATACCTAATGTAAAGGTAAGGGGGGGTACTGTAGATACCTAATGTAAAGGTGAGGGGGGGTACTGTAGATACCTAATGTAAAGGTGAGGGGGGGTACTGTAGATACCTAATGTAAAGGTGAGGGGGGTACTGTAGATACCTAATGTAAAGGTAAGGGGGGGTACTGTAGATACCTAATGTAAAGGTAAGGGGGGTACTGTAGATACCTAATGTAAAGGTACGGGGGGGGCGTACTGTAGGATACCTAATGTAAAGGTAAGGGGGGTACTGTAGATACCTAATGTAAAGGTAAGGGGGGTACTGTAGATACCTAATGTAAAGGTGAGGGGGGGTACTGTAGATACCTAATGTAAAGGTAAGGGGGGGTACTGTAGATACCTAATGTAAAGGTAAGGGGGGTACCCTACTGTGGTTAATACAGAATTCACCCTACTGCGGTTAATACAGAATTCACCCTACTGTGGTTAATACAGAATTCACCCTACTGTGGTTAATACAGAATTCGCCCTATTGCGTTTAATACAGAATTCACCCTACTGTGGTTAATACAGAATTCGCCCTATTGTGGTTAATACAGAATTCACCCTACTGTGGTTAATACAGAATTCGCCCTATTGTGTTTAATACAGAATTCACCCTACTGTGGTTAATACAGAATTCACCCTACTGTGGTTAATACAGAATTCACCCTACTGTGGTTAATACAGAATTCACCCTACTGTGGTTAATACAGAATTCACCCTACTCTGGTTAATACAGAATTCACCCTACTGTGGTTAATACAGAATTCACCCTACTGTGGTTAATACAGAATTCACCCTACTGTGTTTAATACAGAATTCACCCTACTGTGATTCAGTGTTTAATACAGAATTCACCCTACTGTGGTTAATACAGAATTCACCCTACTGTGTTTAATACAGAATTCACCCTACTGTGATTCAGTGTTTAATACAGAATTCACCCTACTGTGTTTAATACAGAATTCACCCTACTGTGGTTAATACAGAATTCACCCTACTGTGTTTAATACAGAATTCACCCTACTGCGGTTAATACAGAATTCACCCTACTGTGGTTAATACAGAATTCACCCTACTGTCGGTTAATACAGAATTCACCCTACTGTGGTTAATACAGAATTCACCCTACTGTGGTTAATACAGAATTCACCCTACTGTGGTTAATACAGAATTCACCCTACTGTGGTTAATACAGAATTCACCCTACTGTGGTTAATACAGAATTCACCCTACTGTGGTTAATACAGAATTCACCCTACTGTGGTTAATACAGAATTCACCCTACTTGTGGTTAATACAGAATTCACCCTACTGTGGTTAATACAGAATTCACCCTACTGTGGTTAATACAGAATTCACCCTACTGTGGTTAATACAGAATTCACCCTACTGTGGTTAATACAGAATTCACCCTACTGTGGTTAATACAGAATTCACCCTACTGTGATTCAGTGTTTAATACAGAATTCACCCTACTGCGTTTAATACAGAATTCACCCTACTGTGGTTAATACAGAATTCACCCTACTGTGTTTAATACAGAATTCGCCCTACTGTGTTTAATACAGAATTCACCCTACTGTGGTTAATACAGAATTCACCCTACTGTGGTTAATACAGAATTCACCCTTCTGTGGTTAATACAGAATTCACCCTACTGCGGTTAATACAGAATTCACCCTACTGTGGTTAATACAGAATTCACCCTACTGTGGTTAATACAGAATTCACCCTACTGTGGTTAATACAGAATTCACCCTACTGTGGTTAATACAGAATTCACCCTACTGTGGTTAATACAGAATTCACCCTACTGCGGTTAATACAGAATTCACCCTACTGTGGTTAATACAGAATTCACCCTACTGTGGTTAATACAGAATTCACCCTACTGTGGTTAATACAGAATTCACCCTACTGTGGTTAATACAGAATTCACCCTACTGTGGTTAATACAGAATTCACCCTACTGCGGTTAATACAGAATTACCCTACTGCGGTTAATACAGAATTCACCCTACTGTGGTTAATACAGAATTCACCCTACTGTGGTTAATACAGAATTCACCCTACTGCGGTTAATACAGAATTCACCCTACTGTGGTTAATACAGAATTCACCCTACTGTGGTTAATACAGAATTCACCCTACTGCGGTTAATACAGAATTCACCCTACTGTGGTTAATACAGAATTCACCCTACTGTGGTTAATACAGAATTCACCCTACTGTGGTTAATACAGAATTCACCCTACTGCGGTTAATACAGAATTCACCCTACTGCGGTTAATACAGAATTCACCCTACTGTGGTTAATACAGAATTCACCCTACTGTGGTTAATACAGAATTCACCCTACTGTGGTTAATACAGAATTCACCCTACTGCGGTTAATACAGAATTTACCCTACTGCGGTTAATACAGAATTCACCCTACTGTAATTCACAGTGTTTAATACAGAATTCCCCCTACTGCGGTTAATACAGAATTCCCCCTACTGCGGTTCACAGTGTGTTGGTGCGTTGTGTGTCAGCAGTATACCAACCTTTAGTCCGTCTCTTCCTCAGGACCCCGCCACGTCTCGGACCCTCACCCTCATCTCCAAGACCATCCAGACCCTGGGGAGCCTGGCCAAGTCCAAATCCGCCAGTTTTAAAGAGACTTACATGGCCGCCTTCTACGATTACTTCAACGAGCAGAAGTATGCCGAGGCTGTGAAGAACGTGAGTCTCTCATCTACTCTGTGGCTGGGAGAATGAGAGCTCTAAGGTTCTGGTACTGACCAGTGATCAGAATGAGAGCTCTAAGGTCCTGGTACTGACCAGTGATCAGAATGAGAGCTCTAAGGTTCTGGTACTGACCAGTGATCAGAATGAGAGCTCTAAGGTTCTGGTACTGACCAGTGATCAGAATGAGAGCTCTAAGGTCCTGGTACTGACCAGTGATCAGAATGAGAGCTCTAAGGTTCTGGTACTGACCAGTGATCAGAATGAGAGCTCTAAGGTTCTGGTACTGACCAGTGATCAGAATGAGAGCTCTAAGGTTCTGGTACTGACCAGCCCCCCAGTGATCAGAATGAGAGCTCTAAGGTTCTGGTACTGACCAGTGATCAGAATGAGAGCTCTAAGGTTCTGGTACTGACCAGTGATCAGAATGAGAGCTCTAAGGTCCTGGTACTGACCAGCCCCCCAGTGATCAGAATGAGAGCTCTAAGGTCCTGGTACTGACCAGTGATCAGAATGAGAGCTCTAAGGTTCTGGTACTGACCAGTGATCAGAATGAGAGCTCTAAGGTCCTGGTACTGACCAGTGATCAGAATGAGAGCTCTAAGGTCCTGGTACTGACCAGTGATCAGAATGAGAGCTCTAAGGTTCTGGTACTGACCAGTGATCAGAATGAGAGCTCTAAGGTTCTGGTACTGACCAGTGATCAGAATGAGAGCTCTAAGGTTCTGGTACTGACCAGTGATCAGACTGAGAGCTCTAAGGTTCTGGTTCTGACCAGTGATCAGAATGAGAGCTCTAAGGTTCTGGTACTGACCAGTGATCAGAATGAGAGCTCTAAGGTTCTGGTACTGACCAGTGATCAGAATGAGAGCTCTAAGGTTCTGGTACTGACCAGCCCCCCAGTGATCAGAATGAGAGCTCTAAGGTTCTGGTACTGACCAGTGATCAGACTGAGAGCTCTAAGGTTCTGGTTCTGACCAGTGATCAGAATGAGAGCTCTAAGGTTCTGGTACTGACCAGCCCCCCAGTGATCAGTTAATGTGGATTGTCTATTGGAGACGGAGAGACGAAGTTAATTTAACAGACTTATGGCCAGGGGATAGAAGCTGTTTAGTAGTCTGTTTGTCTGAACCTTGATGCACCGGTACCACCTGCAGATGCACCGGTACCGCCTGCAGGACAGGAGCATGGAGAACAGTCCTTGTCTCGGGTGGCTGGAGTCTTTGGTAATTTTTCAGACGCTGGCTGGCATGTACGTCCTGGAAAGCTGGGAGCTCACCCCCAGCTCATCCCCCAGCGCTGGGCCGTCCGCACCACTCTCTGTCGGGCCTTCCGGTCGAGGGCGGTGCAGTTGCCATACCAATCAATCAGGATGCTCTCGATGGTGCAGCTGTAAAAGTTCCTAAGGATCTGCGGTGGCCGTCTCAAATCGTTTCAGCCTCCTGAGGGAGAAGAAGAGTTGTCGTGTCTTCTTCGCTGCTTTTCTGGTGCGAGAGGACCCATGTGAAGTCCTCAGCGATGTCGACACCGAGGACCTTGAAGATCTTGAACCTCTTCCCTTACGGCTCCGTCGACGGGGGTGTGAACCCTCCCACCGTTTCCTGTAGTCCACCATCGGCTTCCTGACGTTGAGGGAGATGTTGTTGTCCTTGGCACCACACTGTCAGGGTCTCAGACCTCCTCCCTATAGGCTGTTTCATCGCTGTCGGTGATCAGGTCCAAACCACCGTCGTGTCGTCAAGCAAATTCGATGATGGAGTTGGAGTCGTACATTAGCCACACAGTCGTGGGTAAACAGGGGTTACGGAGGAGGGGGGGGAGCTAAGCACACACCCCTGGGGGGCCCCCGTGTTGAGAGTCAGCGTGGCGGAGGGGATGTTGCCTAGGCTCTGGTCAGAAGTAGTGCACTACATAGGGGATAGGGTGTGATTTCAGACACCAGAAGTAGTGCACTACATAGGGAATAGGGTGAATAGGGTGTGATTTGAGACACCAGAAGTAGTGCACTACATAGGGAATAGGGTGTGATTTCAGACACCAGAGGTAGTGCACTACATAGGGAATAGGGTGAATAGGGTGTGATTTGAGACACCAGAGGTAGTGCACTACATAGGGAATAGGGTGTGATTTCAGACACCAGAAGTAGTGTACTACATAGGGAATAGGGTGTGATTTCAGACACCAGAAGTAGTGCACTACATAGGGAATAGGGTGTGATTTCAGACATCAGAAGTAGTGCACTACATAGGGAATAGGGTGTGATTTGAGACACCAGAAGTAGTGCACTACATAGGGAATAGGGTGTGATTTCAGACACCAGAAGTAGTGCACAAACATAGGGATTAGGGTGTGATTTCAGACACCAGAAGTAGTGCACTACATAGGGAATAGGGTGAATAGGGTGTGATTTGAGAAACCAGAAGTAGTGCACTACATAGGGAATAGGGTGTGATTTCAGACACCAGAAGTAGTGCACTACATAGGGAATAGGGTGAATAGGGTGTGATTTGAGACACCAGAAGTAGTGCACAAACATAGGGATTAGGGTGTGATTTCAGACACCAGAAGTAGTGCACTACATAGGGAATAGTGTGAATAGGGTGTGATTTGAGACACCAGAAGTAGTGCACTACATAGGGAATAGGGTGTGATTTGAGACACCAGAAGTAGTGCACTACATAGGGAATAGGGTGTGATTTCAGACACCAGAAGTAGTGCACAAACATAGGGATTAGGGTGTGATTTCAGACACCAGAAGTAGTGCACTACATAGGGAATAGTGTGAATAGGGTGTGATTTGAGACACCAGAAGTAGTACACTACATAGGGAATAGGGTGTGATTTCAGACACCAGAAGTAGTGCACTAACATAGGGAATAGGGTGCGATTTCAGACACCAGAAGTAGTGCACAAACATAGGGAATAGGGTGTGATTTCAGACACCAGAAGTAGTGCACAAACATAGGGAATAGGGTGTGATTTCAGACACCAGAAGTAGTGCACTACATAGGGAATAGGGTGTGATTTCAGACACCAGAAGTAGTGCACAAACATAGGGAATAGGGTGCGATTTGACAGGTAGCCTAGCGATTTAAGAGCGTTGGGGCCAGTAGCCAAAAAAGGTCACTGGTTCGAATCCCCGAAGATGACTAGGTGAAAAAACTGCCCATGTGCCATTGAGCAAAGCACGTAACCCTAATTGCTATTGTAATTCGCTCTGGATAAGAGACTCTATTATTAAAATGACTAAAATGTAAAATGCAATTTTGAGACGCTCCCTTCCTGTCTGTCTGTAGTTCCTGGATCTGATCTCGTCGTCAGGGAGATGGGACCAGAAGAGTATCGAGACTCCCATCATGCTGAAAGAGGGGTAAGAGAGAACACATGGGGGGTTAACACTGAGGGGGTTAGGGGGTAAGAGAGAGAACACATGGGGGGGTAACACTGAGGGGGTTAGGGGGTAAGAGAGAGAACACATGGGGGGGTAACACTGAGGGGGTTAGGGGGTAAGAGAGAGAACACATGGGGGGGTAACACTGAGGGGGTTAGGGGTAAGAGAGAGAACACAGGGGGTAACACTGAGGGGGTTAGGGGGGTAAGAGAGAGAACACAGGGTAACACTGAGGGGGTTAGGGGGGTAAGAGAGAGAATACATGGGGGGGTAACACTGGAGGGGGTTAGGGGGGTAAGAGAGAGAACACATGGGGGGGTAACAGTGAGGGGGTTAGGGGGGTAAGAGAGAGAACACATGGGGGGATAACACTGAGGGGGTTAGGGGGGTAAGAGAGAGAACACATGGGGGGTAACACTGAGGGGGTTAGGGGGGTAAGAGAGAGAACACAGGGGGTAACACTGAGGGGGTTAGGGGGGTAAGAGAGAGAACATGGGGGGTAACACTGAGGGGGTTAGGGGGGTAAGAGAGAGAATACATGGGGGGTAACACTGAGGGGGTTAGGGGGGTAAGAGAGAGAATACATGGGGGGTAACACTGAGGGGGTTAGGGGTAAGAGAGAAAACACAGGGGGGTAACACTGAGGGGGTTAGGGGTAAGAGAGAGAACACAGGGGGTAACACTGAGGGGGTTAGGGGGGTAAGAGAGAGAACATGGGGAGTAACACTGAGGGGGTTAGGGGGGTAAGAGAGAGAATACATGGGGGGTAACACTGAGGGGGTTAGGGGGGTAAGAGAGAGAACACAGGGGGGGTAACACTGAGGGGGTTAGGGGGGTAAGAGAGAGCACAGTATTGGATCGGGCCCCAGACTCACTACAGAACCTATATAACCTGGTATCTCTACAGTAGTATTGGACCGGGCCCCAGACTCACTACAGAACCTATATAACCTGGTATCTCTACAGTAGTATTGGACCGGGCCCCAGACTCACTACAGAACCTATATAACCTGGTATCTCTACAGTAGTATTGGACCGGGCCCCAGACTCACCACAGAACCTATATAACCTGGTATCTCTACAGTAGTATTGGACCGGGCCCCAGTTTCTCTGAAGACCTCTCTGTCTGATTATCTGTCCTTCTCTCCAGGTTCATGATCAAGCGAGCCCAGGGGAGGAACCGTTTTGGGTTGAAGAACTTCAAGAAGAGGTGGTTTCGTCTCACTAACCATGAGTTTACCTACCACAAAACCAAAGGTAAGGGCTGGAGGTTTGTGGGGGTTCTTCTACGGGTTGTCAGACCTGGTTCTATGTGTGGTTAGATGGTATCCACTATGTGTTATAGAGGTGTAGTTAGATGGTATCCACTATGTGTTATAGAGGTGTAGTTAGATGGTATCCACTATGTGTTATAGAGGTGTAGTTAGATGGTATCCACTATGTGTTATTGAGGTGTAGTTAGATGGTATCCACTATGTGTTATAGAGGTGTAGTTAGATGGTATCCACTATGTGTTATAGAGGTGTAGTTAGATGGTATCCACTATGTGTTATAGAGGTGTAGTTAGATGGTATCCACTATGTGTTATAGAGGTGTAGTTAGATGGTATCCACTATGTGTTATTGAGGTGTAGTTAGATGGTATCCACTATGTGTTATAGAGGTGTAGTTAGATGGTATCCACTGTGTGTTATAGAGGTGTAGTTAGATGGTATCCACTATGTGTTATAGAGGTGTAGTTAGATGGTATCCACTATGTGTTATAGAGGTGTAGTTAGATGGTATCCACTGTGTGTTATAGAGGTGTAGTTAGATGGTATCCACTATGTGTTATAGAGGTGTAGTTAGATGGTATCCACTATGTGTTATAGAGGTGTAGTTAGATGGTATCCACTATGTGTTATAGAGGTGTAGTTAGATAGTATCCACTGTGTGTAATAGAGGTGTAGTTAGATGGTATCCACTATGTGTTATAGAGGTGTAGTTAGATGGTATCCACTATGTGTTATAGAGGTGTAGTTAGATGGTATCCACTGTGTGTTATAGAGGTGTAGTTAGATGGTATCCACTATGTGTTATAGAGGTGTAGTTAGATGGTATCCACTGTGTGTTATAGAGGTGTAGTTAGATGGTATCCACTATGTGTTATAGAGGTGTAGTTAGATGGTATCCACTGTGTGTTATAGAGGTGTAGTTAGATGGTATCCACTGTGTGTTATAGAGGTGTAGTTAGATGGTATCCACTATGTGTTATAGAGGTGTAGTTAGATGGTATCCACTATGTGTTATAGAGGTGTAGTTAGATGGTATCCACTATGTGTTATAGAGGTGTAGTTAGATGGTATCCACTGTGTGTTATAGAGGTGTAGTTAGATGGTATCCACTGTGTGTTATAGAGGTGTAGTTAGATGATATCCACTATGTGTTATAGAGGTGTAGTTAGATTGTATCCACTATGTGTTATAGAGGTGTAGTTAGATGGTATCCACTATGTGTTATAGAGGTGTAGTTAGATTGTATCCACTGTGTGTTATAGAGGTGTAGTTAGATGGTATCCACTATGTGTTATAGAGGTGTAGTTAGATGGTATCCACTATGTGTTATAGAGGTGTAGTTAGATGGTATCCACTGTGTGTTATAGAGGTGTAGTTAGATGGTATCCACTGTGTGTTATAGAGGTGTAGTTAGATGGTATCCACTGTGTGTTATAGAGGTGTAGTTAGATGGTATCCACTATGTGTTATAGAGGTGTAGTTAGATGGTATCCACTATGTGTTATAGAGGTGTAGTTAGATGGTATCCACTATGTGTTATAGAGGTGTAGTTAGATGGTATCCACTATGTGTTATAGAGGTGTAGTTAGATGGTATCCACTATGTGTTATTGAGGTGTAGTTAGATGGTATCCACTATGTGTTATAGAGGTGTAGTTAGATGGTATCCACTGTGTGTTATAGAGGTGTAGTTAGATGGTATCCACTATGTGTTATAGAGGTGTAGTTAGATGGTATCCACTATGTGTTATAGAGGTGTAGTTAGATGGTATCCACTGTGTGTTATAGAGGTGTAGTTAGATGGTATCCACTATGTGTTATAGAGGTGTAGTTAGATGGTATCCACTGTGTGTTATAGAGGTGTAGTTAGATGGTATCCACTATGTGTTATAGAGGTGTAGTTAGATGGTATCCACTATGTGTTATTGAGGTGTAGTTAGATGGTATCCACTGTGTGTTATAGAGGTGTAGTTAGATGGTATCCACTGTGTGTTATAGAGGTGTAGTTAGATGGTATCCACTGTGTGTTATAGAGGTGTAGTTAGATGGTATCCACTGTGTGTTATAGAGGTGTAGTTAGATGGTATCCACTATGTGTTATAGAGGTGTAGTTAGATGGTATCCACTGTGTGTTATAGAGGTGTAGTTAGATGGTATCCACTGTGTGTTATAGAGGTGTAGTTAGATGGTATCCACTATGTGTTATAGAGGTGTAGTTAGATGGTATCCACTGTGTGTTATAGAGGTGTAGTTAGATGGTATCCACTATGTGTTATAGAGGTGTAGTTAGATGGTATCCACTATGTGTTATAGAGGTGTAGTTAGATGGTATCCACTATGTGTTATAGAGGTGTAGTTAGATGGTATCCTCTATGTGTTATAGAGGTGTAGTTAGATGGTATCCACTATGTGTTATTGACTGTAAGTCGCTCTGGATAAGAGCGTCTGCTAAATAACTAAAATGTAAATGTAAACGAATTGCAAAGACAGGCAATCCAGCTCATAAAGTTATACATAAATAGGTACACTTAGACTAAACGGAAACACAACTACCCACAAAACCCCGTCAGGTACACTTAGACTAAACGGAAACACAACTACCCACAAAACCCCGTCAGGTACACTTAGACTAAACGGAAACACAACTACCCACAAAACCCCGTCAGGTACACTTAGACTAAACGGAAACGCAACTACCCACAAAACCCCGTCAGGTACACTTAGACTAAACGGAAACACAACTACCCACAAAATCCCGAAAGGAAAACAGGCTGCCTAAGTATGGTTTCCAATCAGAGACAACGAAAGACACCTGCCTCTGATTGGAAACCATACTCGGCCGAAACATGGAAAAACAACACATAGAAATAGAAAACTAGAACACTCCCACATAGAAATGGAAAACCCACACAAAACAACCCCCCTTTCCACGCCCTGATCATTACACTATGGCAAAATGACCTCTTTACCTGGTCAGGACGTGACAGATACCAAATGTCATTTTTTGGTGAGTTTGGACATTTTACAAGCGAATGCGAACGAGAGACATTATGCAAATGAACAAAGTTTTGACTCCTGCTTGTCTGAAGGAAGAACAGTACTGGGTACACCACGCTGTGTCTGTGTGGAGTCTGGAGTCGCTAGGGCAACAGGCCTGCTCTGCTCATTGGAGCAGACTGGAGGAGGAAAAAAAACACAAGCGAATCAACATTGTGGCAGCAGGAGGGGTGAAGTCAGGCGCAGGAGACAAAAGTCCGTGAAAAACCACGTTTAATAGTTTTCGACCAACAGATGCCAAAATGCAAGGCAGGGCGAAATATATCCAACATGGAATAGTGTAAGGGCTGTCGTACTGGAGAGAAGACCAAGGTGCAGCGGAGTTAGTGTTCATAATTTAATTCAGACAGAATTACAAAACAAGAAACAGCCGACAGCTAAACACACTGAACAGAAACAATTACCCACAACCCCCAAAGAAAAACACACACCTGTTTATAGGACTCCCAATCAGAGGCAACTAGAAACACCTGCCTCCAATTGAGAGTCCAGCAACCAATCTACACATAACACAAAACTCTGCCACGTCCTGACCAAAACCAACACAACTACTCCCTCTGCTGGTCAGGACGTGACAAATAGCCCGTAAACAGAGTAGGGGCGCAGCCCAGAAAAACTCTTAAGCATCAAACCAATGGCGGAGGAAAACCTGATCCCCAACCTAACTAACGTAGACAAAAAATAATCCCCCACAATCCCTAAACCTAAACAGACAGACTAAATACCCCCCCCCCCCCCCATCCCCTACTAATGAACTAACTGAAAACAGGTGCACACATAAAACAGACATAACCAAACGAACATGAAAGGGAGATTGGTGGCAGCTAGTAGGCCGGTGACGACGACCACCGAGCGCCGGCTGAAAGAGGAGGGGCGCCACCTTTGGTCGACGTTGTGACAGCAGCTGTACAGATAACTGATCCAAAGGGCAGAAAGCTGACATAATGTGATGCCTCGTCACCTTATTAATCCAGCCTACTGTTCTACAGTACTTTTCCAGGTGTAGCCAGTCTACTTTTCCAGGTGTAGCCAGTCTACTGTTCTCCAGTACTTTTCCAGGTGTAGCCAGCCTACTGTTCTCCAGTACTTTTCCAGGTGTAGCCAGCCTTCTTTTCCAGGTGTAGTCAGCCTACTGTTCTCCAGTACTTTTCCAGGTGTAGCCAGCCTACTGTTCTCCAGTACTTTTCCAGGTGTAGCCAGCCTACTGTTCTCTAGTACTTTTCCAGATGTAGCCAGCCTACTGTTCTACAGTACTTTTCCAGGTGTAGCCAGCCTACTGTTCTCCAGTACTTTTCCAGGTGTAGCCAGCCTACTGTTCTCCAGTACTTTTCCAGGTGTAGCCAGCCTACTGTTCTCCAGTACTTTTCCAGATGTAGCCAGCCTACTTTTCCAGATGTAGCCAGCCTACTGTTCTCCAGTATTTGTCCAGGTGTAGCCAGCCTACTTTTCCAGGTGTAGCCAGCCTACTGTTCTCCAGTACTTTTCCAGGTGTAGCCAGCCTACTGTTCTCCAGTACTTTTCCAGGTGTAGCCAGTCTACTGTTCTCCAGTACTTTTCCAGGTGTAGCCAGCCTGCTGTTCTCCAGTACTTTTCCAGGTGTAGCCAGCCTACTGTTCTCCAGTACTTTTCCAGGTGTAGCCAGCCTACTGTTCTCCAGTACTTTTCCAGATGTAGCCAGTCTACTGTTCTCCAGTACTTTTCCAGATGTAGCCAGCCTACTGTTCTCCAGTACTTTTCCAGGTGTAGCCAGCCTACTGTTCTCCAGTACTTTTCCAGGTGTAGCCAGTCTACTGTTCTCCAGTACTTTTCCAGGTGTAGCCAGCCTACTGTTCTCCAGTACTTTTCCAGGTGTAGCCAGCCTACTGTTCTCCAGTACTTTTCCAGGTGTAGCCAGTCTACTGTTCTCCAGTACTTTTCCAGATGTAGCCAGTCTACTGTTCTCCAGTACTTTTCCAGATGTAGCCAGCCTACTGTTCTCCAGTACTTTTCCAGGTGTAGCCAGCCTACTGTTCTCCAGTACTTTTCCAGGTGTAGCCAGCCTACTGTTCTCCAGTACTTTTCCAGATGTAGCCAGCCTACTGTTCTCCAGTACTTTTCCAGATGTAGCCAGCCTACTGTTCTCCAGTACTTTTCCAGGTGTAGCCAGCCTACTGTTCTCCAGTACTTTTCCAGGTGTAGCCAGCCTACTGTTCTCCAGTACTTTTCCAGGTGTAGCCAGCCTACTGTTCTCCAGTACTTTTCCAGATGTAGCCAGCCTACTTTTCCAGATGTAGCCAGCCTACTGTTCTCCAGTACTTTTCCCGGTGTAGCCAGCCTACTTTTCCAGATGTAGCCAGCCTACTGTTCTCCAGTATTTGTCCAGGTGTAGCCAGCTTACTTTTCCAGGTGTAGCCAGCCTACTGTTCTCCAGTACTTTTCCAGGTGTAGCCAGCCTACTGTTCTCCAGTACTTTTCCAGATGTAGCCAGCCTACTGTTCTCCAGTACTTTTCCAGATGTAGCCAGTCTACTGTTCTCCAGTACTTTTCCAGGTGTAGCCAGCCTACTGTTCTCCAGTACTTTTCCAGGTGTAGCCAGCCTACTGTTCTCCAGTACTTTTCCAGGTGTAGCCAGCCAACTGTTCTCCAGTACTTTTCCAGATGTAGCCAGCCTACTTTTCTCCAGTACTTTTCCAGGTGTAGCCAGCCTACTGTTCTCCAGTACTTTTCCAGGTGTAGCCAGTCTACTGTTCTCCAGTACTTTTCCAGATGTAGCCAGCCTACTGTTCTCCAGTACTTTTCCAGGTGTAGCCAGCCCACTGTTCTCCAGTACTTTTCCAGGTGTAGCCAGCCTACTGTTCTCCAGTACTTTTCCAGGTGTAGCCAGTCTACTGTTCTCCAGTACTTTTCCAGATGTAGCCAGCCTACTGTTCTCCAGTACTTTTCCAGATGTAGCCAGCCTACTGTTCTCCAGTACTTTTCCAGGTGTAGCCAGCCTACTGTTCTCCAGTACTTTTCCAGGTGTAGCCAGTCTACTGTTCTCCAGTACTTTTCCAGGTGTAGCCAGTCTACTGTTCTCCAGTACTTTTCCAGGTGTAGCCAGTCTACTGTTCTCCAGTACTTTTCCAGGTGTAGCCAGTCTACTGTTCTCCAGTACTTTTCCAGGTGTAGCCAGTCTACTGTTCTCGAGTACTTTTCCAGATGTAGCCAGCCTACTGTTCTCGAGTACTTTTCCAGGTGTAGCCAGCCTACTTTTCTCCAGTACTTTTCCAGGTGTAGCCAGTCTACTGTTCTCCAGTACTTTTCCAGGTGTAGCCAGCCTACTGTTCTCCAGTACTTTTGCAGATGTAGCCAGCCTACTTTTCTCCAGTACTTTTCCAGGTGTAGCCAGCCTACTGTTCTCCAGTACTTTTCCAGGTGTAGCCAGTCTACTGTTCTCCAGTACTTTTCCAGGTGTAGCCAGCCTACTGTTCTCCAGTACTTTTCCAGATGTAGCCAGCCGACTTTTCTCCAGTACTTTTCCAGGTGTAGCCAGTCTACTGTTCTCCGGTACTTTTCCAGGTGTAGCCAGCCTACTGTTCTCCAGTACTTTTCCAGATGTAGCCAGCCTACTTTTCTCCAGTACTTTTCCAGGTGTAGCCAGCCTACTGTTCTCCAGTACTTTTCCAGGTGTAGCCAGCCTACTGTTCTCCAGTACTTTTCCAGGTGTAGCCAGTCTACTGTTCTCCAGTACTTTTCCAGGTGTAGCCAGCCTACTGTTCTCCAGTACTTTTCCAGGTGTAGCCAGCCTACTTTTCCAGGTGTAGCCAGTCTACTGTTCTCCAGTACTTTTCCAGGTGTAGCCAGTCTACTGTTCTCCAGTACTTTTCCAGGTGTAGCCAGTCTACTGTTCTCCAGTACTTTTCCAGGTGTAGCCAGTCTACTGTTCTCCAGTACTTTTCCAGGTGTAGCCTGCCTACTGTTCTCCAGTACTTTTCCAGATGTAGCCAGCCTACTGTTCTCCAGTACTTTTCCAGGTGTAGCCAGCCTACTTTTCTCCAGTACTTTTCCAGGTGTAGCCAGTCTACTGTTCTCCAGTACTTTTCCAGGTGTAGCCAGCCTACTTTTCCAGGTGTAGCCAGCCTACTGTTCTCCAGTACTTTTCCAGGTGTAGCCAGCCTACTGTTCTCCAGTACACGTCGGCTACAGAGATCTGGAGCCTAAAAATAAAATTAGATTTGAGTCGGTCCTCGTGGACAGCGAGGGCCCACAACGGTGGTTCTGAGTTGTTTTCCTCGGAGGGGGTGATAAAGGTGTTCAGCTTGTCTGGCAGTGAGGCGTCTATGTCCTGCGACCTGGCTCGTTTTCCCTTTATAATCCATCCACTTTCTGGAGTCCCTGACAATTGCGACTCCACTTTGACCCTATAATCCATTTCTTGCCAGTTTGATTGTCTGTGTGTACTCGTCCATGTTTCCAGTCCCTCACAATTTTGCGCTGCCATCTGGTTTTTGGTTTGGGGTTCGGATGGTCACAGTAGGAATAACATCCTCTATTTTATTAAACCTTTATTTAACTAATCAATCATTCAATCAATCAATCAATCATTCTTATTTATAATGACGGGCCTACTTGTTAAGCCCCCGCCTACTTGTCCAAACCCTCCCCTAACCCGGATGACACTGGGCCAATTGTGCGCCGCCCTATGGGGACTCTCGATCACGGCCGGTTGTGATATACAGCCCGGGATCGAACCTGGGTCTGTAGTGACGCCTCTAGCACGTTCAAAGACAGAGTCAGGTGTTTTGAGTCATTGTGTTAATGATTAACTTTCTGAATCAAAGCTAAGCTGCAATGGAGAAAACCACCCAATACACACACACACACACACACACACACACACACACACACACACACAGACACACACACACACACACACACACACACAGCTGTCTGTTCTGGTTGTCTGATGCAGTACCTTGTTTTCTCCAGGTGAGGGCGCTCTCTGCAGAATCCCTATAGAGAACATCCTGGCTGTGGAGAGACTGGAGGAAGAGTCATTCAAGATGAAGAACGTAAGAATTACAAAACCATCAAACACCAGCACAAATCAACAACCAAGGTATTAATTGTCAGTTATGAGTCCCGACTCCACAGGTAGTATTGTCTGTTATGTGTCCCGACTCCACAGGTAGTATTGTCTGTTATGAGTCCTGACTCCACAGGTAGTATTGTCTGTTATGAGTCCTGACTCCACAGGTAGTATTGTCTGTTATGAGTCCTGACTCCACAGGTAGTATTGTCTGTTATGAGTCCTGACTCCACAGGTAGTATTGTCTGTTATGAGTCCTGACTCCACAGGTAGTATTGTCTGTTATGAGTCCTGACTCCACAGGTAGTATTGTCTGTTATTAGTCCAGACTCCACAGGTAGTATTGTCTGTTATGAGTCCAGACTCCACAGGTAGTATTGACTGATATGAGTCCTGACTCCACAGGTAGTATTGTCTGTTATGAGTCCTGACTCCACAGGTAGTATTGTCTGTTATGAGTCCTGACTCCACAGGTAGTATTGTCTGTTATGAGTCCTGACTCCACAGGTAGTATTGTCTGTTATGAGTCCTGACTCCACAGGTAGTATTGTCTGTTATTAGTCCAGACTCCACAGGTAGTATTGTCTGTTATGAGTCCAGACTCCACAGGTAGTATTGTCTGTTATGAGTCCTGACTCCACAGGTAGTATTGTCTGTTATGAGTCCTGACTCCACAGGTAGTATTGTCTGTTATTAGTCCAGACTCCACAGGTAGTATTGTCTGTTATGAGTCCAGACTCCACAGGTAGTATTGACTGATATGAGTCCTGACTCCACAGGTAGTATTGTCTGTTATGAGTCCTGACTCCACAGGTAGTATTGTCTGTTATGAGTCCTGACTCCACAGGTAGTATTGTCTGTTATGAGTCCTGACTCCACAGGTAGTATTGTCTGTTATGAGTCCTGACTCCACAGGTAGTATTGTCTGTTATTAGTCCAGACTCCACAGGTAGTATTGTCTGTTATGAGTCCCTGACTCCACAGGTACTATTGTCTGTTATGAGTCCTGACTCCACAGGTAGTATTGTCTGTTATGAGTCCTGACTCCACAGGTAGTATTGTCTGTTATGTGTCCTGACTCCACAGGTAGTATTGTCTGTTATGAGTCCTGACTCCACAGGTAGTATTGTCTGTTATGAGTCCTGACTCCACAGGTAGTATTGTCTGTTATGAGTCCCGACTCCACAGGTAGTATTGTCTGTTATGAGTCCTGACTCCACAGGTAGTATTGACTGATATGAGTCCTGACTCCACAGGTAGTATTGTCTGTTATGAGTCCCGACTCCACAGGTAGTATTGTCTGTTATGAGTCCCTGACTCCACAGGTAGTATTGTCTGTTATGAGTCCTGACTCCACAGGTAGTATTGTCTGTTATGATTCCTGACTCCACAGGTAGTATTGTCTGTTATGAGTCCTGACTCCACAGGTAGTATTGTCTGTTATGAGTCCTGACTCCACAGGTAGTATTGTCTGTTATGAGTCCTGACTCCACAGGTAGTATTGTCTGTTATGAGTCCCGACTCCACAGGTAGTATTGTCTGTTATGAGTCCAGACTCCACAGGTAGTATTGACTGATATGAGTCCTGACTCCACAGGTAGTATTGTCTGTTATGAGTCCTGACTCCACAGGTAGTATTGTCTGTTATGAGTCCTGACTCCACAGGTAGTATTGTCTGTTATGAGTCCTGACTCCACAGGTAGTATTGTCTGTTATGAGTCCTGACTCCACAGGTAGTATTGTCTGTTATTAGTCCAGACTCCACAGGTAGTATTGTCTGTTATGAGTCCAGACTCCACAGGTAGTATTGTCTGTTATGAGTCCTGACTCCACAGGTAGTATTGTCTGTTATGAGTCCAGACTCCACAGGTAGTATTGTCTGTTATGAGTCCCGACTCCACAGGTAGTATTGTCTGTTATGAGTCCCTGACTCCACAGGTAGTATTGTCTGTTATGAGTCCTGACTCCATAGGTAGTATTGTCTGTTATGAGTCCTGACTCCACAGGTAGTATTGTCTGTTATGAGTCCTGACTCCACAGGTAGTATTGTCTGTTATGAGTCCTGACTCCACAGGTAGTATTGTCTGTTATGAGTCCTGACTCCACAGGTAGTATTGTCTGTTATGAGTCCCGAATCCACAGGTAGTATTGTCTGTTATGAGTCCTGACTCCACAGGTAGTATTGACTGATATGAGTCCTGACTCCACAGGTAGTATTGTCTGTTATGAGTCCCGACACCACAGGTAGTATTATCTGTTATGAGTCCTGACTCCACAGGTAGTATTGTCTGTTATGAGTCCTGACTCCACAGGTAGTATTGTCTGTTATGAGTCCCGACTCCACAGGTAGTATTGTCTGTTATGAGTCCTGACTCCACAGGTAGCATTGTCTGTTATGAGTCCTGACTCCACAGGTAGTATTGTCTGTTATGAGTCCTGACTCCACAGGTAGTATTGTCTGTTATGAGTCCTGACCCCACAGGTAGTATTGTCTGTTATGAGTCCAGACTCCACAGGTAGTATTGTCTGTTATGAGTCCCGACTCCACAGGTAGTATTGTCTGTTATGAGTCCAGACTCCACAGGTAGTATTGACTGTTATGAGTCCTGACTCCACAGGTAGTATTGTCTGTTATGAGTCCTGACTCCACAGGTAGTATTGTCTGTTATGAGTCCCTGACTCCACAGGTAGTATTGTCTGTTATGAGTGCTGACTCCACAGGTAGTATTGACTGTTATGAGTCCAGACTCCACAGGTAGTATTGACTGTTATGAGTCCTGACTCCACAGGTAGTATTGTCTGTTATGAGTCCCCGACTCCACAGGTAGTATTGTCTGTTATGAGTCCCCGACTCCACAGGTAGTATTGTCTGTTATGAGTCCTGACTCCACAGGTAGTATTGACTGTTATGAGTCCTGACTCCACAGGTAGTATTGTCTGTTATGAGTCCTGACTCCACAGGTAGTATTGACTGTTATGAGTCCTGACTCCACAGGTAGTATTGTCTGTTATGAGTCCCCGACTCCACAGGTAGTATTGTCTGTTATGAGTCCTGACTCCACAGGTAGTATTGTCTGTTATGAGTCCTGACTCCACAGGTAGTATTGACTGTTATGAGTCCTGACTCCACAGGTAGTATTGTCTGTTACGAGTCCTGACTCCACAGGTAGTATTGACTGTAGATCTATGTAGATGGGACATGTTGTTCCAGGACTGGTTTCTGCTGCATTAGTTAGAGAGACCTGAAGAAGGTTTATACACTGCTGGTTGTAACATGTCCCTCTCTCCCTCCTCCTCCTCCTCCTCCTCCTCCTCCTCCTCCTCCTCCTCCTCCCCCACTAGACGTCCCCTTGGATGTTCCAGGTAATCAAGCCCAGAGAGGGTTAATGACTGTGTGGGCCTCCTCTCAATTCACTGGGCCTCCTCTCAATTCACTGGGCCTCCTCTCAATTCACTGGGCCTCCTCTCAATTCAGTGGGCCTCCTCTCAATTCACTGGGCCTCCTCTCAATTCACTGGGCCTCCTCTCAATTCAGTGGGCCTCCTCTCAATTCAGTGGGCCTCCTCTCAATTCAGTGGGCCTCCTCTCAATTCACTGGGCCTCCTCTCAATTCAGTGGGCCTCCTCTCAATTCACTGGGCCTCCTCTCAATTCAGTGGGCCTCCTCTCAATTCACTGGGCCTCCTCTCAATTCAGTGGGCCTCCTCTCAATTCACTGGGCCTCCTCTCAATTCAGTGGGCCTCCTCTCAATTCACT
>NC_138307.1:40005000-40055000 GCF_965601325.2 Salmo salar
CACACACACACACACACACACACACACACACACACAGTCACTCACACACAGTCACACACACACAGTCACACACACACACACAGTCACACACACACACACAGTCACACACTCACACACACACACAGTCACTCACACACAGTCACACACACACACACACACACACACACACACACACACACACACACACACACACACACACACACACACACACACACAGTCACAACCACACACTCACACACACTCACACACACACACACACACAGTCACTCACACACAGTCACACACACACACACACACACACACACACACACACACACACACACACACACACACACACACACACACACACACACACCCCAGTCTCTCTGTAATAATGTTCTGTACCGTTTCACCTTCCTGACCACACCCCTCTTCTCTGTGATCCGCAGGGAACATCCAATCGGAGACAAGAGTTTTCAGTGTTACATCCACCAGCAGTCTGAGAGCTCCACCTACTCCATCTAGCCCCACCCACCAACCACTGCCATGAAGCGCAGCGCTCCGCCCCCGATGACCTGAGACCTAGCAACACTTCCTGGTTACTCCTGGTCCACGGCTTCCCATGGTGCATCTTTCAGAACACGGACACTCAGAGCCGAGGTCAAATCGGGTAGGAGAGAGGGAGAGAGAGAAGGGAAGAGAGAGAGAGAGAGAGAGAGAGAGAAAGAGAAAGAGAGAGACAGAGACAGAGAGAGAGAGAGAGAGAGAGAGAGAAGGGAAGACAGAGAGAGAGAGAGAGAGAGAGCGAGGGAGGGGTCTTATTTTCTATGATGACTTGCGACAACAAAACGCTTTTCTCTGGACTGTTCGTGTTCCAGTGACCACGCACTTTAACCTGCCCCACAGCGGACAGGAAGCTACTGCCCCACAGCGGACAGGAAGCTACTGCCCCAACAACAAACAGGAAGCTACTGCCCCAACAACGAACAGGAAGCTACTGCCCCAACAACGAACAGGAAGCTACTGCCCAACAACGAACAGGAAGCTACTGCCCCACAACGAACAGGAAGCTACTGCCCCAACAACGAACAGGAAGCTACTGCCCCACAGCGGACAGGAAGCTACTGCCCCACAGCGGACAGGAAGCTACTGCCCCACAACGGACAGGAAGCTACTGCCCCACAGCGGACAGGAAGCTACTGCCCCACAACGAACAGGAAGCTACTGCCCCACAACGAACAGGAAGCTACTGCCCCACAACGAACAGGAAGCTACTGCCCCAACAACGAACAGGAAGCTACTGCCCCAACAACGAACAGGAAGCTACTGCCCCACAGCGGACAGGAAGCTACTGTCCCACAGCGGACAGGAAGCTACTGCCCCAACAACGAACAGGAAGCTACTGCCCCACAGCGGACAGGAAGCTACTGCCCCAACAACGAACAGGAAGCTACTGCCCCACAGCGGACAGGAAGCTACTGCCCCAACAACGAACAGGAAGCTACTGCCCCAACAACGAACAGGAAGCTACTGCCCCAACAACGAACAGGAAGCTACTGCCCCAACAACGAACAGGAAGCTACTGCCCAACAACGAACAGGAAGCTACTGCCCCACAGCGGACAGGAAGCTACTGCCCCAACAACGAACAGGAAGCTACTGCCCCAACAACGAACAGGAAGCTACTGCCCCAACAACGAACAGGAAGCTACTGCCCCACAGCGGACAGGAAGCTACTGCCCCACAACGGACAGGAAGCTACTGCCCCACAGCGGACAGGAAGCTACTGCCCCACAGCGGACAGGAAGCTACTGCCCCACAGCGGACAGGAAGCTACTGCCCCACAGCGGACAGGAAGCTACTGCCCCACAGCGGACAGGAAGCTACTGCCCCACAGCGGACAGGAAGCTACTGCCCCAACAACGGACAGGAAGCTACTGCCCCACAACGAACAGGAAGCTACTGCCCCACAGCGGACAGGAAGCTACTGCCCCAACAACGAACAGGAAGCTACTGCCCCACAGCGGACAGGAAGCTACTGCCCCACAGCGGACAGGAAGCTACTGCCCCACAGCGGACAGGAAGCTACTGCCCCAGCACATTCTGAAACAGTCTTATTTCATTACTGATGTTTTTGTAATGTTTGATAAGTGGTATATTCCTGATGTAAAAACAACACATTCCTTTTTTTGTATTTCAAGTCACACAGACCAAACTCTAGGTTGGAAGACTGTTCACTTGGGGTCACGTTCGGCTATGTATGTATTTACCCCCCCCCCATCGCCCACCGCAGCCCTCCTTCCAGGGAAAGATGATGACAGAGGAAGGAGACGGGCAGGTCATCAGTCAGCGCCGGCGAACATGAGGACCCGAGCTGTTCTTCTGACTGATTAGTGCAGCCTTCATTTACAATCTGGATCATCCTGTTTTTAACTGTTAAGATTTGTAGTGTTTAATTCAGTACTCTGTCCCCGGGTCAGAACTCTGCTACCTCCTGGTCTGTACCCTGTCCCCGGGTCAGAACTACAAATCCCAGTTGCATTCCCCCAGATTTCTCCTGCTGTGAATCTAGTTAATGGACCGGTCCAGGGTCTATGGAAGGTACGGGCCATTATGGTTCACTCTTGCATTGTGGGAAACCAACTAAACCAACCCGGTAACTGGTTGCTATGTCCAAAACAACAGAACTAACCCGGTGACTGGTTGCTAGGTCCAAAATCAACAGAACTAACCCGGTGACTGGTTGCTATGTCCAAAACAACAGAACTAACCCGGTGACTGGTTGCTATGTCCAAATCAACAGAACCAACCCGGTGACTGGTTGCTAGGTCCAAAACAACAGAACTAACCCGGTGACTGGTTGCTATGTCCAAAATCAACAGAACTAACCCGGTGACTGGTTGCTATGTCCAAAACAACAGAACTAACCCGGTGACTGGTTGCTATGTCCAAAATCAACAGAACTAACCCGGTGACTGGTTGCTATGTCCAAAATCAACAGAACTAACCCGGTGACTGGTTGCTAGGTCCAAAATCAACAGAACTAACCCGGTGACTGGTTGCTAGGTCCAAAATCAACAGAACTAACCCGGTGACTGGTTGCTATGTCCAAAATCAACAGAACTAACCCGGTGACTGGTTGCTATGTCCAAAACAACAGAACTAACCCGGTGACTGGTTGCTATGTCCAAAATCAACAGAACTAACCCGGTGACTGGTTGCTATGTCCAAATCAACAGAACCACCCCGGTGACTGGTTGCTATGTCCAAAATCAACAGAACTAACCCGGTGACTGGTTGCTATGTCCAAAACAACAGAACTAACCCGGTGACTGGTTGCTATGTCCAAAATCAACAGAACTAACCCGGTGACTGGTTGCTATGTCCAAAATCAACAGAACTAACCCGGTGACTGGTTGCTAGGTCCAAAATCAACAGAACTAACCCGGTGACTGGTTGCTATGTCCAAAATCAACAGAACTAACCCGGTGACTGGTTGCTATGTCCAAATCAACAGAACCACCCCGGTGACTGGTTGCTATGTCCAAAATCAACAGAACTAACCCGGTGACTGGTTGCTAGGTCCAAAACAACAGAACTATCCTGGACATCCATTCTTTCTGTAGATCGTGTGTATTGTTAAGTGCAGAGTCTTCCACGATGGCAGACAAGTCAGTCTTCTGTAGTCTGGCTACCAGTCTTGGTTGTTTGTCAATTAGGGTGTGCAGGTGAGTACATTGTCTCTAGTATGGTAATTTTGTAAAAAACCATTTTGACATTTGCTCAGGACATTGTTTTCAATGAGAAAATGTACGAGTCTGCTGTTAATGATAATGCAGAGGATTTTCCCCAAAGGTTGCTGTTGACGCATATCCCCACGGTAGATATTGGGATCAAATTTGTCTCCACGTGGATTGGGGTGATCAGTCCTTGGTTCCAAATATTGGGGAAGATGCCAGTGCTAAGGATGATGTTAAAGAGTTTAGCTATAGCCAATTGGAATTTGTTGTCTAAATATTTTATCGTTTCATTGAAGATACCGTCAACACCACAGGCCTTTTTGGGTTAGACTGAACATTTCACTCCTATTGTCGTTTGTTAGCTAAACAGTCTTATCTTTTTTCCTACATCTATATTTCTGAACAAAGTCATTTGTGTTGCTGTGATATCTTTTGTATATCTCTAAAACCACAACCCAATTAAAAAAAACAAAACATAATGCCAATTGCTACAAATGTGTGTTTTCTATCTTCCGACTAGTGTCTTCAAATTGTCCTCTCCCCTCACCCAAACATTATAACCCCTAATCTACCTTTACAGGAAATTCCTCTTGTAAAACACCTCTTCTAAAAGAGAACAATGTATTTTGTATAAATATATCAAGAGCATTAAGAAGGTTTTATGTCTCTCTGTACAGAACAACTGAATGGTTTAAAATTAGATTTTTTTTTGTTTGTTTGTTTGTTTGTTTGTTGTCCTGGAATAACTAAATGATGATAATATTAATTCAAACCGCTTGTTGTCTGACTGGCTTTCATTCAGAATGGACGGAAGGATAGAGAGGAAGTGTGTGTGTGTAGTGTGTGTGTGTGTAGTGTGTGTGTAGTGTGTGTATAGTGTGTGTGTGTAGTGTGTGTAGTGTGTGTAGTGTGTGTGTAGTGTGTGTGTGTAGTGTGTGTGTAGTGTGTGTATAGTGTGTGTGTGTAGTGTGTGTAGTGTGTGTAGTGTGTGTGTGTAGTGTGTGTGTAGTGTGTGTATAGTGTGTGTGTGTAGTGTGTGTAGTGTGTGTGTAGTGTGTGTGTAGTGTGTGTGTGTAGTGTGTGTGTAGTGTGTGTATAGTGTGTGTGTGTAGTGTGTGTAGTGTGTGTAGTGTGTGTATTGTGTGTGTGTAGTGTGTGTAGTGTGTGTGTGTGTAGTGTGTGTGTAGTGTGTGTGTGTAGTGTGTGTGTAGTGTGTGTGTAGTGTGTGTGTGTAGTGTGTGTGTGTAGTGTGTGTGTAGTGTGTGTGTGTGTAGTGTGTGTGTAGTGTGTGTGTGTGTGGTGTGTGTGTGTAGTGTGTGTGTGTAGTGTGTGTGTGTAGTGTGTGTGTAGTGTGTGTGTGTAGTGTGTGTGTAGTGTGTGTGTATGTGTGTGTGTGTGTGTGTGTAGTGTGTGTGTGTAGTGTGTGTGTGTGTGTGTGTAGTGTGTGTGTAGTGTGTGTGTAGTGTGTGTGTGTAGTGTGAGTGTGTGTGAGTGTGTGTGTGAGTGTGTGTGTAGTGTGTGTGTGTGTGTGTAGTGTGTGTGTAGTGTGTGTGTGTGTAGTGTGTGTGTGAGTGTGTGTAGTGTGGTGTGTGTGTGTAGTGTGTGTGTAGTGTGTGTGAGTGTGTGTGTGTGTATGTGTGTGTGTGTGTGTAGTGTGTGTGTAGTGTGTGTGTGTAGTGTGTGAGTGTGTGTGTAGTGTGTGTGTGTAGTGTGTGTGTGTAGTGTGTGTGTGTAGTGTGTGTGTGTAGTGTGTGTGTGTGTGTGTAGTGTGTGTGTGTAGTGTGTGTGTGTGTAGTGTGTGTGTGTAGTGTGTGTGTAGTGTGTGTGTGTGTAGTGTGTGTGTGTAGTGTGTGTGTAGTGTGTAGTGTGTGTGTAGTGTGTAGTGTGTGTGTAGTGTGTGTGTAGTGTGTGTGTGTGTGTGTGTAGTGTTGTGTGTGTGTAGTGTGTGTTAGTGTGTGTGTGTGTGTAGTGTGTGTGTAGTGTGTGTGTGTATGTGTGTGTAGTGTGTGTGTAGTGGTGTGTGTGTGTAGTGTGTGTGTAGTGTGTGGTGTGTGTGTGTGTGTAGTGTGTGTGTAGTGTGTTGTGTGTGTAGTGTGTGTGTATGTGTAGTGTGTGTGTATGTGTGTAGTGTGTGTGTAGTGTGTGTGTAGTGTGTAGTGTGTGTAGTGTGTGTGTGTGTAGTGTGTGTGTAGTGTGTGTGTGTAGTGTGTGTGTAGTGTGTGTGTGTAGTGTGTGTGTAGTGTGTGTGTAGTGTGTGTGTGTGTGTGTGTGTGTAGGTGGGTGTGTGTGTGTGTGTGTGGTGTAGTGTGTGTGTGTGTGTGTGTGTAGTGTGTGTGTAGTGTGTGTGTGTAGTGTGTGTGTGTGTGTGTAGTGTGTGTGTAGTGTGTGTGTAGTGTGTGGTGTGTGTGGTGGGTGTGTGTGTAGTGTGTGTGTGTGAGTGTGTGTGTGTAGTGTGTGTGTAGTGTGTGTGTGTGTGTGTGTGTGTGTGTGTGTAGTGTGTGTGTAGTGTGTGTGTGTGTGTGTGTGTGTGTAGTGTGTGTGAGTGTGTGTGTAGTGTGTGTGTGTGTGTGTAGTGTGTGTGTGTAGTGTGTGTGTAGTGTGTGTGTGTAGTGTGTGTGTGTAGTGTGTGTAGTGTGTGTGTGTAGTGTGTGTAGTAGTGTGTGTGAGTGTGTGTGTAGGTGTGTGTGTGTGTGTAGTGGTGTGTAGTGTGTGTGTGTAGTGTGTGTGTAGTGTGTGTGTGTAGTGTGTGTGTAGTGTGTGTGTGTGTAGTGTGTGTGTGTAGGTGTGTGTGTGTGTGTGTAGGGTGTGGTGTGTGTGTGTGTGTGTGTGTAGTGTGTGTGTGGGTGTGTGTGTGAGTGTGTGTGTGTGTGTGTGTGTAGTGTGTGTGTGTGTGTGTAGTGTGTGTGTAGTGTGTGTGTAGTGTGTGTGTGTGTGTGTAGTGTGTGTGTGTGTGTGTGTAGTGTGTGTGTAGTGTGTGTGTGTAGTGTGTGTGGGTAGTGTGTGTGTGTAGTGTGTGTGTAGTGTGTGTGTGTGTGTGTGTAGTGTGTGTGTGTGTGTGTGTGTGGTGTAGTGTGTGTGTGTAGTGTGTGTGTAGTGTGTGTGTGTAGTGTGTGTGTAGTGTGTAGTGTGTGTGTAGTGTGTGTGTAGTGTATGTGTGTAGTGTGTGTGTAGTGTGTGTGTGTAGTGTGTGTAGTGTGTGTGTAGTGTGTGTGTGTGTAGTGTGTGTGTGTGTAGTGTGTGTGTGTAGTGTGTGTGTAGTGTGTGTAGTGTGTGTGTGTGTAGTGTGTGTGTGTAGTGTGTGTAGTGTGTAGTGTGTGTGTAGTGTGTGTAGTGTGTGTGTGTGTAGTGTGTGTGTGTAGTGTGTGTAGTGTGTGTGTAGTGTGTGTGTGTGTGTGTAGTGTGTGTGTAGTGTGTGTAGTGTGTGTGTAGTGTGTGTAGTGTGTGTAGTGTGTGTGTAGTGTGTGTGTGTGTAGTGTGTAGTGTGTGTGTGTAGTGTGTGTAGTGTGTGTAGTGTGTGTGTGTAGTGTGTGTGTGTAGTGTGTGTGTAGTGTGTGTAGTGTGTGTGTAGTGTGTAGTGTGTGTAGTGTGTGTGTGTAGTGTGTGTGTGTAGTGTGTGTAGTGTGTGTGTAGTGTGTGTAGTGTGTGTGTGTAGTGTGTGTGTAGTGTGTGTGTGTAGTGTGTGTGTAGTGTGTGTGTGTAGTGTGTGTGTAGTGTGTAGTGTGTGTGTAGTGTGTGTAGTGTGTGTGTGTAGTGTGTGTGTGTAGTGTGTGTGTAGTGTGTGTAGTGTGTGTGTAGTGTGTGTGTGTAGTGTGTGTGTGTAGTGTAGTGTGTGTAGTGTGTGTGTGTAGTGTGTGTGTAGTGTGTGTAGTGTGTGTAGTGTGTGTGTAGTGAGTGTGTAGTGTGTGTGTAGTGTGTAGTGTGTGTGTAGTGTGTGTGTGTGTAGTGTGTGTGTAGTGTGTGTGTGTAGTGTGTGTGTGTGTGTGTGTGTGTGTAGTGTGTGTGTAGTGTGTGTGTAGTGTGTAGTGTGTGTGTGTGTGTAGTGTGTGTGTAGTGTGTGTAGTGTAGTGTGTGTGTGTAGTGTGTGTAGTGTGTAGTGTGTGTGTAGTGTGTGTGTGTGTAGTGTGTAGTAGTGTGTGTAGTGTGTGTGTAGTGTGTGTGTGTAGTGTGTGTGTAGTGTGTGTGTGTAGTGTGTGTAGTGTGTGTGTGTGTGTAGTGTGTGTAGTGTGTGTGTAGTGTGTGTGTGTAGTGTGTGTAGTGTGTGTGTAGTGTGTGTGTGTGTGTAGTGTGTGTGTGTAGTGTGTGTGTAGTGTGTGTAGTGTGTGTGTGTGTGTAGTGTGTGTAGTGTGTGTGTAGTGTGTGTGTGTGTAGTGTGTGTGTAGTGTGTGTGTGTGTAGTGTGTGTAGTGTGTGTGTGTGTAGTGTGTGTGTGTAGTGTGTGTGTAGTGTGTAGTGTGTGTAGTGTGTGAGTGTGTGTGTGTAGTGTGTGTGAGTGTGTGTGTGTGTGTGTGTGTGTGTGTGTGTGTAGTGTGTGTAGTGTGTGTGTAGTGTGTGTAGTGTGTGTGTGTGTGTGTGTGTAGTGTGTGTGTGTGTGTGTGTGTAGTGTGTGTGTGTGTGTGTAGTGTGTGTAGTGTGTAGTGTGTGTGTGTAGTGTGTGTGTGTGTGTGTGTGTGTGTGTAGTGTGTGTGTGTGTGTGTGTGTGTAGTGTGTGTGTGTGTGTGTGTGTAGTGTGTGTGTGTAGTGTGTAGTGTGTGTGTAGTGTGTGTAGTGTGTGTGTGTAGTGTGTAGTGTGTGTAGTGTGTGTGTAGTGTGTGTGTGTAGTGTGTGTAGTGTGTGTGTGTGTGTGTGAGTGTGTGTGTGTGTGTGTGTGTGTGTGTGAGTGTGTGTAGTGTGTGTGTAGTGTGTGGTAGTGTGTGTGTGAGTGTGTGGTGTGTGTAGTGGTGTGTGAGTGTGTGTGTGTGTGTGTGTGTGTGTGTGTGTGTGTGTGTGTAGTGTGTGTGTAGTGTGTGTGTAGTGTGTGTAGTGTGTGTGTGTGTGTAGTGTGTGTGTGTGTAGTGTGTGTAGTGTGTGTGTGTGTGTGTAGTGTGTAGTGTGTGTGTAGTGTGTAGTGTGTGTGTAGTGTGTGTGTAGTGTGTAGTGTGTGTGTGTGTAGTGTGTGTGTGTAGTGTGTGTGTTAGTGTGTGTAGTGTGTGTAGTGTGTGTAGTGTGTGTAGTGTGTGTAGTGTGTGTGTGTGTAGTGTGTGTGTGTGTAGTGTGTGTGTGTGTAGTGTGTGTAGTGTGTGTGTAGTGTGTAGTGTGTGTAGTGTGTGTAGTGTGTAGTGTGTGTGTAGTGTGTTTGTGAGGATAGCTGCCTATCTTCAGACCCCCCCCCCCCCCCCAAATAAAAATAAAGTAGAAATAAAGAACGCTAACCAGGACTTGACTAACTGTAAATCTCTCTGAATAAAAGCGGCTGCTAAATGACAAAAAAATGTCAAATGTAATGTAAACATGTATAGCTTATTTTCTGCTCAAGTGGTTCCTCTGTTCCCCTGTTCCCCTGTTCCTCTGTGCCTCTGTTCCTCTGTTCCCCTGTTCCCCTGTTCCCCTGTTCCTCTGTTCCCCTGTTCCCCTGTTCCCCTGTTCCCCTGTTCCTCTGTTCCCCTGTTCCTCTGTTCCTCTGTTCCCCTGTTCCTCTGTTCCCCTGTTCCCCTGTTCCTCTGTTCCTCTGTTCCTCTGTTCCTCTGTGACTCTGTTCCCCTGTTCCCCTGTTCCTCTGTTCCCCTGTTCCCCTGTTCCTCTGTTCCCCTGTTCCCCTGTTCCTCTGTTCCCCTGTTCCTCTGTTCCCCTGTTCCCCTGTTCCTCTGTTCCCTGTTCCCCTGTTCCTCTGTTCCCCTGTTCCCCTGTGCCTCTGTTCCCCTGTTCCTCTGTGCCTCTGTTCCCCTGTTCCTCTGTTCCTCTGTTCCCCTGTTCCTCTGTTCCCCTGTTCCCCTGTTCCTCTGTTCCCCTGTTCCTCTGTTCCTCTGTTCCCCTGTTCCTCTGTTCCTCTGTTCCCCTGTTCCTCTGTTCCCCTGTTCCCCTGTTCCTCTGTTCCCCTGTTCCCCTGTTCCTCTGTTCCTCTGTTCCCCTGTTCCTCTGTTCCTCTGTTCCCCTGTTCCTCTGTTCCTCTACAATCTACCAGGACCTCTAGTCAGGGGTATAAATACTGTCTCTGTGCCTCTACAATCTACCAGGACCTCTAGTCAGGGGTATAAATACTGTCTCTGTCCCTCTACAATCTACCAGGACCTCTAGTCAGGGGTATAAATACTGTCTCTGTTCCTCTGTTCCTCTACAATCTACCAGGACCTCTAGTCAGGGGTATAAATACTGTCTCTGTTCCTCTACAATCTACCAGGACCTCTAGTCAGGGGTATAAATACTGTCTCTGTTCCTCTGTTCCTCTACAATCTACCAGGACCTCTAGTCAGGGGTATAAATACTGTCTCTGTTCCTCTACAATCTACCAGGACCTCTAGTCAGGGGTATAAATACTGTCTCTGTCCCTCTACAGTCTACCAGGACCTCTAGTCAGGGGTATAAATACTGTCTCTGTCCCTCTACAATCTACCAGGACCTCTAGTCAGGGGTATAAATACTGTCTCTGTCCCTCTACAATCTACCAGGACCTCTAGTCAGGGGTATAAATACTGTCTCTGTCCCTCTGTTCCTCTTCAATCTACCAGGACCTCTAGTCAGGGGTATAAATACTGTCTCTGTCCCTCTGTTCCTCTTCAATCTACCAGGACCTCTAGTCAGGGGTATAAATACTGTCTCTGTGCCTCTACAATCTACCAGGACCTCTAGTCAGGGGTATAAATACTGTCTCTGTCCCTCTGTTCCTCTTCAATCTACCAGGACCTCTAGTCAGGGGTATAAATACTGTCTCTGTGCCTCTACAATCTACCAGGACCTCCAGTCAGGGGTATAAATACTGTCTCTGTTCCTCTGTTCCTCTACAATCTACCAGGACCTCTAGTCAGGGGTATAAATACTGTCTCTGTTCCTCTACAATCTACCAGGACCTCTAGTCAGGGGTATAAATACTGTCTCTGTTCCTCTGGTCCTCTACAATCTACCAGGACCTCTAGTCAGGGGTATAAATACTGTCTCTGTTCCTCTGGTCCTCTACAATCTACCAGGACCTCTAGTCAGGGGTATAAATACTGTCTCTGTTCCTCTACAATCTACCAGGACCTCCAGTCAGGGGTATAAATACTGTCTCTGTTCCTCTACAATCTACCAGGACCTCTAGTCAGGGGTATAAATACTGTCTCTGTCCCTCTACAGTCTACCAGGGTCAAGGGTTTAAATATTGTCCTCAACTCAAAGTCCCAGCACAGCAACACAGGCAGGCAGCAGAATGTATGTTTGAAGTAGAGCAGAGAGTAACAGCGCTCTCCCTCTGTCGCCTCCACCCCTTGACACCAGTGTGTCGTGAAAAACAGTTGCGGGGTCAACAACAGTTGAATGGTCGGTTCGTCTTCAAAATAAAAGTCCCCCCACTGAAACAGATGGAAACGGATTATATTTTTGGAATCATGCCACACTGGTACAAGATAATGCTAAACAAGTTTGGAATGTTGTTATATGAATTCAATAAAATACAATAATTATATATTTTTTTTAATGTTGAAATTGTAATGTGGATGTATAGTCTATCAAGAGAACATTCCTGGTGCTTATCAAGAGAACATTCCTGGTGCTTATCAAGAGAACATTCCTGGTGTTTATCAAGAGAACATTCCTGGTGCTTATCAAGAGAACATTCCTGGTGTTTATCAAGAGAACATTCCTGGTGCTTATCAAGAGAACATTCCCGGTGTTTATCAAGAGAACATTCCTGGTGCTTATCAAGAGAACATTCCTGGTGCTTATCAAGAGAACATTCCTGGTGCTTATCAAGAGAACATTCCTGGTGCTTATCAAGAGAACATCCCCGGTGCTTATCAAGAGAACATTCCTGGTGCTTATCAAGAGAACATTCCTGGTGTTTATCAAGAGAACATTCCTGGTGTTTATCAAGAGAACATTCCTGGTGTTTATCAAGAGAACATTCCTGGTGTTTATCAAGAGAACATTCCTGGTGCTTATCAAGAGAACATTCCTGGTGTTTATCAAGAGAACATTCCTGGTGCTTATCAAGAGAACATTCCTGGTGCTTATCAAGAGAACATTCCTGGTGCTTATCAAGAGAACATTCCTGGTGTTTATCAAGAGAACATTCCTGGTGTTTATCAAGAGAACATTCCTGGTGTTTATCAAGAGAACATTCCTGGTGCTTATCAAGAGAACATTCCTGGTGTTTACCAAGAGAACATTCCTGGTGTTTATCAAGAGAACATTCCTGGTGCTTATCAAGAGAACATTCCTGGTGCTTATCAAGAGAACATTCCTGGTGCTTATCAAGAGAACATTCCTGGTGTTTATCAAGAGAACATTCCTGGTGTTTATCAAGAGAACATTCCTGGTGCTTATCAAGAGAACATTCCCGGTGTTTATCAAGAGAACATTCCTGGTGCTTATCAAGAGAACATTCCTGGTGCTTATCAAGAGAACATCCCCGGTGCTTATCAAGAGAACATTCCTGGTGCTTATCAAGAGAACATTCCTGGTGTTTATCAAGAGAACATTCCTGGTGTTTATCAAGAGAACATTCCTGGTGTTTATCAAGAGAACATTCCTGGTGTTTATCAAGAGAACATTCCTGGTGCTTATCAAGAGAACATTCCTGGTGTTTATCAAGAGAACATTCCTGGTGCTTATCAAGAGAACATTCCTGGTGCTTATCAAGAGAACATTCCTGGTGTTTATCAAGAGAACATTCCTGGTGCTTATCAAGAGAACATTCCTGGTGCTTATCAAGAGAACATTCCTGGTGTTTATCAAGAGAACATTCCTGGTGTTTATCAAGAGAACATTCCTGGTGTTTACCAAGAGAACATTCCTGGTGTTTATCAAGAGAACATTCCTGGTGCTTATCAAGAGAACATTCCTGGTGCTTATCAAGAGAACATTCCTGGTGCTTATCAAGAGAACATTCCTGGTGTTTATCAAGAGAACATTCCTGGTGCTTATCAAGAGAACATTCCTGGTGCTTATCAAGAGAACATTCCTGGTGCTTATCAAGAGAACATTCCTGGTGTTTATCAAGAGAACATTCCTGGTGTTTATCAAGAGAACATTCCTGGTGTTTATCAAGAGAACATTCCTGGTGCTTATCAAGAGAACATTCCTGGTGTTTACCAAGAGAACATTCCTGGTGTTTATCAAGAGAACATTCCTGGTGCTTATCAAGAGAACATTCATCCCTACTGCCTCTGATCTGGAGGACTCACTAAACAGAGAACGTCCCTGGTCATCCCTACTGCCTCTGATCTGGAGGACTCACTAAACAGAGAACATCCCTGGTCATCCCTACTGCCTCTGATCTGGAGGACTCACTAAACAGAGAACATCCCTGGTCATCCCTACTGCCTCTGATCTGGAGGACTCACTAAACAGAACATCCCTGGTCATCCCTACTGTCTCTGATCTGGAGGACTCACTAAACAGAGAACATCCCTGGTGCTGATACCTCTGATCTGGAGGACTCAAATGGATCTATACAGACCCAGTGCACTACTTTTAGGAATATTCCACTGCTGTCATCTGTTTGCATGTTTCAATCGGGGACTTTTATTTTGGAAGGTTAAACACAGATTCCACTATGGTTGCTCATGTTAATGTTGTTAATGACACACGTTTCGCCTCCCTCCCCTCCTCTTCCCCCCCCCCTCCCCTCCTCTCCTCTCCCCTCCCCTCCCCTCCTCTCCCCGCCCCTCCCCCCCCTCCGCTCCCCCCCCCCTCCTCTCCCCGCCCCTCCTCTCCTCTCCCCTCCCCTCCCCGCCTCTCCCCCCTCTCCTCTCCTCTCCCCTCCTCTCCCCGCCCCTCCTCTCCTCTCCCCTCCCCGCCCCTCCCCTCCCCCCCCCTCTCCCCTCCCCCCCCTCTCCTCTCCCCTCCCCGCCCCTCCCCTCTCCCCCTCTCCCCTCCTCTCCCCCCCCCTCCCCTCCTCTCCTCTCCCCTCCCCTCCCCTCCCCTCCTCTCCCCGCCCCTCCTCTCCTCTCCCCTCCCCTCCCCTCCCCTCCTCTCCTCTCCCCTCCCTCCCCTCCTCTCCCCGCCCCTCCTCTCCTCTCCCCCCCCCTCCCCTCCTCTCCTCTCCCCTCCCCTCCCCTCCTCTCCTCTCCCCTCCCCTCCCCTCCCCTCCTCTCCCCGCCCCTCCTCTCCTCTCCCCTCCCCGCCCCTCCCCTCCCCCCCCCCTCTCCCCTCCCCCCCCTCTCCTCTCCCCTCCCCGCCCCTCCCCTCTCCCCCTCTCCCCTCCTCTCCCCCCCCCTCCCCTCCTCTCCTCTCCCCTCCCCTCCCCTCCCCTCCTCTCCCCGCCCCTCCTCTCCTCTCCCCTCCCCTCCCCTCCCCTCCTCTCCTCTCCCCTCCCCTCCCCTCCTCTCCCCGCCCCTCCTCTCCTCTCCCCCCCCCTCCCCTCCTCTCCTCTCCCCTCCCCTCCCCTCCTCTCCTCTCCCCTCCCCTCCCCTCCTCTCCTCTCCCCTCCCCTCCCCGCCTCTCCCCCCTCCCCTCTCCTCTCCTCTCCCCTCCTCTCCCCGCCCCTCCTCTCCTCTCCCCTCCCCTCCTCTCCCCTCTCCCCCTCTCCCCTCCTCTCCCCCCCCTCCCCCCCCTCCCCTCCTCTCCCCTCTCCCCCTCTCCCCTCCTCTCCCCCCCCTCCCCTCCTCTCCTCTCCCCTCCCCTCCCCTCCTCTCCCCTCCCCTCCCCTCCCCTCCTCTCCCCGCCCCTCCTCTCCTCTCCCCTCCTCTCCCCGCCCCTCCCCCCCCCCCTCTCCTCTCCTCTCCCCTCCCCTCTTCTCCCCTCCTCTCCCCGCTCCCGGTCCAGTCCCAGCTCTCTCCACCGAACAGGCGAAAAAACATTTTCGTGAAGAATAAAGTTGTTTCTAACAGACCTGAGCTGTTTCCCGAGGATCTGTTTTTACTATGTGGAAACATAAAACGGCGTTGGGAGACTCCGTGGTTTGTTTCATCCTTCTGGTGGCGCTTTGCGACGCTCATCGATGTAAGTGAAACTTGATTTTGTTTTTTAATGTCGGATAACTGAAAAATGGACATATGTGGAAAGTAAAAGTACAGCTTTGGAGGTTGTTGTTTTTACGCTTTTACAAGATCAGGATATTTTATTTTCCAAAGAATTAACGGAAACTTGTTACTAAAATACCATTTATATCCGTCAAAGCCAACGAATAACGGTAACATCCATACTAAAATACAACTTTCATGCGTCGAAGCCAAAGAATGAACGGTAACTAGTTACTAAAATACAATTTATATCCGTCAAAAGCCAAAGAATGAACGGTAACTAGTTACTAAAATACAACTTATATCGGTCAAAGCCAAAGAATGAACGGTAACTAGTTACTAAAATACAACTTATATCCGTCAAAAGCCAAAGAATGAACGGTAACTAGTTTCTAAAATACAATTTATATCCGTCAAAAGCCAAAGAATGAACGGTAACTAGTTACTAAAATACAACTTTCATGCGTCGAAGCCAAAGAATGAACGGTAACTAGTTACTAAAATACAACTTATACCCGTCAAAAGCCAAAGAATGAACGGTAACTAGTTACTAAAATACAACTTATATCGGTCAAAAGCCAAAGAATGAACGGTAACTTCCATACTAAAATACAACTTTCATGCGTCGAAGCCAAAGCTACTTTTCACAGCATGTTATAAACTCAGGAGAAACATGTTTGAGCTGCGTATGTCGACAACAGACAACAGGTGATCTGATGTTTATAGACTTTTCCTGAACTTTCGGAAGATGACTGACACCTCCTAGATTTATTAATGTTTATTTTTTTTTTTACTAAATGCTTTGATTGAAATAAAACCACGTGTTTGGGGGGGGGGGGGGGGGGGGGGGGTAAATACCCCGCTAAACACGAACAAAGGCCTGTTGAGAAATTACTAATCCGTTTAAATCTACAGTTTGATCCAAATTATTCATCAATCCAACATGTGGAAAATAACACATACACCGTTAACAGAAACCCCCTTCTTCATCCTGCTGTTAACACAAGTAATAACAATGTAATTAACACTGGCCTTCCCGTGTGGCTCGGTTGGTAGAGCATGGTGTTTGCAACGCCAGGGTTGTGGGTTCGATTCCCAACGGGGGGCCAGTCCAAGTGCATGAAATGAAATGTATGCATTCACTACTGTAAGTCACTCTGGATAAGAGCATCTGTTAAAATGACTAAAATGTAAATGAGTGTAATCAGTACTTCGTAACTTCTTGCTGTTGTGTTTTTGAAGAAAAGATGATCCAGCCATCGACACACAGTTGATTGGTGTTTTATTCTGACTATAGACAAAAGGGAGAAACGACATTTAGATGTGTAGGAATCAACCAGTATTTTGATGGCTGTACATTCGTGATTCGTTCTGCTTGCATGTCAATATCACTATTAGCAGGGAGCTAATGTGACCATTGTAATTAGAGCATGCTAGCTAACTCACTCTTTAACAGCAATAAAACATTTTTTAAAGAAAAGCACATCCCAGGAAGCCCCTGTCACGGCTGGTCGTAAGGAGGAGAGGACCAAGGTGCAGCGTGTGTGTCGTTCCACATTTTATTTAATCTGTGAAACTATGCTGTACATAAATAAACTGAACACACAAAACAACAAATCGTGACGCAGAGGAGAAACAAACACCGACTCAAAGATAATCTCCCACAAAACCCCAGGTAGAAAAAAAAACCCTACTTAAGTATGATCTCCAATTAGAGACAACGAGGACCAGCTGCCTCGAATTGGAGATCATAACCAAACAAACCAACATAGAAATACAAAAACTAGAACCTAAGAACATAGAAATAGAAAACATAGAAAAACACCTACTCTACCATAGAAAATAACATCTTACTATGGTCAAGACGTGACAGCCTCCTAAATATCTAACAGGTACTGTATACATCTGGACGTGTACCTAGTGAACTCGTACACATTGTACGTCTGAAAATAGAATAGAGTGTTTCAGAACGTGACCTAATGCTTGTGTAACCGATGTGAAATGGCTAGTTAGTTAGCGGTGTCGCGCGCTAAAAGCGTTTCAATCGGTGACGTCACTCGCTCTGAGACCTTGAAGTAGTTGTTCCCCCTTGCGTTGCAAGGGCCGCGGCTTTTGTGGCGCGATGGGTAACGTTGCTTCGTGGGTGTGTCAGATGTTGATGTGTGCAGAGGGTCCCTGGTTCGAGCCCGGGTTGGGGCGAAGAGAGGGACGGAAGCTAAACTGTTACACTTGCAGGTTAATATCAGACTGGGAAGAATTTACGTTTGTGATTCCCCCTCCCCCTTATCTGCAAGTGTAGCCAATAGCATGACACCTAATTAATATGTAAATTCAACCGACCTATCACGTCTGCTCCCGCTCTCCCTCTCTGGCACTCGAGGGCGTCAGGCTGTCTATCATTACGCACACCTGTTCACCATCATTACGCACACCTGTCACCATCACACCTGTTACCATCATTACGCACACCTGTTCACCATCATTACGCACACCTGTCACCATCATTACGCACACCTGTCACCATCATTACCGCACACCTGTCACCATCACACCTGTTACCATCATTACGCACACCTGTTCACCATCATTACGCACACCTGTCACCATCATTACGCACACCTGTCACCATCATTACCGCACACCTGTCACCATCACACCTGTCACCATCATTACGCACACCTGTCACCATCATTACCGCACACCTGTCACCATCACACCTGTCACCATCATTACCGCACACCTGTCACCATCATTACGCACACCTGTCACCATCATTACGCACACCTGTCACCATCATTACCGCGTATCGGCGCTCATTGTGTAACGGTCGTCGTATGGAGTGGACCAAAATGCAGCGGGTTGAGTGCTCATATTTACGTTTATTAGAGACACGTAACAAAACAAGAAAACGCACGACAGCTAGACAGTATTGCAGGCTAAAACACACAGCAGTGCAAAAACAACTTCCCACAAAGGGACAGGTGTAAAAAACAAGGCTACCTAAGTATGACTCCCAATCAGCAACAACGATGTACAAGCTGTTCCTGATTGAGAGCCACACCAGGCCAAAAACAAAGAAATACACAACATAGAAAATACCATAGAAATACAAAACATAGAACAATACCCAACAAAAACCCCGGAACACATAAAACAAATACCCCCCCCCTGCCACGTCCTGACCAAACTACAATAACAAATAACCCTTTATACTGGTCAGGACGTGACACATTGGACTCCCCTAGACTCCTTCACTTTTGTCGATCGCCCCTTCTATATCTGTCCGTTCCTCAGTTTGTTCCCTGTGTCAGCCGTTACTGTCGTTGTGTTTTATCCCACGTCCAGACGCTGTCCTTGTTTTGTTTCTCGTCCGTTGTTTATTAACCGTTAACTTCTCCCTTTTTTACTTGCTTCTCGTCTCCCAGCGTCCGTCCTTCACACAACCAATAGAAATACAGGAACATTGAATAACATTTACATTTACGTCATTTTAAGCAGACGCTCTTATCCAGAGAGCGACTTAAAAACGTTTCTGGAGTTTTGCACAGTGGAAAACATAACCGACCCAGTTATACGTGCGCGTCTTGTCTCCAGTCCTGACTCAGAACAGGGCCTCCCAGTTTCTGTCTCGGCACCGCAGGGCCAACGCTCTGTTTGAGGAGAGTAAGAAAGGTAACCTGGAGAGAGAATGTATCGAGGAGCTGTGCAACAAGGAAGAGGCGCGGGAGATCTTTGAGAACTACCCAGAGACGGTGAGTGGCTCCTGAGGGGCCCCTGGCACACTAGTTACAAGATGGCCATGTCAGGAGAGACCTGGGGAGAGAGAGAGAGGGTCGTCACTAGATGGTGATGTCAGGAGAGACCTGGGGAGAGAGAGAGGGTCGTCACTAGATGGTGATGTCAGGAGAGACCTGGGGAGAGAGAGAGGGTCGTCACTAGATGGTGATGTCAGGAGAGACCTGGGGAGAGAGAGAGAGGGTCGTCACTAGATGGTGATGTCAGGAGAGACCTGGGGAGAGAGAGAGGGTCGTCACTAGATGGCCATGTCAGGAGAGACCTGGGGAGAGAGAGAGGGTCGTCACTAGATGGTGATGTCAGGAGAGACCTGGGGAGAGAGAGAGAGGGTCGTCACTAGATGGTGATGTCAGGAGAGACCTGGGGAGAGAGAGAGAGGGTCGTCACTAGACGGTCATGTCAGGAGAGACCTGGGGAGAGAGAGAGGGTCGTCACTAGATGGTGATGTCAGTGTGTGTGTGTGTGTGTGTGTGTGTGTGTGTGTGTGTGTGTGTGTGTGCGTGTGTGTGTGTGTGTGTGTGTGTGTGTGTGTGTGTGTGTGTGTGTGTGTGTGTGTATGCGTCTGTGTGTGTGTGTGTGTGTGTGTGTGTGTGTGTGTGTATGCGTCTGTGTGTGTGTGTGTGTGTGCGTGTCTGTGTGTGTCTGTGTGTGTGTGTGTGTGCGTGTCTGTGTGTGTCTGTGTCTGTGTGTGTGTGTGTGTGTGTGTGTGTGTGTGTGCGTGTCTGTGCGTGTCTGTGTCTGTGTGTGTGTGTGTGTGTGTGTGTCTGTGTGTGTGCGTGTGCGTGTCTGTGTGTGTGTGTGTGTGTGTGTATGTAACAGACTCAGGTCATTGGACCGTTCCCCCATCGTGTGTTTGTCTACGCTGTGATCTTACCCGTCGGCTCGTGTCGACGTAGCTGATAATGTCTCCTCTTTTCTGGTTTTTTACAGGAATATTTCTATCCTCAATATGTCTGTAAGTTTTCAACCGTTCTGCACTCAGTTGAAGTGTTTTCACCCACATTTCCATTAGTAACATCTAGTGATACAGAATCTAGCTAAACCCTCAGCCTCATTTTCTCAGTGAGTTATCATATGACTGATGCCAGCTAATATAACCCCACTGTGTTGCTGTCTGTCTGATGATATGACTGATGCCAGCTAATATAACCCCACTGTATTGCTGTCTGTCTGATGATATGACTGATGCCAGCTAATATAACCCCACTGTGTTGCTGTCTGTCTGATGATATGACTGATGCCAGCTAATATAACCCCACTGTATTGCTGTCTGATGATATGACTGATGCCAGCTAATATAACCCCACTGTGTTGCTGTCTGTCTGATGATATGACTGATGCCAGCTAATATAACCCCACTGTGTTGCTGTCTGTCTGATGATATGACTGATGCCAGATAATATAACCCCACTGTATTGTGTTGCTGTCTGATGATATGACTAAAGCTAGTGAGGGAGATATGACTCTCCAGCTTCAGAGATGTTTGTAGTTCGTATGACTGATGCCAGCTGATATAAACCCCACTGTATTGTGTTTCAGTTTGTCTGGGTTCGCATCGTGTGGGCATCAACAACCACAACTCTGGAGACTCCAGCGTCCCTTCAAACCTCAGGACTTGTGTCAAAGGTTGGTAAACGTTAGAGATGGTCAGGACCTGTGTCAAAGGTTGGTAAACGTTAGAGATGGTCAGGACCTGTGTCAAAGGTTGGTAAAGGTTAGAGATGGTCAGGACTTGTGTCAAAGGTTGGTAAACGTTAGAGATGGTCAGAACCTGTGTCAAAGGTTGGTAAACGTTAGAGATGGTCAGGACCTGTGTCAAAGGTTGGTAAAGGTTAGAGATGGTCAGGACTTGTGTCAAAGGTTGGTAAACGTTAGAGATGGTCAGGACCTGTGTCAAAGGTTGGTAAAGGTTAGAGATGGTCAGGACTTGTGTCAAAGGTTGGTAAAGGTTAGACATGGTCAGGACTTGTGTCAAAGGTTGGTAAAGGTTAGAGATGGTCAGGACCTGTGTCAAAGGTTGGTAAAGGTTAGAGATGGTGGTTTGGGGTTCAGAGGTTAGGGCTACGGGTTGGTTTAGGGGTAGGGTGCTGGCCCACCGGGCCGTATGTTTGACTCCCCTGGTTTAGGGGTAGGGTGCTGGCCCACCGGGCCGTATGTTTGACTCCCCTGGTTTAGGGGTAGGGTGCTGGCCCACCGGGCCATATGTTTGACCCCCTGGTTTAGGGGTAGGGTGCTGGCCCACTGGGCCGTATGTATGACCCCCTGGTTTAGGGGTAGGGTGCTGGCCACCAGGTATAGTCATGTCCTGTCTGAATACCTGTATGTGTTCTGTATGGTCATGTCCTGTCTGGATACCTGTATGTGTTCTGTATAGTCCTGTCTGGATACCTGTATGTGTTCTGTATAGTCCTGTCTGGATACCTGTATGTGTTCTGTATAGTCCTGTCTGGATACCTGTATGTGTTCTGTATAGTCCTGTCTGGATACCTGTATGTGTTCTGTATAGTCATGTCCTGTCTGGATACCTGTATGTGTTCTGTATAGTCCTGTCCTGTCTGGATACCTGTTTGTGTTCTGTATATTCATGTCCTGTCTGGATACCTGTATGTGTTCTGTATAGTCCTGTCTGGATACCTGTATGTGTTCTGTATAGTCTTGTCTGGATACCTGTATGTGTTCTGTATAGTCCTGTCTGGATACCTGTATATGTTCTATATAGTCATGTCCTGTCTGGATACCTGTATGTGTTCTGTATAGTCCTGTCTAGATAACTGTATGTGTTCTGTATAGTCCTGTCTGGATACCTGTATGTGTTCTGTATAGTCATGTCCTGTCTGGATACCTGTATGTGTTCTGTATAGTCCTGTCTGGATACCTGTATGTGTTCTGTATAGTCATGTCCTGTCTGGATACCTGTATGTGTTCTGTATATTCATGTCCTGTCTGGATACCTGTATGTGTTCTGTATAGTCCTGTCTGGATACCTGTATGTGTTCTGTATAGTCCTGTCTGGATACCTGTATGTGTTCTGTATAGTCCTGTCTGGATACCTGTATATGTTCTGTATAGTCCTGTCTGGATACCTGTATGTGTTCTATATAGTCATGTCCTGTCTGGATACCTGTATGTGTTCTGTATAGTCCTGTCTAGATAACTGTATGTGTTCTGTATAGTCCTGTCTGGATACCTGTATGTGTTCTGTATAGTCATGTCCTGTCTGGATACCTGTATGTGTTCTGTATAGTCCTGTCTGGATACCTGTATGTGTTCTGTATAGTCCTGTCTGGATACCTGTATGTGTTCTGTATAGTCCTGTCCTGTCTGGATACCTGTATGTGTTCTGTATAGTCCTGTCCTGTCTGGATACCTGTATGTGTTCTGTATAATCCTGTCTGAATACCTGTATGATACCAGTGTGTGTGTGTGTGTGTGTGTGTGTGTGTTAATGTGTGTGTGTGTGTGTTAATGTGTGTGTGTGTGTGTGTGTGTGTGCGTGTGTGTGTGCGTGCGTGCGTGTCTGTGTGTGTGTGTGTGTGTGTGTGTGTGTGGTGTGTGTGTGTGTGTGTGTGTGTGTTGTTCTGCAGAGATCAGTGACCAGTGCCTTCCGTTTCCGTGTTACAAGGAGGGTTCTGAACGCTGCATCGATGGCCAGGCCTCCTACACCTGTCAGTGTCGACCAGGCTGGAAGGGCCCGCGCTGTGAGGATGGTAGGTACCAGACAGACAGGGTTAGACAGGTGTCCTTCACCTGTCAGTGTCGACCAGGCTGGAAGGGCCCGCGCTGTGAGGATGGTAGGTACCAGACAGACAGGGTTAGACAGGTGTCCTTCACCTGTCAGTGTCGACCAGGCTGGAAGGGCCCGCGCTGTGAGGATGGTAGGTACCAGACAGACAGGGTTAGACAGGTGTCCTTCACCTGTCAGTGTCGACCAGGCTGGAAGGGCCCGCGCTGTGAGGATGGTAGGTACCAGACAGACAGGGTTAGACAGGTGTCCTTCACCTGTCAGTGTCGACCAGGCTGGAAGGGCCCGCGCTGTGAGGATGGTAGGTACCAGACAGACAGGGTTAGACAGGTGTCCTTCACCTGTCAGTGTCGACCAGGCTGGAAGGGCCCGCGCTGTGAGGATGGTAGGTACCAGACAGACAGGGTTAGACAGGTGTCCTTCACCTGTCAGTGTCGACCAGGCTGGAAGGGCCCGCGCTGTGAGGATGGTAGGTACCAGACAGACAGGGTTAGACAGGTGTCCTTCACCTGTCAGTGTCGACCAGGCTGGAAGGGCCCGCGCTGTGAGGATGGTAGGTACCAGACAGACAGGGTTTCCCCATACTAAAGATCTTTCCTATTGGGTCCTGGCTTAATACTGGGTCCTGGCTTAATACTGGGTCCTGGCTTAATACTGGGTCCTACTTAATACTGGGTCCTGGCTTAATACTGGGTCCTACTTAATACTGGGTCCTGGCTTAATACTGGGTCCTGGCTTAATACTGGGTCCTACTTAATACTGGGTCCTGGCTTAATACTGGGTCCTGGCTTAATACTAGGTCCTGGCTTAATACTGGGTCCTACTTAATACTGGGTCCTACTTAATACTGGGTCCTGGCTTAATACTGGGTTCTACTTAATACTGGGTACTACTTAGTACTGGGTCCTGGCTTAATACTGGGTCCTACTTAATACTGGGTCCTGGCTTAATACTGGATCCTGGCTTAATACTGGGTCCTGGCTTAATACTGGGTCCTGGCTTAATACTGGGTCTTGGCTTAATACTGTGTCCTACTTAATACTGGGTCCTGGCTTAATACTGGGTCCTGGCTTAATACTGGGTCCTACTTAAAACTGGGTCCTGGCTTAATACTGGGTCCTGGCTTAATACTGGGTCCTGGCTTAATACTGGGTCCTACTTAATACTGGGTCCTGGCTTAATACTGGGTCCTGGCTTAATACTGGGTACTACTTAATACTGGGTCCAGGGTTAATACTGGGTCCTACTTAATACTGGGTCCTGGCTTAATACTGGGTCCTGGCTTAATACTGGGTCCTACTTAATACGGGGTCCTGGCTTAATACTGGGTTCTACTTAATACTGGGTCCTGGCTTAATACTGGGTCCTACTTAAAACTGGGTCCTACTTAATACTGGTAATACTGGGTCCTGGCTTAATACTGGGTCCTGGCTTAATACTGGGTCCTACTTAATACTGGGTCCTGGCTTAATACTGGGTCCTGGCTTAATACTGGGTCCTACTTAATACTGGGTCCTGGCTTAATATTGGGTCCTACTTAATACTGGGTCCTGGCTTAATACTGGGTCCTGGCTTAATACTGGGTCCTGGCTTAATACTGGGTCCTGGCTTAATACTGGGTCCTGGCTTAATACTGGGTCCTACTTAATACTGGGTCCTGGCTTAATATTGGGTCCTACTTAATACTGGGTCCTGGCTTAATACTGGGTCCTGGCTTAATACTGGGTCCTACTTAATACTGGGTCCTGGCTTAATACTGGGTCCTGGCTTAATACTGAGTCCTGGCTTAATACTGGGTCCTACTTAATACTGGGTCCTGGCTTAATACTGGGTCCTGGCTTAATACTGGGTCCTGGCTTAATACTGGGTCCTGGCTTAATACTGGGTCCTACTTAATACTGGGTCCTGGCTTAATACTGGGTCCTGGCTTAATACTGGGTCCTACTTAATACTGGGTCCTGGCTTAATACTGGGTCCTACTTAATACTGGGTCCTGGCTTAATACTGGGTCCTGGCTTAATACTGGGTCCTACTTAATACGGGGTCCTGGCTTAATACTGGGTTCTACTTAATACTGGGTCCTGGCTTAATACTGGGTCCTACTTAATACTGGTAATACTGGGTCCTGGCTTAATACTGGGTCCTGGCTTAATACTGGGTCCTACTTAATACTTGGTCGCTGGTTTGAATCCGTCTCGAACAGCTTGGCCAGAAATGTTGATGTTGCTGATTTACTAGGTCACAGTTCCTCCCAGGAACAGGAACAGGAAGTTTATAGTCAATAAATCCATGTTTTGTTATTATTGAATAATGACGTTATTGATTGTTTTATTGATCAGACATCGACGAGTGTTCGGACCCAGATCACCAAGCCGGGTGCAACCAGAAGTGTTACAACTCCCCCGGGTCCTTCCGCTGTATGTGTGATGATGGATACCGGTTCAGAACCAACGACAAGATCCACTGTACAGGTAACAGTGTTCAGTACCGGTTCAGAACCAACGACAAGATCCACTGTACAGGTAACAGTGTTCAGTACCGGTTCAGAACCAACGACAAGATCCACTGTACAGGTAACAGGTAGTGTTATATAGATCCACTGTACAGGTAACAATTACTGTTATATAGATCCACTGTACAGGTAACAGGTAGTGTTATATAGATCCACTGTACAGGTAACAATTACTGTTATATAGATCCACTGTACAGGTAACAGGTAGTGTTATATAGATCCACTGTACAGGTAACAATTACTGTTATATAGATCCACTGTACAGGTTACAGGTAGTGTTATATAGATCCACTGTACAGGTAACAGGTGCTGTTATATAGATCCACTGTACAGGTAACATGTTCTGTTATATAGATCCACTGTACAGGTAACAGGTACTGTTATATAGATCCACTGTACAGGTAACAGGTAGTGTTATATAGATCCACTGTACAGGTAACAGGTAGTGTTATATAGATCCACTGTACAGGTAACAATTACTGTTATATAGATCCACTGTACAGGTAACAGGTAGTGTTATATAGATCCACTGTACAGGTAACAGGTAGTGTTATATAGATCCACTGTACAGGTAACAGGTAGTGTTATATAGATCCACTGTACAGGTAACAGGTTCTGTTATATAGATCCACTGTACAGGTAACAGGTAGTGTTATATAGATCCACTGTACAGGTAACAGGTAGTGTTATATAGATCCACTGTACAGGTAACAATTACTGTTATATAGATCCACTGTACAGGTAACAGGTAGTGTTATATAGATCCACTGTACAGGTAACAATTACTGTTATATAGATCCACTGTACAGGTAACAGGTAGTGTTATATAGATCCACTGTACAGGTAACAATTACTGTTATATAGATCCACTGTACAGGTAACAGGTAGTGTTATATAGATCCACTGTACAGGTAACAATTACTGTTATATAGATCCACTGTACAGGTAACAGGTAGTGTTATATAGATCCACTGTACAGGTAACAGGTTCTGTTATATAGATCCACTGTACAGGTAACAGGTTCTGTTATATAGATCCACTGTACAGGTAACAGGTAGTGTTATATAGATCCACTGTACAGGTAACAATTACTGTTATATAGATCCACTGTACAGGTTACAGGTAGTGTTATATAGATCCACTGTACAGGTAACAGGTGCTGTTATATAGATCCACTGTACAGGTAACATGTTCTGTTATATAGATCCACTGTACAGGTAACAGGTACTGTTATATAGATCCACTGTACAGGTAACAGGTAGTGTTATATAGATCCACTGTACAGGTAACAGGTAGTGTTATATAGATCCACTGTACAGGTAACAATTACTGTTATATAGATCCACTGTACAGGTAACAGGTAGTGTTATATAGATCCACTGTACAGGTAACAGGTAGTGTTATATAGATCCACTGTACAGGTAACAGGTAGTGTTATATAGATCCACTGTACAGGTAACAGGTTCTGTTATATAGATCCACTGTACAGGTAACAGGTAGTGTTATATAGATCCACTGTACAGGTAACAGGTAGTGTTATATAGATCCACTGTACAGGTAACAATTACTGTTATATAGATCCACTGTACAGGTAACAGGTAGTGTTATATAGATCCACTGTACAGGTAACAATTACTGTTATATAGATCCACTGTACAGGTAACAGGTAGTGTTATATAGATCCACTGTACAGGTAACAATTACTGTTATATAGATCCACTGTACAGGTAACAGGTAGTGTTATATAGATCCACTGTACAGGTAACAATTACTGTTATATAGATCCACTGTACAGGTAACAGGTAGTGTTATATAGATCCACTGTACAGGTAACAGGTTCTGTTATATAGATCCACTGTACAGGTAACAGGTTCTGTTATATAGATCCACTGTACAGGTAACAGGTTCTGTTATATAGATCCACTGTACAGGTAACAATTACTGTTATATAGATCCACTGTACAGGTTACAGGTAGTGTTATATAGATCCACTGTACAGGTAACAATTACTGTTATATAGATCCACTGTACAGGTAACAGGTAGTGTATATAGATCCACTGTACAGGTAACAGGTTATGTTATATAGATCCACTGTACAGGTAACAGGTTCTGTTATATAGATCCACTGTACAGGTAACAGGTTCTGTTATATAGATCCACTGTACAGGTAACAGGTTCTGTTATATAGATCCACTGTACAGGTAACAATTACTGTTATATAGATCCACTGTACAGGTAACAGGTAGTGTTATATAGATCCACTGTACAGGTAACAGGTTCTGTTATATAGATCCACTGTACAGGTAACAGGTTCTGTTATATAGATCCACTGTACAGGTAACAGGTTCTGTTATATAGATCCACTGTACAGGTAACAATTACTGTTATATAGATCCACTGTACAGGTTACAGGTAGTGTTATATAGATCCACTGTACAGGTAACAGGTTCTGTTATATAGATCCACTGTACAGGTAACAGGTAGTGTTATATAGATCCACTGTACAGGTTACAGGTAGTGTTATATAGATCCACTGTACAGGTAACAGGTAGTGTTATATAGATCCACTGTACAGGTAACAGGTAGTGTTATATAGATCCACTGTACAGGTAACAGGTTCTGTTATATAGATCCACTGTACAGGTAACAGGTTCTGTTATATAGATCCACTGTACAGGTAACAATTACTGTTATATAGATCCACTGTACAGGTAACAATTACTGTTATATAGATCCACTGTACAGGTAACAGGTTCTGTTATATAGATCCACTGTACAGGTAACAATTACTGTTATATAGATCCACTGTACAGGTTACAGGTAGTGTTATATAGATCCACTGTACAGGTAACAGGTAGTGTTATATAGATCCACTGTACAGGTAACAGGTAGTGTTATATAGATCCACTGTACAGGTAACAGGTTCTGTTATATAGATCCACTGTACAGGTAACAATTACTGTTATATAGATCCACTGTACAGGTTACAGGTAGTGTTATATAGATCCACTGTACAGGTAACAGGTTCTGTTATATAGATCCACTGTACAGGTAACAGGTAGTGTTATATAGATCCACTGTACAGGTTACAGGTAGTGTTATATAGATCCACTGTACAGGTAACAGGTAGTGTTATATAGATCCACTGTACAGGTAACAGGTTCTGTTTAGACTATAGCTTAGACTGTAGTTTAGAATCTAGTTTAGAATCTAGAGTTGAGTTGCAGGCCCAAACTCTAGTTCAGACTCCAGATTTGCAGGCCCGACCGTAATTTAGACTAACAGAGGGAGATGGCTGACCAGTACAGTGTTACAGTGGGGGGAAAAGTATTTGATCCCCTGCTGATTTTGTACGTTTGCCCACTGGTAAAGAAATGATCAGTCTATAATTTTAATGGGAGGTTTATTTGAACAGTGAGAGACAGAATAACAACAAAAAAATCCAGAAAAACACATGTTATAAATGTTATAAATTGATTTGCATTTTAATGAGGGAAATAAGTATTTGACCCCCCTCTCAATCAGAAAGATTTCTGGCTCCCAGGTGTCTTTTATACAGGTAACGAGCTGAGATTAGGAGCACACTCTTAAAGGGAGTGCTCCTAATCTCAGCTTGTTACCTGTATAAAAGACACCTGTCCACAGAAGCAATCAATCAATCAGATTCCAAACTCTCCACAATGGCCAAGACCAAAGAGCTCTCCAAGGATGTCAGGGACAAGATTGTAGACCTACACAAGGCTGGAATGGGCTACAAGACCATCGCCAAGCAGCTTGGTGAGAAGGGGACAACAGTTGGTGCAATTATTCACAAATGGAAGAAACACAAAAGAACTGTCAATCTCCCTCGGCCTGGGGCTCCATGCAAGATCTCACCTCGTGGAGTTGCAATGATCATGAGAACGGTGAGGAATCAGCCCAGAACTACACGGGAGGATCTTGTCAATGATCTCAAGGCAGCTGGGAACATAGTCACCAAGAAAACAATTGGTAATACACTACGCCGTGAAGGACTGAAATCCTGCAGCGCCCGCAAGGTCCCCCTGCTCAAGAAAGCACATATACATGCCCATCTGAAGTTTGCCAATGAACATCTGAATAATTCAGAGGACAACTGGGTGAAAGTGTTGTGGTCAGATGAGACCAAAATGGAGCTCTTTGGCATCAACTCAACTCACTGTGTTTGGAGGAGGAGGAATGCTGCCTATGACCCCAAGAACACCATCCCCACCGTCAAACATGGAGGTGGAAACATTATGCTTTGGGGGTGTTTTTCTGCTAAGGGGACAGGACAACTTCACCGCATCAAAGGGACGATGGACGGGGCCATGTACCGTCAAATCTTGGGTGAGAACATCCTTCCCTCAGCCAGGGCATTGAAAATGGGTCATTGATGGGTATCCCAGCATGACAATGACCCAAAACACACGGCCAAGGCAACAAAGGAGTGGCTCAAGAAGAAGCACAATAAGGTCCTGGAGTGGCCTAGCCAGTCTCCAGACCTTAATCCCATAGAAAATCTGTGGAGGGAGCTGAAGGTTCGAGTTGCCAAACGTCAGCCTCGAAACCTTAATGACTTGGAGAAGATCTGCAAAGAGGAGTGGGACAAAATCCCTCCTGAGATGTGTGCAAACCTGGTGGCCAACTACAAGAAACGTCTGACCTCTGTGATTGCCAACAAGGGTTTTGCCACCAAGTACTAAGTCATGTTTGGCAGAGGGGGTCAAATACTTATTTCCCTCATTAAAATGCAAATCATTTTATAACATTTTTGACATGCGTTTTTCTGGATTTTGTTTTTGTTGTTATTCTGTCTCTCACTGTTCCAATAAACCTCCCATTAAAATTATAGACTGATCATTTCTTTACCAGTGGGCAAACGTACAAAATCAGCAGGGGATCAAATACTTTTTTCCCCTCACTGTACATAAGACTGTTTAAACCTCAGGGTCATTGACCATCGCTGTTACCAGAAACAGGCTTCAGTCTCAATGACTGTTTCTGCTTGTGCACCCACCCACTTGTGTTAATGTTTGTGTGATTGTCTCATGACTAACCCAAACCTCCATATTAACAACTCACACTGAACATGTCAATATGTCCTGTATCCCAGATAGTATCTGCTGTACCCCAGTATCTCTGAAGAACCAGCTAAATGTATTCCCCTCTCCAGATGGTATCTGCTGTACCCCAGTATCTCTGTGGAACCAGCTAAATGTATTTCCCCTCTCCAGATATCAATGAGTGTTTGCTGTACCCCAGTATCTGTGAAGAACCAGCTAAATGTGTCAACAACCCTGGCATGTATGAGTGCGAGTGTCCCCCGGGCTTCAATTACAACTTCACCTTACGCTCCTGCTTGGGTGAGATGCCACTCCACTGCACCCACACGAGAAAGACACTATCACACACAGGAACATTTTATTTTATTTAACCTTTTTTGTCACGGCTGTCGAAAGGAGGAGCGGACCAAAGTGCAGTGTGTGTGTGTTGTTCCACGTTTTATTTATACTGTGAAACTAGAATAACAAACAAACTAACAAAAACCGTGACGTAGAGGTGAAACATACAACTAACTCAAAAACAATCACCCACAAAACCCAGGTGGGGGAAAAAAAAACCTACTTAAATATGATCTCCAATTAGAGACAACGAGGACAAGCTGCCTCTAATTGGAGATCATCCCAAACAAAACCCCCCCAACATAGAAATACAACATTTTTTTTACCTAAACATAGAAATAGAAAACATAGAAACAAAAACCCTGTCACGCCCTGACCTACTCTACCATAGAAAATAACATCTTTCTATGGTCAAGACGTGATACCTATTTAACTAGGCAAGTCAGTTAAGAACAAATTCTTATTTTCAATGACGGCCTAGGAACAGTGGGGTTTAACTGCCTTGTTCAGGGGCAGAACGACAGATTTTTACCTTGTCAGCTCGGGGATTCGATCTAGCAACCTTTCGGTTAACTAGCCCAACGCTCTAACCACTAGGCTACCTGCTGGTTACTGGCCCAACGCTCTAACCACTAGGCTAACCTGCTGGTTACTGGTCCAACGCTCCAACCACTAGGCTACCTGCTGGTTACTGGCCCAACGCTCTAACCACTAGGCTACCTGCTAGTTACTGGCCCAACACTCTAACCACTAGGCTTCCTGCTGGTTACTGGCCCAACGCTCTAACCACTAGGCTACCTACTGGTTACTGGCCCAACCCTCTAACCACTAGGCTAACCTGCTGGTTACTGGCCCAACACTCTAACCACTAGGCTAACCTGCTGGTTACTGGCCCAACGCTCCAACCACTAGGCTACCTGCTGGTTACTGGCCCAACGCTCTAACCACTAGGCTACCTACTGGTTACTGGCCCAACCCTCTAACCACTAGGCTAACCTGCTGGTTACTGGCCCAACACTCTAACCACTAGGCTAACCTGCTGGTTACTGGCCCAACGCTCCAACCACTAGGCTACCTGCTGGTTACTGGCCCAACGCTCTAACCACTAGGCTACCTGCTGGTTACTGGCCCAACGCTCTAACCACTAGGCTAACCTGCTGGTTACTGGCCCAACGCTCTAACCACTAGGCTAACCTGCTGGTTACTGGCCCAACGCTCTAACCACTAGGCTAACCTGCTGGTTACTGGTCCAACGCTCCAACCACTAGGCTAACCTGCTGGTTACTGGCCCAACGCTCTAACCACTAGGCTACCTGCTGGTTACTGGCCCAACGCTCTAACCACTAGGCTACCTGCTGGTAACTGGCCCAACGCTCTAACCACTAGGCTACCTGCTGGTTACTGGCCCAACGCTCTAACCACTAGGCTACCTGCTGGTTACTGGCCCAACGCTCTAACCACTAGGCTACCTGCTGGTTACTGGCCCAACGCTCTAACCACTAGGCTAACCTGCCTCTAACCACTAGGCTACCTGCTGGTTACTGGCCCAACGCTCTAACCACTAGGCTACCTGCTGGTTACTGGCCCAACGCTCTAACCACTAGGCTACCTGCTGGTTACTGGCCCAACGCTCTAACCACTAGGCTACCTGCTGGTTACTGGCCCAACGCTCTAACCACTAGGCTACCTGCTGGTTACTGGCCCAACGTTCTAACCACTAGGCTACCTACTGGTTACTGGCCCAACCCTCTAACCACTAGGCTAACCTGCTGGTTACTGGCCCAACACTCTAACCACTAGGCTAACCTGCTGGTTACTGGTCCAACGCTCCAACCACTAGGCTAACCTGCTGGTTACTGGCCCAACGCTCTAACCACTAGGCTACCTGCTGGTTACTGGCCCAACGCTCTAACCACTAGGCTACCTGCTGGTAACTGGCCCAACGCTCTAACCACTAGGCTACCTGCTGGTTACTGGCCCAACGCTCTAACCACTAGGCTACCTGCTGGTTACTGGCCCAACGCTCTAACCACTAGGCTACCTGCTGGTTACTGGCCCAACGCTCTAACCACTAGGCTAACCTGCCTCTAACCACTAGGCTACCTGCTGGTTACTGGCCCAACGCTCTAACCACTAGGCTACCTGCTGGTTACTGGCCCAACGCTCTAACCACTAGGCTACCTGCTGGTTACTGGCCCAACGCTCTAACCACTAGGCTACCTGCTGGTTACTGGCCCAACGCTCTAACCACTAGGCTACCTGCTGGTTACTGGCCCAACGCTCTAACCACTAGGCTACCTGCTGGTTACTGGCCCAACGCTCTAACCACTATCCTACCTGCTGGTTACTGGCCCAACGCTCTAACCACTATCCTACCTGCTGGTTACTGGCCCAACACTCTAACCACTAGGCTAACCTGCTGGTTACTGGCCCAACGCTCCAACCACTAGGCTACCTGCTGGTTACTGGCCCAACGCTCTAACCACTAGGCTAACCTGCCTCTAACCACTAGGCTACCTGCTGGTTACTGGCCCAACGCTCCAACCACTAGGCTACCTGCTGGTTACTGGCCCAACGCTCTAACCACTAGGCTACCTGCTGGTTACTGGCCCAACGCTCTAACCACTAGGCTACCTGCTGGTTACTGGCCCAACGCTCTAACCACTAGGCTACCTGCTGGTTACTGGCCCAACGCTCTAACCACTAGGCTACCTGCTGGTTACTGGCCCAACGCTCCAACCACTAGGCTACCTGCTGGTTACTGGCCCAACGCTCTAACCACTAGGCTAACCTGCCGCCCCTAAATATACAATCTGTCAAATAAAAAAAAAATGTCAGAGACAATTATATTCAAGGACCTAATGGATCGTTTGTAAATCAACTGATCTTAACCCTGACCTCTGTACCTCCTGTAATGACCTCTAACCTCGACCCCTCTCCGTCTGACGCTCGTGGTCGTCCCCGCAGATGTCGACGAGTGCGAGGTGGGCGTGTGCGAGGGCGTGTGCGTGAACACGATGGGTAGCTACTCCTGCCGCTGCGAAGGTCGTCAAGGTCTGCGGTTAGCGGAGGATCGACGTTCCTGTGAGGAGGTCCCAGTGTGCGTCCAGCTGTACGACTACAAACACGCCGAGATGCTGCACCTGGGAGAACAATTCACCGGAGGACCTGTCATATACCTCCTCTTCAGACTACCGGAGAACACGAAGTAAGAGGGTTTAAAACGCACACATATAGGTAGAGACAGACATGCACACACATAACTGCTGTGGAAGTCCTGTTCACTACGCAGCTGTACCCTCTTTAAAAATCATCTGGTCTTCAAGGTTCGCTGCGGAGTTTGACTTCCGTACGTTTGATCCGGAAGGGGTGGTTCTGTACGCAGAGTCTTCCCAGGACTCGTGGTTCATGCTGGGGCTGAGAGGAGGACGGATCGAAGTCCAGTTCAAGAACCAGCACTCACTCAAGGTCACCAGCGGGGGCAAGGTCATCAACGACGGACAGTGGCATGTGGTAAGAGTGGCTTGTGGATTACATCTACTGTCTCTAGCTGCTTATATTAGTCGCCTGTCCAACCTGACTGCCTGTCTTTTACCGTCTGTCCAACCTGACTGCCTGTCTTTTACCGTCTGTCCAACCTGACTGCCTGTCTTTTACCGTCTGTCCAACCTGACTGCCTGTCTTTTACCGTCTGTCCAACCGGACTGCCTGTCTTTTACCGTCTGTCCAACCTGACTGCCTGTCTTTTACCGTCTGTCCAACCTGACTGCCTGTCTTTTACCGTCTGTCCAACCTGACTGCCTGTCTTTTACCGTCTGTCCAACCTGACTGCCTGTCTTTTACCGTCTGTCCAACCTGACTGCCTGTCTTTTACCGTCTGTCCAACCTGACTGCCTGTCTTTTACCGTCTGTCCAACCTGACTGCCTGTCTTTTACCGTCTGTCCAACCTGACTGCCTGTCTTTTACCGTCTGTCCAACCTGACTGCCTGTCTTTTACCGTCTGTCCAACCTGACTGCCTGTCTTTTACCGTCTGTCCAACCTGACTGCCTGTCTTTTACCGTCTGTCCAACCTGACTGCCTGTCTTTTACCGTCTGTCCAACCTGACTGCCTGTCTTTTACCGTCTGTCCAACCTGACTGCCTGTCTTTTACCGTCTGTCCAACCTGACTGCCTGTCTTTTACCGTCTGTCCAACCTGACTGCCTGTCTTTTACCGTCTGTCCAACCTGACTGCCTGTCTTTTACCGTCTGTCCAACCTGACTGCCTGTCTTTTACCGTCTGTCCAACCTGACTGCCTGTCTTTTATCGTCTGTCCAACCTGACTGCCTGTCTTTTACCGTCTGTCCAACCTGACTGCCTGTCTTTTACCGTCTGTCCAACCTGACTGCCTGTCTTTTACTGTCACTAACTAGCTGGTTATATTAGTCGTCTGTCCAACCTGACTGCCTGTCTTTTACCGTCTGTCCAACCTGACTGCCTGTCTTTTACCGTCTGTCCAACCTGACTGCCTGTCCTTTACTGTCACTAACTAGCTGGTTATATTAGTCGTCTGTCCAACCTGACTGCCTGTCTTTTACCGTCTGTCCAACCTGACTGCCTGTCTTTTACCGTCTGTCCAACCTGACTGCCTGTCTTTTACTGTCACTAACTAGCTGGTTATATTAGTCGTCTGTCCAACCTGACTGCCTGTCTTTTACTGTCTGTCCAACCTGACTGCCTGTCTTTTACCGTCTGTCCAACCTGACTGCCTGTCTTTTACCGTCTGTCCAACCTGACTGCCTGTCTTTTTTGTTGTCGCTCAGATGGGTTTGATCTCAATCCAGTGTTAAGATGTGGTGATGTTACAGTTGTAGTCAGAAGTTTACATCCACTTAGGTTGGAGTCATTAAAACTCGTTTTTCAACCACTCCACAAATTTCTTGTTAACAAACTATAGTTTTGGCAAGTCGGTTAGGACGTCTACTTTGTGCATGACACAAGTCATTTTTCCAACAATTGTTTACAGACAGATTATTTCATTTATAATTCACTGTATCACAATTCCAGTGGGTCAGACGTTTCCATACACTAAGTTGACTGTGCCTTTTAAACAGCTTGGAAAATTCCAGAAAATAATGTCATGGCTTTAGAAGCTTCTTGATAGGCTAATTGACATCATTTGAGTCAATTGGAGGTGTACCTGTGGATGTATTTCAATGCCTACATTCAAACTCAGTGCCTCTTTGCTAATAAAATGTGGAACGACACGCTGCACTTTGTTCCGCTTCTCTTTACGACCAGCCGTGACAGAATCTCCCACCACCAAAAGACCAAAGTGCAGCGTGTGTGTGTCGTTCTCGTTCCACATTTTTATTTACACTGTGAAACTATGCAATACATAAATAAACTGAATAAGCAAAAACAACAAAACCGTGACGCAGAGATGAAACAAACACTGACTCAAAGATAATCTAAGACAGGGAATTTTTTACTAGGATTAAATGTCAGGGATTCTGAGAAACTGATTTTAAATGTATTTGGCTAAGGTGTATGTAAACGTCCGACTTCAACTGTATGTACAGCACCGGTCAAAAGTTTGGACACACCGACTCATTCAAGGGTTTTTCTTTATTTTTACTATTTTCTACATTGTAGAATAATAGTGAAGACATCAAAACTATGAAATAACACATATGGAATTATGTAGTAACCAAAAAAAGTGTTGAACAAATCTAAATATATTTTATATTTGAGATTCTTCAAAGTAGCCACCCTTTGCCTTGATGACAGCTTTGCACACGCTTGGCATTCTCTCAACCAGCTTCACCTGGAATGCTTTTCCAACAGTCTTGAAGGAGTTCCCACATATGCTGAGCACTTATTCGCTGCTTTTCCTTTCACTCTTCAGTCCAACTCATCTCAAACCATCTCAATTGGGTTGAGGTCGTGGTGATTGTGGAGGCCAGGTCATCTGATGCAGCACTCCATCACTCTCCTTCTTGGTGAAATAGCCCTTACACAGCCTGGAGGTGTGTTGGGTCATTGTCCTGTTGGAAAAACAAGCACAAACCAGATGGAATGGCGTATCGCTGCAGAATGCTGTCAGAGCATTCCAGGTGATGCTGGTTGAGAGAATGCCAAGCGTGTGCAAAGCTGTCATCTACGCAAATGGTGGCTACTTGGATGAATCTCAAACATAAAATGTATTTTGATTTGTTTACTCTACAACGTAGGAAATAGTAAAAACAAAGAAAAAAACCCTGGACTGAGTAGGTGTGTCCAAACTTTAACTAGTACTCTTATATATGGGGGGTTGGAAATGACATTGATAGAAGCCACAATCTATCACAATATACCACAATATATCACAATATATCACAATATATCACAATATACCACAATATATCACAATATACCACAATCTATCACAATATACCACAATATATCACAATATACCACAATATATCACAATATTAAAGATGATCTACCCCATAGAAAAATAAAAGTTTATTATTATGATGTAATGTTGTTGTTGTTGTTGTGTAATGTTGTTGTGTAATGTTGTTGTTGTTGTTGTGTAATGTTGTTGTTGTTGTTGTGTAATGTTGTTGTTGTTGTTGTGTAATGTTGTTGTTGTTGTTGTGTAATGTTGTTGTTGTTGTTGTGTAATGTTGTTGTTGTTGTTGTTGTGTAATGTTGTTGTTGTTGTTGTTGTTGTGTAATGTTGTTGTTGTTGTGTAATGTTGTTGTTGTTGTGTAATGTTGATGTTGTTGTGTAATGTTGTTGTTGTTGTGTAATGTTGTTGTTGTTGTTGTGTAATGTTGTTGTTGTTGTGTAATGTTGTTGTTGTGTAATGTTGTTGTTGTTGTTGTTGTTGTTGTGTAATGTTGTTGTTGTTGTGTAATGTTGTTGTTGTTGTGTAATGTTGTTGTTGTTGTGTAATGTTGTTGTTGTTGTTGTGTAATGTTCTTGTTGTTGTTGTGTAATGTTGTTGTTGTGTAATGTTGTTGTTGTTGTTGTTGTGTAATGTTGTTGTTGTTGTGTAATGTTGTTGTTGTTGTTGTGTAATGTTGTTGTGTAATGTTGTTGTTGTTGTTGTTGTGTAATGTTGTTGTTGTTGTTGTTGTTGTGTAATGTTGTTGTTGTTGTTGTTGTGTAATGTTGTTGTTGTGTAATGTTGTTGTTGTTGTTGTGTAATGTTGTTGTTGTTGTTGTGTAATGTTGTTGTTGTTGTTGTGTAATGTTGTTGTTGTTGTTGTTGTTGTTGTGTAATGTTGTTGTTGTTGTTGTTGTGTAATGTTGTTGTTGTTGTTGTTGTTGTTGTGTAATGTTGTTGTTGTTGTTGTTGTGTAATGTTGTTGTTGTTGTGTAATGTTGTTGTTGTTGTGTAATGTTGTTGTTGTTGTTGTGTAATGTTGTTGTTGTTGTTGTGTAATGTTGTTGTTGTGTAATGTTGTTGTTGTGTAATGTTGTTGTTGTTGTGTAATGATGTTGTTGTGTTGTTGTAGATCTCAGTAGATGAACTGGAGTCCAGCATCAGCGTTAAGATCAGTAAGGAAGCGGTGATGAGCATCAACAGCCCCGGGAGCCTCTTTACGTCCGTTAACGGGAAACTGGAGACCAAGGTGTACATCGCAGGGCTGCCCAACCGCACAGACAGCGTCATCAAACCGGTGAACAGCCCGCTGCCACAACACCACAACCATAGAACAAACCATATCACAACCATAGAACGACCATAGAACAAACCATAGAACAACCATATCACAACCATAGAACGACCATAGAACAAACCATAGAACAAACCATAGAACAACCATAGAACAAACCATAGAACAACCATATCACAACCATAGAACAACCATAGAACGACCATAGAACAACCATAGAACAAACCATAGAACAACCATATCACAACCATAGAACAACCATAGAACGACCATAGAACAACCATAGAACAAACCATAGAACAACCATATCACAACCATATCACAACCATAGAACAACCATAGAACAAACCATAGAACAACCATATCACAACCATAGAACAAACCATAGAACAAACCATAGAACGACCATAGAACGACCATAGAACAACCATAGAACAAACCATAGAACAACCGTAAAAATAATGATTCCATAACCGTAAAACGACCATCGTACAACCACCTGATAACGTTTGACGTAACGACCCCCGTTCTAGATCAACCCTCGTCTGGACGGCTGCATCCGCGGGTGGAACCTGATGAACCAGGGGTCGTCCGGGGTCAAGGAGGTCATTCAGGGGAAGAAGAGCAAACACTGTTTCCTGCACGTAGAGAGAGGAACCTACTTCACCGGGGAGGGACTGGCCCACTTCAACATAGACTACCGTGAGTAGACTGGCCCACTTCAACGTGGACTACCGTGAGTAGACTGGCCCACTTCAACGTGGACTACCGTGAGTAGACTGGCCCACTTCAACGTGGACTACCGTGAGTAGTGAACACTAGACTGGCCCACTTCAACGTAGACTACCGTGAGTAGACTGGCCCACTTCAACGTGGACTACCGTGAGTAGACTGGCCCACTTCAACGTAGACTACCGTGAGTAGACTGGCCCACTTCAACGTAGACTACCGTGAGTAGTGTACACTAGACTGGCCCACTTCAACGTAGACTACCGTGAGTAGTGTACACTAGACTGGCCCACTTCAACGTAGACTACCGTGAGTAGACTGGCCCACTTCAACGTAGACTACCGTGAGTAGACTGGCCCACTTCAACGTAGACTACCGTGAGTAGACTGGCCCACTTCAACGTAGACTACCGTGAGTAGTGTACACTAGACTGGCCCACTTCAACGTAGACTACCGTGAGTAGACTGGCCCACTTCAACGTGGACTACCGTGAGTAGACTGGCCCACTTCAACGTAGACTACCGTGAGTAGACTGGCCCACTTCAACGTGGACTACCGTGAGTAGACTGGCCCACTTCAACGTGGACTACCGTGAGTAGACTGGCCCACTTCAACGTAGACTACCGTGAGTAGTGTACACTAGACTGGCCCACTTCAACGTAGACTACCGTGAGTAGTGTACACTAGACTGGCCCACTTCAACGTAGACTACCGTGAGTAGACTGGCCCACTTCAACGTGGACTACCGTGAGTAGACTGGCCCACTTCAACGTAGACTACCGTGAGTAGACTGGCCCACTTCAACGTAGACTACCGTGAGTAGTGTACACTAGACTGGCCCACTTCAACGTAGACTACCGTGAGTAGACTGGCCCACTTCAACGTGGACTACCGTGAGTAGACTGGCCCACTTCAACGTAGACTACCGTGAGTAGACTGGCCCACTTCAACGTAGACTACCGTGAGTAGTGTACACTAGACTGGCCCACTTCAACGTAGACTACCGTGAGTAGACTGGCCCACTTCAACGTAGACTACCGTGAGTAGACTGGCCCACTTCAACGTGGACTACCGTGAGTAGACTGGCCCACTTCAACGTGGACTACCGTGAGTAGACTGGCCCACTTCAACGTGGACTACCGTGAGTAGTGAACACTAGACTGGCCCACTTCAACGTAGACTACCGTGAGTAGTGTACACTAGACTGGCCCACTTCAACGTAGACTACCGTGAGTAGTGTACACTAGACTGGCCCACTTCAACGTAGACTACCGTGAGTAGACTGGCCCACTTCAACGTGGACTACCGTGAGTAGACTGGCCCACTTCAACGTGGACTACCGTGAGTAGACTGGCCCACTTCAACGTAGACTACCGTGAGTAGACTGGCCCACTTCAACGTGGACTACCGTGAGTAGTGAACACTAGACTGGCCCACTTCAACGTAGACTACCGTGAGTAGACTGGCCCACTTCAACGTAGACTACCGTGAGTAGACTGGCCCACTTCAACGTAGACTACCGTGAGTAGACTGGCCCACTTCAACGTGGACTACCGTGAGTAGACTGGCCCACTTCAACGTAGACTACCGTGAGTAGACTGGCCCACTTCAACGTAGACTACCGTGAGTAGACTGGCCCACTTCAACGTAGACTACCGTGAGTAGACTGGCCCACTTCAACGTGGACTACCGTGAGTAGACTGGCCCACTTCAACGTGGACTACCGTGAGTAGTGAACACTAGACTGGCCCACTTCAACATAGACTACCGTGAGTAGTGAACACTAGACTGGCCCACTTCAACGTGGACTACCGTGAGTAGACTGGCCCACTTCAATGTAGACTACCGTGAGTAGACTGGCCCACTTCAATGTAGACTACCGTGAGTAGACTGGCCCACTTCAATGTAGACGACCGTGAGTAGACTGGCCCACTTCAACGTAGACGACCGTGAGTAGACTGGCCCACTTCAAAGTGGACTACCGTGAGTAGACTGGCCCACTTCAATGTAGACTACCGTGAGTAGACTGGCCCACTTCAACGTGGACTACCGTGAGTAGACTGGCCCACTTCAATGTAGACTACCGTGAGTAGACTGGCCCACTTCAACGTGGACTACCGTGAGTAGACTCGCTCACTTCAATGTAGACTACCGTGAGTAGACTGGCCCACTTCAACGTGGACTACCGTGAGTAGACTGGCCCACTTCAACGTAGACTACCGTGAGTAGACTGGCCCACTTCAATGTGGACTACCGTGAGTAGACGGGCCCACTTCAACGTGGACTACCGTGAGTAGACTGGCCCACTTCAACGTAGACTACCGTGAGTAGACTGGCCCACTTCAATGTAGACTACCGTGAGTAGACTGGCCCACTTCAACGTGGACTACCGTGAGTAGACTGGCCCACTTCAATGTAGACTACCGTGAGTAGACTGGCCCACTTCAACGTAGACTACCGTGAGTAGACTGGCCCACTTCAACGTAGACTACCGTGAATAGACTGGCCCACTTCAACATAGACTACCGTGAGTAGTGTACACTAGACTGGCCCACTTCAACGTGGACTACCGTGAGTAGACTCGCTCACTTCAATGTAGACTACCGTGAGTAGACTGGCCCACTTCAACGTGGACTACCGTGAGTAGACTGGCCCACTTCAACGTAGACTACCGTGAGAAGACTGGCCCACTTCAATGTGGACTACCGTGAGTAGACGGGCCCACTTCAACGTGGACTACCGTGAGTAGACTGGCCCACTTCAACGTAGACTACCGTGAGTAGACTGGCCCACTTCAACGTAGACTACCGTGAGTAGACTGGCCCACTTCAACGTGGACTACCGTGAGTAGACTGGCCCACTTCAATGTAGACTACCGTGAGTAGACTGGCCCACTTCAACGTAGACTACCGTGACTAGACTGGCCCACTTCAACGTAGACTACCGTGAATAGACTGGCCCACTTCAACATAGACTACCGTGAGTAGTGTACACTAGACTGGCCCACTTCAACGTAGACTACCGTGAGTAGTGTACACTAGACTGGCCCACTTCAACATAGACTACCGTGAGTAGTGAACACTAGACTTGCCCACTTCAACATAGACTACCGTGAGTAGTGTACACTAGACTGGCCCACTTCAACGTAGACTACCGTGAGTAGTGTACACTAGACTGGCCCACTTCAACGTAGACTACCGTGAGTAGTGTACACTAGACTGGCCCACTTCAACGTAGACTACCGTGAGTAGTGTACACTAGACTGGCCCACTTCAACGTAGACTACCGTGAGTAGTGTACACTAGACTGGCCCACTTCAACGTAGACTACCGTGAGTAGTGTACACTAGACTGGCCCACTTCAACGTAGACTACCGTGAGTAGTGTACACTAGACTGGCCCACTTCAACATAGACTACCGTGAGTAGTGAACACTAGACTGGCCCACTTCAACATAGACTACCGTGAGTAGTGTACACTAGACTGGCCCACTTCAACATAGACTACCGTGAGTAGTGTACACTAGACTGGCCCACTTCAACATAGACTACGGTGAGTAGTGTACACTAGACTGGCCCACTTCAACATAGACTACCGTGAGTAGTGTACACTAGACTGGCCCACTTCAACGTAGACTACCGTGAGTAGTGTACACTAGACTGGCCCACTTCAACATAGACTACCGTGAGTAGTGTACACTAGACTGGCCCACTTCAACGTAGACTACCGTGAGTAGTGTACACTAGACTGGCCCACTTCAACATAGACTACCGTGAGTAGTGAACACTAGACTGGCCCACTTCAACGTAGACTACCGTGAGTAGTGTACACTGGACTGGCCCACTTCAACGTAGACTACCGTGAGTAGTGTACACTAGACTGGCCCACTTCAACGTAGACTACCGTGAGTAGTGTACACTAGACTGGCCCACTTCAACATAGACTACGGTGAGTAGTGTACACTAGACTGGCCCACTTCAACGTAGACTACCGTGAGTAGTGTACACTAGACTGGCCCACTTCAACATAGACTACCGTGAGTAGTGTACACTAGACTGGCCCACTTCAACGTAGACTACCGTGAGTAGTGTACACTAGACTGGCCCACTTCAACGTAGACTACCGTGAGTAGTGTACACTAGACTGGCCCACTTCAACGTAGACTACGGTGAGTAGTGTACACTAGACTGGCCCACTTCAACGTAGACTACCGTGAGTAGTGTACACTAGACTGGCCCACTTCAACGTAGACTACCGTGAGTAGTGTACACTAGACTGGCCCACTTCAACGTAGACTACGGTGAGTAGTGTACACTAGACTGGCCCACTTCAACGTAGACTACCGTGAGTAGTGTACACTCGACTGGCCCACTGCAATGTAGTGTACACTAGACTGGCCCACTTCAACGTAGACTACCGTGAGTAGTGTACACTAGACTGGCTCACTTCAACGTAGACTACCGTGAGTAGTGTACACTAGACTGGCCCACTGCAACGTAGTGTACACTAGACTGGCCCACTTCAACGTAGACTACCGTGAGTAGTGTACACTAGACTGGCTCACTTCAACGTGGACTGCCGTGAGTAGACTGGCCCACTTCAATGTAGACTACCGTGAGTAGACTGGCCCACTTCAATGTAGACTACCGTGAGTAGACTGGCCCACTTCAATGTAGACGACCGTGAGTAGACTGGCCCACTTCAACGTAGACGACCGTGAGTAGACTGGCCCACTTCAACGTGGACTACCGTGAGTAGACTGGCCCACTTCAATGTAGACTACCGTGAGTAGACTGGCCCACTTCAACGTGGACTACCGTGAGTAGACTGGCCCACTTCAATGTAGACTACCGTGAGTAGACTGGCCCACTTCAACGTGGACTACCGTGAGTAGACTCGCTCACTTCAATGTAGACTACCGTGAGTAGACTGGCCCACTTCAACGTGGACTACCGTGAGTAGACTGGCCCACTTCAACGTAGACTACCGTGAGTAGACTGGCCCACTTCAATGTGGACTACCGTGAGTAGACGGGCCCACTTCAACGTGGACTACCGTGAGTAGACTGGCCCACTTCAACGTAGACTACCGTGAGTAGACTGGCCCACTTCAATGTAGACTACCGTGAGTAGACTGGCCCACTTCAACGTGGACTACCGTGAGTAGACTGGCCCACTTCAATGTAGACTACCGTGAGTAGACTGGCCCACTTCAACGTAGACTACCGTGAGTAGACTGGCCCACTTCAACGTAGACTACCGTGAATAGACTGGCCCACTTCAACATAGACTACCGTGAGTAGTGTACACTAGACTGGCCCACTTCAACGTGGACTACCGTGAGTAGACTCGCTCACTTCAATGTAGACTACCGTGAGTAGACTGGCCCACTTCAACGTGGACTACCGTGAGTAGACTGGCCCACTTCAACGTAGACTACCGTGAGTAGACTGGCCCACTTCAATGTGGACTACCGTGAGTAGACGGGCCCACTTCAACGTGGACTACCGTGAGTAGACTGGCCCACTTCAACGTAGACTACCGTGAGTAGACTGGCCCACTTCAACGTAGACTACCGTGAGTAGACTGGCCCACTTCAACGTGGACTACCGTGAGTAGACTGGCCCACTTCAATGTAGACTACCGTGAGTAGACTGGCCCACTTCAACGTAGACTACCGTGAGTAGACTGGCCCACTTCAACGTAGACTACCGTGAATAGACTGGCCCACTTCAACATAGACTACCGTGAGTAGTGTACACTAGACTGGCCCACTTCAACGTAGACTACCGTGAGTAGTGTACACTAGACTGGCCCACTTCAACATAGACTACCGTGAGTAGTGAACACTAGACTTGCCCACTTCAACATAGACTACCGTGAGTAGTGTACACTAGACTGGCCCACTTCAACATAGACTACCGTGAGTAGTGTACACTAGACTGGCCCACTTCAACGTAGACTACCGTGAGTAGTGTACACTAGACTGGCCCACTTCAACGTAGACTACCGTGAGTAGTGTACACTAGACTGGCCCACTTCAACGTAGACTACCGTGAGTAGTGTACACTAGACTGGCCCACTTCAACGTAGACTACCGTGAGTAGTGTACACTAGACTGGCCCACTTCAACATAGACTACCGTGAGTAGTGTACACTAGACTGGCCCACTTCAACGTAGACTACCGTGAGTAGTGTACACTAGACTGGCCCACTTCAACGTAGACTACCGTGAGTAGTGTACACTAGACTGGCCCACTTCAACGTAGACTACCGTGAGTAGTGTACACTAGACTGGCCCACTTCAACATAGACTACCGTGAGTAGTGAACACTAGACTGGCCCACTTCAACATAGACTACCGTGAGTAGTGTACACTAGACTGGCCCACTTCAACATAGACTACCGTGAGTAGTGTACACTAGACTGGCCCACTTCAACATAGACTACGGTGAGTAGTGTACACTAGACTGGCCCACTTCAACATAGACTACCGTGAGTAGTGTACACTAGACTGGCCCACTTCAACATAGACTACCGTGAGTAGTGTACACTAGACTGGCCCACTTCAATGTAGACTACCGTGAGTAGTGTACACTAGACTGGCCCACTTCAACATAGACTACCGTGAGTAGTGAACACTAGACTGGCCCACTTCAACGTAGACTACCGTGAGTAGTGTACACTGGACTGGCCCACTTCAACGTAGACTACCGTGAGTAGTGTACACTAGACTGGCCCACTTCAACGTAGACTACCGTGAGTAGTGTACACTAGACTGGCCCACTTCAACATAGACTACGGTGAGTAGTGTACACTAGACTGGCCCACTTCAACGTAGACTACCGTGAGTAGTGTACACTAGACTGGCCCACTTCAACATAGACTACCGTGAGTAGTGTACACTAGACTGGCCCACTTCAACGTAGACTACCGTGAGTAGTGTACACTAGACTGGCCCACTTCAACGTAGACTACCGTGAGTAGTGTACACTAGACTGGCCCACTTCAACGTAGACTACGGTGAGTAGTGTACACTAGACTGGCCCACTTCAACGTAGACTACCGTGAGTAGTGTACACTAGACTGGCCCACTTCAACGTAGACTACCGTGAGTAGTGTACACTAGACTGGCCCACTTCAACGTAGACTACGGTGAGTAGTGTACACTAGACTGGCCCACTTCAACGTAGACTACCGTGAGTAGTGTACACTCGACTGGCCCACTGCAATGTAGTGTACACTAGACTGGCCCACTTCAACGTAGACTACCGTGAGTAGTGTACACTAGACTGGCTCACTTCAACGTAGACTACCGTGAGTAGTGTACACTAGACTGGCCCACTGCAACGTAGTGTACACTAGACTGGCCCACTTCAACGTAGACTACCGTGAGTAGTGTACACTAGACTGGCTCACTTCAACGTAGACTACCGTGAGTAGTGTACACTAGACTGGCCCACTTCAACGTAGACTACCGTGAGTAGTGTACACTAGACTGGCCCACTTCAACATAGACTACAGTGAGTAGTGTACACTAGACTGGCCCACTGCAACATAGACTACAGTGAGTAGTGTACACTAGACTGGCCCACTTCAACATAGACTACAGTGAGTAGTGTACACTAGACTGGCCCACTGCAACGTAGTGTACACTAGACTGGCCCACTTCAACGTAGACTACCGTGAAGTGTACACCAGACTGGCCCACTGCAACGTAGTGTACACTAGACTGGCCCACTTCAACATAGACTACCGTGAGTAGTGTACACTAGACTGGCCCACTTCAACATAGACTACCGTGAGTAGTGTACACTAGACTGGTCCACTTCAACGTAGTGTACACTAGACTGGCCCACTTCAACATAGACTATGGTGAGTAGTGTACACTAGACTGGCCCACTTCAACGAGGACTACCGTGAGTAGTGTACACTAGACTGGCTCACTTCAACGTAGACTACAGTGAGTAGTGTACACTAGACTATATTCTACTACTACAGTGGACTATATATATTCTACTACTACAGTGGACTATATATATTCTACTACTACAGTGGACTATATATATTCTACTACTACAGTGGACTATATATATTCTACTACTACAGTGGACTATATATATTCTACTACTACAGTGGACTCTATATATTCTAGTACTACAGTGGACTATATATATATTCTAGTACTACAGTGGACTATATATATATTCTACTACTACAGTGGACTATATATATTCTACTGTAGTGGACTATATATATTCTATTGTAGTGGACTATATATATTCTACTACTACAGTGGACTATATATATATTCTACTACTACAGTGGACTATATATATATTCTACTACTACAGTGGACTATATATATATTCTACTACTACAGTGGACTATATATATTCTACTACTACAGTGGACTATATATATTCTACTACTACAGTGGACTATATATATTCTACTACTACAGTGGACTATATATATTCTACTACAGTGGACTATATATATATTCTACTACAGTGGACTATATATATTCTACTAAGGTGGACTATATATATTCTACTACTACAGTGGACTATATATATTCTACTACTACAGTGGACTATATATATATTCTACTACTACAGTGGACTATATATATTCTACTACTACAGTGGACTATATATATTCTACTACTACAGTGGACTATATATATTCTACTACTACAGTGGACTATATATATTCTACTACTACAGTGGACTATATATATTCTACTACAGTGGACTATATATATTCTACTACAGTGGACTATATATATTCTACTACAGTGGACTATATATATTCTACTACTACAGTGGACTATATATATTCTACTACTACAGTGGACTATATATATTCTACTACTACAGTGGACTATATATATTCTACTACTACAGTGGACTATATATATTCTACTACTACAGTGGACTCTATATATTCTAGTACTACAGTGGACTATATATATATTCTAGTACTACAGTGGACTATATATATATTCTACTACTACAGTGGACTATATATATTCTACTGTAGTGGACTATATATATTCTATTGTAGTGGACTATATATATTCTACTACTACAGTGGACTATATATATATTCTACTACTACAGTGGACTATATATATATTCTACTACTACAGTGGACTATATATATTCTACTACTACAGTGGACTATATATATTCTACTACTACAGTGGACTATATATATTCTACTACTACAGTGGACTATATATATTCTACTACTACAGTGGACTATATATATTCTACTACAGTGGACTATATATATATTCTACTACAGTGGACTATATATATTCTACTAAGGTGGACTATATATATTCTACTACTACAGTGGACTATATATATTCTACTACTACAGTGGACTATATATATATTCTACTACTACAGTGGACTATATATATTCTACTACTACAGTGGACTATATATATTCTACTACTACAGTGGACTATATATATTCTACTACTACAGTGGACTATATATATTCTACTACTACAGTGGACTATATATATTCTACTACAGTGGACTATATATATTCTACTACAGTGGACTATATATATTCTACTACAGTGGACTATATATATTCTACTACAGTGGACTATATATATTCTACTACTACAGTTGACTATATATATTCTACTACTACAGTGGACTATATATATATTCTACTACAGTGGACTATATATATTCTACTACTACAGTGGTCTATATATATTCTACTACTACAGTGGACTATATATATATTCTACTACTACAGTGGACTATATATATTCTACTACTACAGTGGACTATATATATTCTACTACTACAGTGGACTATATATATTCTACTACTACAGTGGACTATATATATTCTACTACTACAGTGGACTATATATATTCTACTACTACAGTGGACTATATGTATTCTACTACTACAGTGGACTATATATATTCTACTCCTCAGTGGACTATATGTATTCTACTACTACAGTGGACTATATATATTCTACTACTACAGTGGACTATATATATTCTACTACTACAGTGGACTATATATATTCTACTACTACAATGGACTATATATATTCTACTACTACAGTGGACTATATATATATTCTACTACTACAGTGGACTATATATATTCTACTACTACAGTGGACTATATATATTCTACTACTACAGTGGACTATATATATATATATATTCTACTACAGTGGACTATATATATATTCTACTACAGTGGACTATATATATTCTACTAAGGTGGACTATATATATTCTACTACTACAGTGGACTATATATATTCTACTACTACAGTGGACTATATATATATTCTACTACTACAGTGGACTATATATATATTCTACTACTACAGTGGACTATATATATTCTACTACTACAGTGGACTATATATATATTCTACTACTACAGTGGACTATATATATTCTACTACTACAGTGGACTATATATATTCTACTACTACAGTGGACTATATACATTCTACTACAGTGGACTATATATATTCTACTACAGTGGACTATATATATTCTACTACAGTGGACTATATATATTCTACTACAGTGGACTATATATATTCTACTACTACAGTGGACTATATATATTCTACTACTACAGTGGACTATATATATATTCTACTACAGTGGACTATATATATTCTACTACTACAGTGGACTATATATATTCTACTACTACAGTGGACTATATATATATTCTACTACAGTGGACTATATATATTCTACTACTACAGTGGACTATATATATTCTACTACTACAGTGGACTATATATATTCTACTACTACAGTGGACTATATATATTCTACTACTACAGTGGACTATATATATTCTACTACAGTGGACTATATATATATTCTACTACAGTGGACTATATATATTCTACTACTACAGTGGACTATATATATTCTACTACTACAGTGGACTATATGTATTCTACTACTACAGTGGACTATATATATTCTACTCCTCAGTGGACTATATGTATTCTACTACTACAGTGGACTATATATATTCTACTACTACAGTGGACTATATATATTCTACTACTACAGTGGACTATATATATTCTACTACTACAATGGACTATATATATTCTACTACTACAGTGGACTATATATATATTCTACTACTACAGTGGACTATATATATTCTACTACTACAGTGGACTATATATATTCTACTACTACAGTGGACTATATATATATATATATTCTACTACAGTGGACTATATATATATTCTACTACAGTGGACTATATATATTCTACTAAGGTGG